>NW_012119443.1:282857-299560 GCF_000951035.1 Colobus angolensis palliatus | reverse complement strand
ATTTCACTGAGCAGTGGTTTGTAGTTCTCCTTGAAGAGGTCCTTTACATCCCTTGTAAGTTGGATTCCTAGGTATTTTATTCTCTTTGAAGCAATATCTCACACTTCTAATGTTTCATATAAATGTGTTATGTATTCAGTCAAACCGAATCATTTTCACTAGCAAGAAATGGGTCTATACTTCACAACACTTACTAGTACTTTGTAGTTAATATAATATAGTGACTGTTAACAATAAATTATTCTTAAATATTTTAAAAACCAATAAATATATAAATATTTTATCTAAATAAAATGTGTAGCATTTAGATACAAAACATTATCTAGACAAAAGAGAGAAGTGGACAAATAGGATTAATATTTGCTGATATAAAATACATTGACAACATCCTCAACAAAGGATAACTTCCCAGTAAATACTGTATCAATCTTGCAGGTTATTTACGTAAACTGTCTACAAATCTATTAACTCTAAAGGGAAAATGAGCTTTCTGAAAAAATTACAAGTGTAGAAAGCTTTTTGTTCTTTTGCTATCATAGATGCCCTGCTACAAACATCAGTCAGTAAAATGTAAATTTTATATAATGCCTAGATGGTTGTGTACTTTTCATTATTGCACATCACTTTCTATGGCTGTAATTCCCAATATAAATTAGAAACTCAAAAGTCATGATCACTTACTTGTGTCATTTACTTCACAAATGGAGTTATAATATTCTACTATGACTAAGTGGGGGCATCAAGATTGGAAAATCCTCCTGCAATGTATGAATTTTTCCTTTAAGTTATAACGACTTGGTGAATGAAAGGGTCTCACTCATAAAACATTAAATGTTACTTTATTTTGCCATATTTCACCTTATTCTGCTAGTTTGGGTTTTATAAATACATATACACTCCTGTCTTGGATCTTAAATTTTCTCAAAACTTTTAAATTTGTATTCTTTCATCTTTCTTTTACTTTATTAAAAAATATTTCTAACATTATGAAATTTATTTGGTATAAATTACTTTCCCTTCATATTGACATATAAATGCCCCTGAGCCAAAAAAGTTTTTCTTTATTGAATAACATTTATTTTATTGTGTTATTATCTCCTTATAGCCTGTTTCAACACCATAGAACAGAATATCTCTGAATGTTATCACTATTCTGAAATCTGGTAAATAAAGTGATTAATGCATTTTACTGAATGTTTTACTTCTGTTTTGTTTTTGAGATGAAATCTCACTCTGTCACCCAGGCTGGAGTGCAATGGTGTGATCTTGACACTGCAAGATCCACCTCCCAGGTTTAAGTGATTCTCTTGCCTCAGTCTCCCAAGTAGTTGGGCTACAGGTGCGCACCACCATGTCTAGTTAATTGTTTGTAGTTTTGGTAGAGACAGAGTTTCACTATTTTGGCCAGGCTGGTCTCAAACTCCTGACGTTGTGATACACCTGCCTCAGCTTCCCAAAGTGGTGGGATTACAGGCGTGAGCCACTGCACCCAACCTGAATGTTTTACTTTTAATACGTATGTGTAATTACATTAAGTTACATTTCTGTTAAAGAAGATGAAATTCTTGTGTTGGAGATTCTGAAATGTTTTTTCACTGTGATCGTAGGGCTTCTGTGTATGTGGAAGAACAAGACAGAGGTGCAATACAGAGAGAGAGGATGTTTGTTTGCATGTGTGTTTAATGGCAAAGATTTTTAGCATTTCTAAAACATTGGGATATTAATTTAAATTCTGTAATAACTTTTCCCCAAACTACCTCAAAGGTATTTTTCCACAGGTCTCATAAATAGTTGAAGAGCAAAACGTGAACTCCATAAATTTATAAGAAGCACAACTACCATAGATTTTAAATCAGGAAAATCATGAACTCACAGAGAATAGCAGAGTGAGACTAGGATTTTGTAACATTAAAAATTTTAGGTCGAGCATGGTGGCTCACGCCTGTAATCCCAACACTTTGGGAGGCTAAGGTGGGCAGATCACCTGAGGTCAGGAGTTCAAGACAGGCCTGGCCAACATGGTGAAACCCCATCTCTACTAAAAATACAAAAATTAAAATGGCATGGTAGGCGCCTGTAACCCCAGCAACTCGGGAGGCTGAGGCAGGAAAATTGCTTGAACCCGGGAGGCGGAAGTTGCAGTGAGCCAAGATTGTGCCACTGCACTCCAGCCAGAGTGAGACTCCATCTCAAAAAAAATAAAAAGCAATTTTATAAAATAAACAACCTCTGACACTATTAGGACAAATATTTGTTGATTACTAAACTACATTATTATAATTTTAAGAATATTATTCTACAAGAAGACATTTTTACAATATGGTATAATGAATGCATGCTGACTGATGTGCTGCTAATGAAAATATACATTTTATTTAAAATACCTAGACAAGGGATTCTCAACCCCAATGACTTGAGAATAAATCCATACTCCTCACTGAGGTTTGAAGATCCTATAGCAGGGGTCCCCAACCCCCAATAGTGGTCATAGACTGTTAGTAACACAGCAGGAGGCGAGCAGCAGGTGAGTAAGCATAACTGCCTGAGCTCCACCTCCAGTCAGATCAGCAGGGGCACTAGATTCTAATAGAAGCACAAACTCTATTGTGAACTGCACATGTGAAAAATCTAGGTTGTGCACTCCTTATGAGAATCTAATGCCTGATGATCTGTCACTGTCTCCCATCACCCCCAGATGGGACCACCTAGTTGCAGAAAAACAAGCCCAGGGCTCCCACTGATTCTACATTATGGTGAGTTGTAGAATTATTTCATTATATATTACAATGTAATAAAATAGATATAAAGTGCACAATAAATGTAATGCACTTGAATCATCCCAAAGCCATCTCCCCACCCCTGGTCTGTGGAAAAATTGTCTCCGATGAAACCAGTTCCTGGTGCCAAAAAGGTTGAGGACCACTGACCTCAGAAGTTTGATATCTCAGAATATGTAAGTGTAAGAATATGAAAGTATCATATGATAGGAAAATGGCAAATCTTTATAAATATGAGTTGATAAGCTAAATCTATTTTAAGTCAGGCCTGTGTTATGAAATATTATTGTACATAACGAAAGAGTTACCCAATCTCTTTTATAAACCCATAAGGCCTGGAAAAACTAAAAGGTAAAAAAGAATGTGCAAAACCATATTTATGAAATTTGTTCATTTTTAAGAAAACTGAAAGATGAGCAAAACCCAAAATAGCATTCCAGATGCTCGTAGCTAAACTCTTTTATTTCAACTGTAGATTATCAATACAGCAAAAACTCCTGAACCCATTTGCAAAAAAAGCAACACTGATGTCAACTCCTATATGCAGACATGCTGTGCTTTCCTTCAATGCTTCCCCATGTAGAGAACACACCAGGCAATCTTCACAGCCTGTCTCCACTTGTAAATAACCTCAGCTGAGTTTCAGTACAGTCTACGCAAGCCTGTCTACAAATGGACTCTCCCATCTCCCTTGTGAACTAAATGATGAAAAAAAGAAAAAAAAGATTTTTTATAAGACTACGGTAAACACTATTTTAAACAATCATTATATATAATCAACCTGCAGAGGGTTCTAGCTATATAACTAGATTGATGATAGAATGTAAAAAGCTATGTCAATTATGTAGGCCAATTATACATGCCTGCAAACATTGAGATATTTGTTCTGGTGGTTGTAAAGCTTACTCGGGAGTTTGATGGATTGATTTCTAATTTTAAACTGGGATTAAATACACTAGACTAGAATACGTAGTACATGTTGAATTCCATATTATGCTTCAACCTCCAGCTCCACATTTTGGCTATAAATACATCTTGCATTCTATAATTTTTGGTTTGTAAGAAAACATGATACACATTTGCAAATATTTGCTATTTATGTTCTTTTTTAAAATTGTTATTTTTCACTTTATATCCCTTAAGATTGTTTATATTTAAAAGTTTTTATTTTAAAAAGAATAAAACAGCTTTGACTATAAACACACTTGACCAGAAAGAAAGCATAAGAGAGCATGATTAGTGAGGTCAGTCAGATAGGATTAGGAGTAGAAGCTGTTCGGAGACAGTTATTTGAATGTTGTAAATGGAGCTACTTACAAACACCTACCAGTAACTGTAAGAAACATGTTGGTCACAACAAGGCCAAATGAATTCCGAGCCACACATTCGTATCTTCCCTGGTCAGGGAACCCTGCGTCGTAGATAGTCAGCGTGCCTTCACCATCCACGTGGAATTTACCACTCTCAGTTATCTGCACACCTTCCTAGGGAACAAAAAAGAGTTGTCACTGGATGGGTGTGGTTCCTTAAAAAGTCATTTATTTACTTTTTCCAATTTCGGTTCATTTGTTCAACAGACATCTATTGCATGTCTGCTGTGTGTCAAGTACTGGAGGAGATACATGAATCTAGTGGAGAGAAGGGAGAGAGGAAAAGAGGTTTCTAGGAAGTGTGGTTTTTCTCTCTCTAATTATTAAATATGATAACCAAAAGTTCAGTCATGTAATTATTTAATAGAATAATTATTTTAAAATTATCACTCCAATGAATGGATAGACACAATTGATTCATATATTCCTTACTGCTATAGATAATTCTGACAACTACATTTGGTCGGGCACAGTGGCTCATGCCTATAATCCCAGCATTTTGGAAGACTGAGACAGCAAGATCACTTGAGCTGAGGAGTTCAAGACCAACCTGAGTGACATAGCAAGACCCCATCCCTACAAAAAAAAATAGAACAAAAGTCAGCCAGGCATGGTAGCGTGTGCCTGTAGTTCTAGCTACTCAGGAGACTGAAGTGAGAGGGTTGCTTGAGTCCAGAAGTGTGAATCTGTAGTGAACTATGATCATGCCACTGTACTGTAGCCTTGACAACCTAGCAAGATCTCATATCTAAAATAAATTAAAAATTAACAAGCAGAAGTATGTTCACAAATCCATCATCCAAAAACATCAAAATATTTTTATTAACATATTTCTAATTTCCCTTCTATTTCTTCCTTGCATGTACTCATATGTTTTGTATAGCTACACTGATATGTGTATTATATATATACACAATTAAAATATACTGTAAGAAGATAAAAATAACTAAATTTTATACGAACTATTATTAAAGTGCATTTACTTTTAATTAATATAGATTTACATACTTTTCATTATTATGGACTTAATTTTTTAAAGTAAAGGAAATTGGCCTTATGAAATTGCAGTTAAAATGGTGTGCCTCTGCCCTGCCTCTAGCCCCAAAAGACTCGCAAGAAAAAGAGGATGGGATATATGTTTTCAAAAGAACTCACACTCCAGCTATAGCCAATAGGCCACAGTGTAACCATGAACATTTCAAGTGAAAATAATGTTTCACAGGTCTTCGGATTCTCACAGCTGACTTTACCCAGTGCTGGAAAACAAGTCCAGGCTATTGGTAGCTGGTAACTCAGAGTAGGGAGTGACAGGAAGTTGCAGGAACCTACCAGATGAGAGGGCAGATGAGAGAGACCAGACACAAGGCATGGATGAGGCAACCAGGTGCACAGGTCACAGGGCCCAGCGGGTCCTTCCTTCAGAACCACACCTTCCTTGTCTCAGGCTGGGCCACTACTAAATTTTCTTTCAAAGTTGCTCCCTTCTCCTCACCTATTGCCAGAACTCCAGACTAAATTTATAGCTCTGAAATATCTGCTTGGAGTCTCAGCAATCAGATAGCTTTCCAGCACATTCCTTATCTGCTTATGGTAAGGCGTTTCTATTGCTGGTAGCAAAGGTATGCTAACTCATACCTTTTCCAAACTCATGAGCTGAAGAAGACTGTTATGAAGAGTAAATGTGATCGTGTGTGTAAAATGTCTGGCATAGAGTCGGAACTCAATCAGTTTGTGATTAAAAGCTATCTTTTACAAAGTAGACGCTGAGATATTTTGCTGATGTGATTATATAATGATGCATGTCGTAGAGTGTAGAATAAGGCTTCAGAGACTGCACCAAATGTATATTTTTCACACTTTCTATTTTTAGCATAAAAATATTTTAATATATAATATCAATTTAAAAGGGGTTTTAAAAAATATTCAGACTAGTGAGAGAACATGAACCAAAAGACTCATGATTGAGACCCCTAAACTTACTCTTCATAGAGACTGGCATGTGAGACTTGCTACAGCACAAAAGAAGGCCTTGTTAATATATGGCAGCAATAAAAATAAGCCAAGTGGTTTTGGAAAACAGCTTTGTAACCTTTCACAGATTTTATATTTTGTCAAAATGTTTCAAAAACTGACATTCAGGCATGCAAATTTGTTGATTTTTAAGAACACTGAAATCTGAGACCGACCATTTTGTTTTGATGAAAAATTTAAAACAGCAGAAGCAGTTATGTTGGAAGAACATGGCTTCCAAAAGATGTAAGATACATCAGTAAGGAGCTATTGTTTCTTTAAAGCCATTCAGGGTTTGAAACTTCAGAACTACTTTTTCTTGTTTCTTTAACATTAGGCTTTCCATTCCTTTCCTGTCTTAGCCAATGACCTACTTTTAATCCACTTCTGAGTTATTAACTTAAAATGGTTTCTTATTAGCCACTAAACTCTTAATTTATATGTGTCAAAACCAATTTTCCTTAGAGGAATTCAGTTATGCCTATGAAGTTTTCATCACCAGGCAAATGAGAAAGGATAAACCTTATGAAAACACTGACCCAAAATCAGATACAGTCACTTAAAAAAAAAAGAAAGAAAAATAAGAAACAGGAAATAAACCTGCTGCAATGTAAAAAGTATTATTTGCTAGCAAAAGTTGCAACAGTAAAAAATCGATATGAGAATCATTACCTCCATTTCAGTGGGTCGATACATCTGTCAGTGTTTTTAATATTACTGTACTTTTGGTTGAGATCTTACCTTATTCCAAGTAATTATGGGCTGTGGTTCTCCTTGAGCATGACATGAAATGTTTATATTCTTTCCAACCTCGACACTTGCATCCTGAGGACGTTGAGTAAACACTGCAAGAGCTGTGGAAACAAACCAAAATAACATCATGTCAAATAATATCATTTTTGTCAATATATGCCAGCTGAGTCAAAGGTATGAGTCTGAATGCCACATTGGTTAAGCACACTAGTTTTTAAAAAATCAATTACTTGGACACTAGGGGAATAACAAGCATCACACCCACGTTGGCGCCAAGTAGAGCAGAGGTGAGAGCAGGAATTAGGCAAAAGGAATGCACTGAAACTTTCACTACATTTGCATTTTTAACACGTATCTCTTCAGCTGAGCTGTGGGTACAGGATTTTCATTATTCTTTCTCAGTACTTTTTGTTAAGTGTGAAATAAAACTATATGGTAACATCAAAATTTATTTGTGGCTAAGATAAAAAGATCCAGCTCTTCAGTGAGCATCTCATTTCCTCAAAAAACACAAACTACCATAACACACCTAATATGAAATAGATAATTGAGATAGCTCTATAACTATTAAAAAATAAATTCCTAATCCTTAAAACTCCCCAAATAAGAAATCCCCAGGAAGGAATTAAAATTATTTTACCAGGGAATTTAACCCAGTGTTTAAAAAATGTAACCGCAATTTTATAGACTCTCCTCTATAAAATAACAGAGGAGGGAATACTCCCCAACTCCTTTTGGGAGGCTCACCCTAATATCAAAACCAGACGACGACTATAAACAAAGAAAACAAAAACTACAGTCAAATACTTCCCATGAACATATACACAAAAATCATTAACAAAATATCGGCAAATAGAATTTATCAATATGAAAAGGTTTAAACATCATGAGCAAGTAAGGTTTATTCCCAGGATGCAATACTGGTTCAATATTTGAAAATAAATCAATATAATCCATCATATTAATGGCTAAAGAAGAAAAATCACATAATAGTATCAATAAATAAAAAGTGTTTGCATATATTCAACACTCATTATGAGTTAAAGACCTCTCAGAAAGAAAATAAAAATAGAGGGGAACTTCTACAACTTGGAAAAGAACATGTACAAAAGCCCTAGAGTAAGGAAACACAGTGAATACTTTTCACATAGAAAATAAGGCAGGGATATCTGTTCTCTCCAGTCTTATTCAACACAGTGCTGCAATTTCTAGCCTGTGCATCATGGCAAGAAAAGGACATAAAAAGCAAACAGAATGGAAAAGAAGAGATAAAACTGTCCCTATTTGCAGATGAAATTATTGTCTATGTAGAAAATCCTAAGACATGCCAAAAATACTCCAAAGTGAGTTCAGCAAGGTCTCTGGATATAAGACAAATGTATTAATATATAGATAGTATTTATTTTATATACAATCAATGAACATACGGACATAGATCTTTTTTTAAAAAATTGCTCAAAAGCATGAAATAATTAGGTATAAATTTAACAAAATATCTACAGTACTTATAAACTAAAAGTTACAAAATACTGAAGTACAAAATCAAAGATTAAAAAAATGAATAAGCATATATGCATGGATTGAAAGTCTAAAGACAGTAAAGATGTCATTTCTTTACAAGTTGATATACAGGTTTAATGTAATTCTCATTAAAATTCCAGCAAGATTTTTTCATAGATATAGATGAGATTATTCTAAAATTTATGCGGAAATGCAAAGGAACTAGTATAACTAAACGGTTTTGACAAAAAAGAATAAAGTGAGAGCAATTAATCTACTGGATTTTAAGACGGGTCATGTAGCTGCAGTAATCAAGACTGTGTGGTATTGAGGAAACAGGAGACACAGACACA
Organism: Colobus angolensis palliatus; assembly: GCF_000951035.1. Classification (NCBI taxonomy): domain Eukaryota; kingdom Metazoa; phylum Chordata; class Mammalia; order Primates; family Cercopithecidae; genus Colobus; species Colobus angolensis. The sequence continues at coordinate 290,797 of NW_012119443.1, read as the reverse complement.
AATATCAATGGGACAGAGCAGGAACCCAATAATGGACCCACACAAATATGCTCTATAGATTTTAACGAAAGTGCAGAAGCAGTTCACTGGAAGCCTTTCAACCAATGATACAATAGCGAATGGATAACTATAGGCAGAAGAATAAACCTTTACTTAAGCCTCATACTTTATAAAAAAATTAACTCAAAATGGACAAGAAACTTAAATATAAAATGTAAAACTATTATTTAAAAAATAGGAGAAAATCTTTGATATTTAAGTCAAAAGTTCTTTGACTTTGCGTAAAAAGCTTGATCTATTAAAGAAAAAATTGGGAATCAGGACTTCACCAAAATAAAAAATTCTGTGCTGTGAACACCATGCTGAGAGTATCAGAAGGCAACTTATAGACGGAGAAAATATTTGTAAACCACATATGCAGAAAGGAACAGGGTCTAAAATACATAAAGAACCCAACAATTCAACAGTAAAATATCAAACACTTCAAACAGATAATGGGCAAAAGGCATGACATTGTACTGAAGAGGATATACAGATGGCGAAACAGCACATGAAAAGGTGCTCAAAATCAGAAGTCATTAGGGACATGCAAATTAAAATCACAATGTGATATTACTACACACCTATAAAAATGGCTGAAATACAAAAAATGAAATTACAAATTGCAGGCAAGGATGCAGGGAAACTGAAATACTCATACATTGTGGGCGGGAATATAAGATGGTACAGACACTCTGGAAAAGAGTTTGGAAACTTCTTTAAAAATTTAAACATGTGGCCAGGTACAGTGACTCATGCCTATAATCCCAGCACTTTGTGAGGCCGAAGTTGGCGGATCACCTGAGGTCAAGAGTTCGAAACCAGCCTGGCCAGCATGGTGAACCCTTGTCTCTACTAAAAATACAAGAAATTAGCCAGGCATGGGGGTGCGAGCCTGTAATTCCAACTACTTGGGAGTCTGAGGCAGGAGAATCGCTTGAACCCGGGAGGTGGATGTTGCAGTGAGTCACTGCCCTCCAGCCTGGGCAATAGGATGAGACTCCATCTCAAAACAAAACAAAACAAAACAAGTCCAAAAATGCAGAAGCCAAGTCCTGTGGTAGTAAAATATGCAGTCTTTTAGGAAAGCTACCAAACTGTCTTCCTCATTTTTTTTTTTCTTTTGAGATAGGGTCTCACGCTGTCACCCAGGCTGGATCTTCGATTAAGGAAATAAGCGCTTTCATCATATCTTTCTTGTATGTTTCTGTATTTCTGAAAAAAAATTATGATAACATCAAACATTTATTACTGACAAAGATAAAAAGGTTCAGTTCCTCTGTTGGAATCTTATTTTTCTTATGTATTTAAATCTCATGCTATATTCTAAGTTAACACATGCATTTCAGAATGCTGAGACCACGGCTGATTGATGCCTGACAATGCATAATAGACATCTCATGAGGACTAGGGTCAGCCTATGAAGCAGTGACGCTCCTGATCCAATCAAGACGTCTCCAGTGTCTCACTCTTCACATCATAGCCTCCTTTGTCTGATGTCCTTTATTGCCAGCTGCTTTCACCTCCTGTCACAACAGATGCTCATTACCACGAGCTGTGCCATCACTTGTAATATTTTGGAAATACCTAACACCACACTCTAAAGCAAAGCTCTTCTCACTATGCCCTTGCATCTCCTCATTTGGACTTTACCTAGACTTGGAAGGCAATCTGCTTCTTTCCTTTGACCAATAATCTTCTACTCTCATTCCCTTTCCTTTTCAGCCAAGCTCCTGTGAATAAATAGAAGCTTGAAAGATCCAATCCTTCAGGATGAATCCCAAGCGGCTATCTGGGCTTAAATTTAAAATAGAGCCAAACAGCCATTTCCTGATCAGAGGTGACACACATACTCTGAGATCCCTGAAAACACACATCTTCTCAACTTCAAGACCTTCAGAGCTTACCTGAACCAACCAATCAGAACTCAGCAAGTTTGAATCATTCATTTGCACAAATGAACCTGATTGGGAACGTGGGCGGAAACTTTTGCTACAAAACTTGAACTCTCTCTTTGTTCTCTGGAACGCACCTTTGTTTTACACTAGGGGTTGTGTCTCTCCAGTTTGCAAACTGTTCACTGGAATAAAATCTCTCCTTCAAATTGCTTTTCAAAGAACTTTTATTCAGGATCCCAAGTTTTATCACCTTTACCACTTTTCTTCCAAAATGCAAAACTCTTTTATCGCGTTGCTCTTTCATTCATCTACCCTCCACCATTTTCTTGCATTTCTTCTCACAAAATATCTGGAGTAAAAACAGAGTGATCCTATGTCCTGGTTTGTCAGGAACAAACTGCCCTTGTTAATTCAGCTCCTATTTTACATCAACAGCAATGAATTTCAAGCATTTACTTCTCTTTCAAGTCACCTACTTCATCCCTTGGAATACCGTTCTCCTACAAAATATTGACTTCTCCACAAAGAAAACAGAATCCATCAGACTATAAATTCCTCAACTCCTATACTCCTCTTCCACAGAGGTGTCATTCAATCCATACACCCATTCTTACCTCCCTTCCTATCCTCATCTAAACTGAAAAAATAACTCTTTTCTTAACGGTCACTTGCAAATCTCACCCCATCTTGCCACCTGAGTGATCTTAAATTATCTAATGCTCATGCTCTTCCATCTTTTCAGCCTCTCCTTCCTTTAGAAAATACCTAGGAAAAACAGGTCCTTCCCCTTGTTCCTGCATGACCCAGCCCGATCTCCACTGCTGTCTCTACTGTTTCCCCCTTCACTTGTTTCCAAGAAACAAATACGTTTCTCTGCTTATGGCCCTTCTATCCCCTTTATGCCACAGCCACTTTCATTAAGGCTTTGATTTCCTTGACTGCATGAAACTGCCCTTGTTCAGATCCTTAAAAAAAATTCCAGTCTTTACTGAATGCAACTTTTTGTGGCTTTTGACACATTTGATTCTCTCCTTCTGGGAGTAACTTTTTCTTAGCTGTTAAGATTCTTGCCTCCTCAGGGATTTTGTGTAACCCAGAGGCTGGGAATTCCTCTATAATATCACTCATAGCTTTTTCTTCTCTCTACATTCCAAGGGGTTCCAATTCTTGGTCTTCTCACCTTTTCACTCAAAGCACGACCTCAGTTCTAAATTAGTTCATTAATAACCATGGAGTTTACATCTTAGGTCCATGGTCAGAAATCAATCGTCTCATGGACATCTACATTAATTCTCAGCAAGGATACCAAATTTAACTTTTTCCCAAGCTGTACTGACTATGTTTTCTCATTTGTTAATTGAATTCTTTTTATTAAATTAGGGAATTCTTTATATGTTACAGATATCAAAACACAAGGCACACTTGTCAGTTATATATATTGCAAATATCTGCTATTTCTGACTGACGAACAGAATATTCAAATTTTAATGTAGATAGGATTATCATCTTTTCTGATAGGCTAGTAGTTTCTTGTAATTTGTTTTGCAAATCTTTCTATACTACTATCATAATAATTTTACTTCTTGTTAAAAAAGAGTTAAATGTCTTAAATATTAAAACATTTTTATCTGGAATTGATTTTGATGTGTAGGGTGATATAAAGATGTAATTTCACCTTCTCCCTGTGGATAATGAGTTTCCCAGAACTATTATTGAGAAGCCATAGCTGCTGCTCATGCTTACACATACCGTTATTTTTTTTGTTTGTTTGTTTGTTTTGTCTCCTTGGTAAGTTGTTAATCCTTGGGCCAATCATACAATATGTTATTCCTGAGTGGTATACAGTAATACCATCTTGGTATTTGGATGATCTAGGTTATTTTTGGATTTTTGTTATTCCATATGCCTTCCAGAATTATCCTTTCAATTTCCATCAATAACTCTTTTAGGGTTTTGATTGGAATTGCATTGATCTATAAATCAATGGTGGAAGAATTAGATTCTTTACAATAGTAAGGCTGTCTTCATCAATTTCTTTCAATGACATTTTATTTTTCTTCTACACAATTCTTACACATCTTTTGTTAGATTTGTTTTTAACTTATACTTTCTTGTCATTTTAAAGAGTTTTGTTTTTAAAATAAACTTGGGCATTTTGTTGCTTGTATGTAGAATGAAAAATAGTTTTTACTTGTTAATGTCATGTCCAATTATCTTCCCGAACTCTTAGGTCTGATAGTTTATTTGTAGATGTTTTTGGATTGTGTATGAGGAAAATCCTATTATATACAAATAAAATTGTATGTATTTCTTCTAAAGTCATAACATTTGTTTTCTATCTCTTGCCTTTTTGTAAAGACTAGACCTTCCATTACAACACTGAGTACATGCAATATTCTTCTTAATTTTCAAAGGAATATTTCGACCAGGCGCGGTGGCTCATGCCTGTAATACCAGCACTTTGAGAGGCCAAGGCGAGTGGGGATCACTTGAGCCCAGGAGTTTGAGACCAGCCTGGCCAACATGGTAAAAACCTGTCTCTACTAAAATACAAAAATTAGCTGGATGTGGCGGAGCGTCCCTGTAGTCCCAGCTACTGGGGAAGCTGAGCCAGGAGAAGCGCTTGAAGCCGAGAGGCAGAGATTGCGGCGAGAGGAGGTCGCATCACAACACTCCAGCCTGGGTGACAGAGTAAGACTCTATCTCTAATAATAATAATAACAATAATAATAATAATAATAGAAATATTTCTAACATTTCACCTTTAAAAATGGAATTTTCTATAGTTCTATTTCTACAAAAAAGGGGCTTTTTTTGTAGAAAACATTTTATTTCTATATTGCTAAGATCGTCTCTTAATAATTAGTTAATACATTTGATCGAATGTTTTCCCTGCATCTGTTAAAATGATTTGTCCTCCATTAATCTAGTAATATCAGTGAAGTCAGTGGGGCAATATTTTTTACAGAGATTAATATTTTTTTGTCCATAGTTTCTTTTATTAATTTGAAGTGTATTTCCTCTTATATTATCTGCAAAACTTTAAGACTGGGTTGACTTTTGGGACATTTACAGAATTCATCTGTAAATTTGCTGCCACTACTCCTTTCTTAACTTTTATTTAAACAATTAATTTGTTGGTTTTCTAATTTATCATTTTCACTTTTCTGATTTGAAACTTATAATCATATTTTTATGCTTTACTATTTACCCTTAGTATCTGTGGCATTCATACTTACAAGCCTGAAATTAATAGATTAACCAACCTATTAGCCAACACTTCATCTCAGATATGTAAGAATATTATAAAACTTTAATTCCAATAACCATTTTTCCAACATATATTCCATTGTAAGTCAGTATTTAATTGTATAATTTTATTCAATGTCATACCTTAATGATTACAATTATTATTGAATGTAGAAAATATTTTAATATTATCTATATGTTCATCAGGTTCTTTATTCACTATTGAATTTCTTTTTTTGAATCTCAGCTCTTTTAAGATTTTATCTTTCTTCAAGAAGATAATCTTTAGGCCTCATTCTTGAATGCTTTGATGGGTATACAACACTATATTCTCAGTTTTATTTTCTGAAACTATCTTTACTTAGCTCCTATCCATGAAGGAGTTGATGCTTATATAATATTAGATTTACAGTTATTTTTGTCAAAACACCTTGAAGAATCGATTCCAGCATCTTTTGGCTTCTGTTGCTACTGACATAAAGCCTGTTGTTAGTTTAACTGCTGTAAGTCATTTGCCTTTTTTCTCTGACTGTCACTTCACTCAGCTCTCTGCTCAAATGTCATGTCCTTCTAGAGGTATCCCCTGACCTCTCTTTTTAAATGACATGTCCTGGTACATTTTTCTGGCCCTATGCCTTGTTGCTTCTTCATCACACTTAACACTCTCTGGAATACAGGATATTTATTTCCTTTTCTTTACCTTCAGATGAGAAGTATCTTTTCCAAGAGAACAGGGATTCTTCTGCTGTATTTACTGCTAAGTCACCAGTGACTAAAATAGTGATACCACATGGTTTGTACTCAATATACATTAAATGTATTTTGTACCATGTACCAAATGCTTCCAGAATGTTTGCTAATAATCTTTTTGGAACTACTAGGAAATAAGAAGGTTAAAAATACTAGAATTAAGACACTATGAATTCTAGTATGCTCTACTGCAGATTAACGGCATTGATATTATTCCCCCCAAATTGTGATAATCATGAGCATTTATTAGATGAGGAAAGTGAGTCACAGAATTATGACAGAACATAACAGAGATCAGTTTGCCATAGACACAATATATCATGATTTTAGCATTGTATAGATTGCCTCTTTACAGAGATGAGGTAGCAAAAACAGGGTACAAAGGAGCTCTTTATAAAGGATTTCTAATGATTGAACATCTATACCCAAGAAATATCAATTAATAGATCATGTCACCCAGATAAAGAACTCTGTCCTTTCCACATTTTATCAAGCACATGGATAAAAACACACAAAAAAGTCTTCATTGGCCGGGCATGGTGGCTCACGCCTGTAGTTCCAGCACTTTGGGAGGCGGAGGTGGGCGGATCACGAGGTCAGGAGATCGAGACCATCCTGACTAACATGATGAAACCCCATCTCTACTAAAAATACAAAAAAAAAAAAAAAGTAGCCAGGAGTGGTGGCACGTGCCTGCAATCCCAGCTACTCAGGAGGCTGAGGCAGGAGAATCACTTGAACCCAGCAGGTGGAGGTTGCAATGAGCCGCAATTGCGCCACTGCACTCCAGCCTGGGTGATAGAGCGAGATTCAGTCTCAAAAAAAAAAAAAAAAAAAAATCCTCACCAGTGTTTCTTGTTTGCTTGTTTTTTGTTTGTTTGTTTGTTTAGATGCAACATATTTGGAAGAGAAAATAATTATACTGCACTCCAGTCAAGAATGGAAAGATATCATTGCAGCCTGGTAGAATGGCTGAAATAAACAAGTCAAAATTTAAAAATGGATAAGTTTGGGGAATTTTTTAGATTAAATAAAATTTTCTTTACAAATAGAAGATGTAAATAATGAGAACAAATAATTAGTGTGGAGGCAAGGTGGCAGCAACCAAGAGGAAACAGTATGGAGGCGTGGCAATTCAGACAAAGAACCCAAAAAGAAATGAAAAAGAGGACGAGCGGCCAGCTAAGCTGGGAGCCACTGCAGAGGAGGTGGAGGAAGAAGATGGAGACTAGATCCCAGGCCGTGTTTGCAAGGGGGAGTGAAAAAACAAGGAATGGATTTTCATCTTTTCTCCCAGAGGAATAAATAAATTTCAGAACAAGATATTTTATGCAGGACTTGAGAATATTGATGCCTCATTCTAAAGCAGATACTAAAGTGGATCGTAAGTATAAATAATTTGTGATTAGCGAGCTCTGTGAAATGAAAAACTGTAATAAATGCATCTACTTTGAAGCTAAGAAAAAACAGGATCTCTTTATGTAGCTTTCAAATTCATCTCATGGACCATCTGCTAAATTCCTTGTTCAAAATATTCATACCCTAGCTGAACTAAAGATGACTGGAAACTGTTTGAAAGGTTCTCGGCCCCTTTTGCCTTGACCCAGCTTTTGATGAATTACTACATTATGGTTTGTTAAAAGATCTCTTAATTCAGATCTTTAGTACACTGTGCTATCATCCCAAAAGCCAACCATTCATAGGCCATGTGTTCACTTTCATCATTTTGGATAATAGGATATGGTTTCAGAAGTTTCATATCATAGAAGAAGATGTTGCTCTTGTAGAAATAGGACCTTGTGGCCAGGTGCGGTGGCTCAAGCCTGTAATCCCAGCACTTTGGGAGCCCGAGATGGGCGGATCACGAGGTCAGGAGATCGAGACCATCCTGGCTAACCTGGTGAAACCCCGTCTCTACTAAAAAAATAAAAAAATAAAAAAATAAAAATAACTAACCGGGCGAGGTGACGGGCGCCTGTAGTCCCAGCTACTCGGGAGGCTGAG
>NW_012119443.1:263202-281611 GCF_000951035.1 Colobus angolensis palliatus | reverse complement strand
TGGTATCGATCTTACTGACACTATTCCACAAGATAGAGAAGGGGGAATTTTCCCTAAATCATGCTATGAAGCCAGTATCATCCTAACACCAAAAACTAGGAAAGGACATAATAGAAAAAGAAAACTACAGCCCGGCACGGTGGCTCACTCCTGTAATCCCAGCACTTTGGGAGGCCGAGGCAGGTGGATCACAATGTCAGAAGATTGAGACCATCCTGGCTAACACGGTGAAACCCCGTCTTCACTAAAAATACCAAAAAAAAAATTAGCTGTGCGTGGTGGCTGGCTCCTGTAGTCCCAGCTATTTGGGAGGCTGAGGCAGGAGAATGGCATCAACCCTGGAGGCAGAGCTGGCAGTGAGTCAAGATTGAGCCACTGCACTCCAGCCTGGGCAACAGAGCGGGACTCCGTCTCAAAACAAAAATAAAAAAGGAAGAAGAAAACTACAGAGCAAGATCCCTGATGAATATAGATGCAGAAATCCTTGACAAAATACTAGCTAACCAAATTCAACAACATATCAAAATGTTAATCCACCATGATCAAGTGGGTTTTATAACAGGGATGCACAGATGGTTTAACATATGCAAATCAGTAAGTGTGATACACCACATAAACAGAATTAAAAACAAAAATAACATGATCATATCAATAAATGCAGAAAAAGCATTTGACAAAATCCAGCATCGCTTTATGACTAAAACCCTCACCAAAATTTGCATAGAAGGGAAATATCCTAAGGTAATAAAAATCATATATGATAAACCTACAACCAACATAATACTGAATGGGGAAAAGTTGACAGCACTACCCCTGAGAACTGGAAAAATACAAGGATGCCCACTCTTACTACTTCTATTCAACATAGTACTGGAAGTCCTAGACAGCAATTGAACAAGAGAAAGAAATATAAAGTCCATCCAAATCAGTAAAGAGGAAGTTAAACTCACTGTTTGCTGATAATATGATTGTATACCTAGAAAACCCTAAAGGCTCCTCCAAAAAGTTCCTAGAACTGATAAATGTGTTCAGCAAAGTTTCAGGATAGAAAATTAATGTGCACAAATCAGTAGCACTGATATACACAGGAGCAACCAAACTGAGAATCAAATCAGGAACTCAACTCCTTTGACAATAACTGCAAAAAATAAAATAAACTACTTAGAAGTATATCTAATCAAGGAGGTGAAAGAGCTCTACAACAAAAAGTTCAAAACACTACTGAAAGAAATCATAGATGACACAAATGAATGGAAATAGATCCTGTGCTCATGAATGGGTATAATCAATATTATGAAAATGACCATACTGCCAAAAGCAATCTAAAAGTTCAATGCAATTCCCATTAAAATACCACCATCATTCTTCATGGAACTAAAAAAAGCAATTCTAAAATTCAAATGGAAGCAAAAAAGAGCCTGCATAGCCAAAGCAAGACTAAGCAAAAAGAACAAATCTAGAAGCATCTCATTACCTGACTTCAAACTGTACTATAAGGTCTGGTCACCAATACAGCAAGGAACTGTTATACAAATAGGCACATAAACCAATGGAACAGAACAGAGAACCCAGAAATAAAGCCAAATGCCTATGACCCACTGATCTTCATTAAGGCAAACGAAAACATAAAGTGGGGAAAGGATACCCTATTCAACAAATGGTGCTGGAATAATTGGCAAGCCATGTGGAGAAGAATGAAACTGGATCCTCATCTTTCACCTTATACAAAAATCAACTCAAGGTTGATCAAGGACTTAAATTTAAGACCTGAAACCATAAAAACTGTAGAAGATAACATCAGAAAAAACCGTTCTAGACATTGGCTTAGGCAAAGACTTCGTGACCAAGAACCCAAAAGCAAATGCAACAAAAACATAAATAAATTAGACTTAATTAAACTAACAAGCTTCTGCACAGTAAAAGAAATAATCAGCAGAGTAAACAGACAACCCACACAATAGAAGAAAATCTTCACAATCTATGCATCTGATGAAGACTAATATCCAGAATCTACAAGGAACTCAAACAAATCAGCAAGAAAAAAACAAACAATCCCCCAAAAAAGTAGGCTAAGGACATGAATAGACAATTCTCAAAAAAAGACATACAAAGGGCCAACAAACATATGAAAAAAATGCTCAACATCACAAATGATCAGGGAGATGCAAATCAAAGCAAAAATGTGATACCACCTTACTCCTGCAAGAATGGCCATAATCAAAAAATGAAAAAAAAAAATTGATGTTGGTGTAGATGTAGTGGAAAGGGAACACTTTTACACTGCTGGTGGGAATGTAAACTAGTATAACCACTGTGGAAAACAGTGTAGAGATTCCCCAAAGAATTAACAGTACAGGCCGGGTGCGGTGGCTCACACCTGTAATCCCAACACTTTGGGAGGCCGAAGTAGGTGGATCACTTGAGACCAAGAGTTTGGGACCTGCCTGGTCAACATGGCAAAAAACCATCTCTACTAAAAACACAAATGTTAGCCAGGCATGTTAGCATGCACCTGTAATCTCAGCTACTCGGGAGACTGAGGGAAGAGAATCGCTTGAACCCTGGAGGCAGAGGTTGCAGTAAACCAAGATCGCACCACTGCACTCCAGCCCGGGTGACAAAGTCAGACTCCGTCCCAAAAAAAAAAAAAAAAAGAAAAAGAAAAGAAAAGTAGAATTACCATTTGATCCAACAATTCCCCTACTGGGTATTTACCCAGAGGAAAAGAAGAAGCCATTATACCAAAAAGAAATCTGCACATGCAGGTTTATAACAGCACAATTTTCAATTGCAAAAATATGAAACTAGTCCAAATGTCCATCAATCAACAAATGGATGAATAAATTGTATATATACACACACACATGCCATGGAATACTACTCAGCCATAAAAGGGAATGAAATAATGGCATTTGCAGGAACCTGGATGGAATTGAAGACTATTATTCTAAGTAAAGTAACTCAGAAATGGAAAACCAAATATTTTATGCTCTCACTCATAAGTGGGAGCTAAGCTATAAGAATGAAAAGAGATAATAATGATACAATGGACTTTGGGGACTCGGGGGAAAGGATGGGAGGGTGGTGAGAGATAAAAGACTACACATTGGATACAGTGTACACTGCTTGGGTGATGGGTGCACCAAAATCTCAGAAATCACCACTAAAGAATTTATTCATGTAACCAAACACCACCTATTCCCCTCCAAAAAATTCCATTGAAAAATAATAATAATAATAATTCGTGTGGCAGTGACCTCTGCGGATGTTACCAGTGAAACATCATGAATGAGTCCACAGCATCCATGAAAGCGCTCCCACATTGCAGCTATCCCAAAACACTCTACATAGCTCACAACACATGTTGCCCTTACTGACCGACAGTGCACGTTTATTCAGTATTTACCTTCTGCTTACAAAATATATTTTAAAATTAAAATAACAGCTAAAGTATCTATCTAGGAAGGAAGTTACACATTTGAGTCTGAATTGGGACACAGAAATACCTGAGACCAGGAAGGGTCTGAAAACACAGGTAGCAGGGTATTAAGGGGGCTTTTCCATCTGTCTTAGTATTACTGCTAAGGCCTATGGCACAGGGAGAAAAGTGAGATGTGTCCCAGCCATGAGGTGCAGAGGGCCAGCAGGATTGCACTGCCTCTCCCCTGTGGGGCTTACTGAGCAGATCCAGAGCCTGTCTGACACCACCAGGTGACTGTGGGAGAGACGGTCCCATGTCTTTGGGCAGTGCAGTGCTGCGGGGAAGAGACCTCATATAATTTGGCTCTGTGTCCCCACCCACATCTCACTTTGAATTGTAATAATCCCCACGTGTCAAGGGCTGGACTGGGTGGAGATAATTGAATCATGGGGGTGGTTTCCCCCATACTGTTCTCGTGATAGTGAGTTCTCACGAGATCTGGTGGTTTTATAAGGGGCTTCCCCATTTGCTTGGCACTCATTCTTTTTTTGCCACACTGTGAAGAGTTGCTTTCTGCCATGATTGTAAGTTTCCTGAGGCCTCCCCAGCCATGCAGAACTGTGAGTCAATTAAACCTCTTTTCTTTATAAATTACTCAGTCTCAGGTATTTCTTCATGGTAGCATGAGAACGGACTAATACAAGGCCCTTCATTTTCTCGGATATGGAGAGAGAGTTGCCTCCCATAAAACTGAAAGTGTCATGCAGAAGCGGAGACTAGCATTTACTTCCCTAGTTAGATGTCTGCTTGGTCAGTGGACTTGATGACATGGTAGAGGTGAACAGCAGCAGAGAACTAGAAAGCAAAGGCAAAGCTGAGAGACAGAGCAGCATGGCAACGTGACATGCCATAACAAGTCAGTGCCAATTTATTTTAGTGCAAAAAAAAAATGAAATCCATGCACAGTTTTTTCCTAATATTCCTTCTCCATGAACTTTCTGAAGTCCCTCAGTACTGGTACACAGAGAGATCACTGTGATGATTACAGATTGATCACTGTGGTAGTTAGTGGTAACCACAGAAAATGGTGACTTAAGCTGTCTTTCAGGTAATAAATGCTCTGCAGGACTGTACATTGAGTGAGGAAAATTAGCTGGGGTTGGTTCTAAGAGGAGGTAAGATTGGCTGAAAGACCAAACGCTGGAGCTGGATGTCTCACATCAGGGAATAGAGTACTGGGAGGACTTTAATATGGCCTCTGAATAATACACACATGAAGCCTGGGAGCTGGCCACGCAGAACACCCTGATGACCAAGCAAGGCCACGCAGCAACAGAAGGAGAGGTCGCCACACTGCTGACTGGCTTTTCTCCTCCCTTTTTCTGTACCCTCACTGGGAAGGACACCTCCAGAACAAAACCCATGTGACATGGACCCAGGGTCACTTTTCCATATGTCTATTGAGTTAGTCCCAACTCTTTTATAATTGAGTTACTTTCTTTACTGACAGAAAATGCTACCCTTTTTGTGCCTTAATTTCCAGATAAAATGTAACAAATTTGTAGATTACATATTATTTTCTAATATGCCATCTGGGTACTTTTTAATTATTGTAGGTTTATCTTGCGTTTTAGTATCCAGTATAATTAGCCCTCCTTGATTCTGGTTCTTTTTCAGAATTTTCTTAGTTATTCTTGCTTGCATATCTTACCTAATTTTGATGATTTATCACTCAACTCTATGTTAAATGACAGGGATGAGAGTAGAAATCTTTGTTCTGTTCCTTTCTTTATGAAAATATTATCTCACTCATTGATTAAGCAAGATTCTAGCTAATGAGTTCAGCAGACCTATTTTATGTTAAAGAAATATCTATTCAGACCTATGTTATGAAGAGTTTTTGATGAGAATGAATGTTGAATGTTTAACAAATGTCTTTTTAGTAGCTATGGAAATACTCATGATTTTTCTTCTTAAATCTATTAATATAAAGTATGTTAATTAATAAAATATATTCTTTCCTACTACTGTTTTATTCTTAAATTTCTGGAATAAATGCCACTAATGTTTTGAATGTGCTGCTGGATTCTTTGATACCAATGATTATATTTATTTATTTTCATTTTGGATTTTTGTGTGGATATGTAAGAGCTTTGCTTTTTTATTTTTAATTAATTCTTAGAGTTTTATTATCAAGATTATGCTTGTTTTTAAAAAATACTTTATGGCATTAATTATTTTCTAATCTTCGAAGCAATTTAAATAACATTGGAAATGTTATTTAAAGGAGTGATAGTTCCTCCTGGAAAAGCACCTGACCACATGATTTACTAAACGTAGCTCTTCTACAGGTTTAACACATGGAATAATTAACAACCTCTACAGCCATGCCAGAGAGTCATAATTTGAATATCTGTTCTGCTCTGATCTCTGGCAACTTGTTTTCTCCTTGTAACATTGTGTTAATTTCTCTCTCTTTTGACCTAAATTTTCATTAATTAGATTTTTCTGTAAAATCAGTAATTTTATCCATTGCTTACAAATATTTGCATATACTCATCCAAAATACTAGTGGAAAAAATAAAATGCGTAAGTAAGGGCTAGAAGCACCTCCGGAGTGAAAAGACAATGTCAAAAACACATGAGAAATATGAAGACAGATATGAAAAAAGCCAGCATAATGCTCTGAAAACAAAGAGCTAAAAGGAATTGAAGATAAAGAGAGAGAGCTAGACATTGGGCAAAGAAGATCAACAGATGAGTGGCACCCAATTATTTTGGCCTCAGGAACCCTTTACTTTCAAAAATTATTGACAAGCACTAAGAGCTTTTATTTATATGGCTTACGTGTGCATCGGAAACTAAAACTGAGAATTTAAAAAGTTATGCGTTCATTTTAAAATTACGATTATAAACTCATAGCATTTTTAAATAACACATTTTTATGAAAATTAATTATATTTTCTTTAAAAAGTAATGAGTAGAGTAGCATTGTTTTACAAATCTCAATAATAGAAGAACTGCTTCCAAATTCAATCTCTTACAATTAGTTGTTTTGGTTGAAGTCTATGAATAAAATATTACCTCACAAAGACATGTTTTTAAAAGTAGAGGAGTATTTTTAAGGATTTTTTCAGATAATTGTAAACATTCTTTGATACTATACCAAAATTTGACAATTGGTAGCTTCTTTTGACAATTTATTTTATCACACAAACTACTGAAAGGATATGTATGTAAAGGTCAAAATTTAATGAAAGTAGTATTTCCCCATTTCATCAATAACAGCATCAAGTTAAATTACCTTTCTTTTTTACTTTCTGCTACAAACAAAGGATATAATGATATACTCCTACCATTTGGCACCCACTGTCTTGGTTCAGGCTGAGGCTCCAGCAGTTTTACCCACCATGACTTTTGCACCATCAGCGCAAATGTCAACTCAGCGAAAAGGCAAATTACTGATACTATTAGGAGAAATTTTTAACCTAGGAAGTCCCCTCGAGGATCTGGGGATCTCCCTCAACCAGCAACCATGGAACACACTTTGAGAAGTATTGCAACATGCACAAAATGTGGAGGTTCCCCAAAAGGAAACAAATAATGAGACAGAAGCAATGTTAAAAGCATTAATTCAAGAGAACACTCCTTAAATAAAATAGTATTTGATTCTTCATAGTAAAAAAAAAAAACAAAAACAAAAAACACCTAATACCCAAAGGAAATTCAACACTAAGACACCTTAGGCAGAATAAGACTGTCATAGCACATGAAATTCATGCGCAATATGCCCAAAATATAGTCAAGGAAGCCGATTCCTAGCTGGAAACAGATGAAAGTTCTGCAAAGTATTACTGGGAACAGGTACTGGGGGGAAAATGTTGTTCATAATCTCGGAGATAAAATGATTCAACCTGCTATACCTTTTCTTGAATTCATTCGCTCTTCCCTTCCCACCACTGTGATCCTAGTTTATAGATCTCGTATCACTTGGTGACAGTAGTGGCTCCAGTGGTTTCTGACTTTCATTTTTCTCTATTCCAAGTTATCTTATCCTCTTTAGGTTAACAAATATTCTTTATATATATATATATATATATATTTTTTTTTTTTTTTTTTTTTTTTTTAAGATAGAGTCTTGCTTTGTCGCCCAGGCTGGAGTGCAGTGGCGTGATCTTTGGTCACTGAAACCTCTGCCTCCTGGGTTCAAACGATTCTCCCTCCTCAGCCTCCCAACTCAGTCTCCCGAGTAGCTGGGACTACAGCACATGTCACCACGCCTGGCTAATATTTGTAGTTTTGGTAGAGACAGGGTTTCACCATATGCCCAAACTAGTCTTGAACTCCTGATCACAGGTGATCCACCAGCCTCAGCCTCCCAAAGTTCTGGGATTACAGGCATGAGCAACCACCACCCTCAGCCCAGGTTAATGAATATTCTGAATAATCAATGTGATCAAGACTTTCAATAGTTTTATAGTCTGAAGTCTAGATCTGATGTGTTCCAATTCAACTAACCATCCCAACTAACTCCTTCCATATGGCTCTCACCTGCCACTATTCACAAAATCTGGTGCGACACTTAGGGCCCTTTGTTCCTTTGTTCTCTAAAAAACTTGTTTGCTTCCATATTCATGCCAATTGCTAGTGGCATTTTCTCAACTACGGATATTTGGTAGATTTACCAAATTCTTCTACATATGCCAACTCCTAGATTAAATGGTGTATTCTAATACTAATTTCAACAGGGGCAACTTAGAGTGGTCTTAGAGAGTTGAGGAAGGCTCCTTAGGGAAATGAAGTGGCTTCTAGATTGAGATCTAAAGCATCAACAGGAGCAAGTCAGCCGGGCGCGGTGGCTCAAGCCTGTAATCCCAGCACTTTGGGAGGCCCAGACGGGCGGATCACGAGGTCAGGAGATGGAGACCATCCTGGCTAACACGATGAAACCCCGTCTCTATTAAAAAATACAAAAAGCTAGCCGGGCGAGGTGGCGGGCGCCTGTAGTCCCAGCTACTCGGGAGGCTGAAGCAGGAGAATGGCATGAACCTGGGAGGCGGAGCTTGCAGTGAGCTGAGATCCGGCCACTGCACTCTAGCTTGGGCGACAGAGTGAGACCCCGTCTCAAAAAAAAAAAAAGGAGCAAGTCAAGTGAAAGGATTTGGCAATGGGGAAAAATCAAGATTAGGCTATTTGATGTCCTTACTTCATATTTGGTTTTAATAATATGTGTGGACTTACTATTGGTCCCATTTTAAAACATACAATGTAAATACCACCTAATTTTTGGATTTTAGTTGAACACCAATTCAAAAGTAGTTTGAAACATTCTGCACACTCGCTTTTGTTATTTCCTCTTAGACAGAAAGGTTTGCCAGGGCACATCATAGCTTGACACCTTTCCACAATTGTGTTTTCAAATCTTCCCACTCGTTTGAGTTGCTATTTGCACGTCTTCCCTACAATCCTTTTTCCCTCTCATGGAACCTCAACTTCCTTTAAAAAAAAAAAAAATGTTTAATATGTCTAAAATACAAGGGGAAAGTAATTGCTAACAGACCATATGTAGACAGTAGCTCCGTGTAGGGTTTCATCTGTGTTCAGGCATCATGAACTTGTCAGCATTCCCAAGGCTTCTTCTCACACCTACATTGACGCATGCAGCAGAGCTTTGCTTTTCCTTCCCCTATGCTCTCATCAACATATGTTACCTCTGAATTGAGATCTACTACGTCAGAACAAATTGTAGCAAATTGTGGAGAGACTCAGGAAATTATATTGAAATGTACAGCAGTGCTGAAAACGCAGTTTAGGTGCTGTGCATTTTGTAATTAAGTTCCATCATTTCACCATAAGCCAGAAACTAAGAAAAAATTTCAATAGTAATTAATAACAACCATTTTTCATTTTTATATTGGAATTATCTTTAAAAATTCAGATCTTGAATTTTTTTCCCTTTTTACATCTCAGTTGACAATAAATTATGGATGAATAACACAATCTCATTCCACAATATATATTATGTAGGATAAACCTAAGTACAGTTGTCACATGAAGAGTCTGAAGGGAGTGTCTTTACTGTATTCCTGATACCACTGAGCATAAAACATACTTCAGTGTCAGAGTGAGATTCAGTCCGTCAGGCCTGAGAAGCTGCATTCTTTTGTGAGATAGTCTAGGCAGGAAGGACTAAGTAATCATAGTAATGGTAAAAAAATTTTTTAAGAAAACCTGAAATGGCATTTTTAAGGAAAGCATAATCATAATTAGTATGAATGAAATAGAATTCTAAAAAATGAAGTTATATAAAAGACTGATTGGAAGAAGATATCAAATTTGCATTTCTTAGGTCCTATGACTATATATATATGTATATATATATACACGCATATATATATAGAGAGAGAGAGGTGCACACTTCAGAATGCGAATATGAATCGCAGTATATATTACCTTTGGGTTTTACAGTCAGCTGCACAGACACTTTTTTCACCCCCAATGAACTGACTGCTTGACATTCATATTGGCCTTGATCATGCTGTGCTGCATGGTCAATTCTCAAAGTGCCAGAGGAGAGAACTGTATGCCGGCCTTCCACAGGGAGCTGCCCTCCTGCAAAAAGAGGTAAAGAAAGTATTCTACATGGCCCAGAGCACTGAAAGCCGGAGCTGCTGGCTCTCTTGGGTAAAGGGTGAGGCCTGTCTTTCAGGAAATCCTCTGTGCTAGGGTGTACTGTGAGGGTTCTGCCCTAGCATTGCAACTCCAGAAACACAGCATCCCCATGCTGCTTGTCCCGGAACATCTGCCACTGCATTCTCATCTGTCACCAGAACAGCCCAGCCTCCTAATGAATTTTTAACCTTCATGTTTGTGCCCCTCAGCCTTACTATAATCAGAAAGCAAATTTCAAAACCAATCTGATTCTTAAATTAGATTTTCAGATATCTTCGTGGCAATTGTCTATCATGTGTATGCAATCTTTGGAACACAACAACGTGATTGAAATACGTTTAAAATGCAGAGGCAGCATATCGAAAATGGTGATTTTGTGACATTCATGCTGTTACTCTACACAGACAACGAGAGGCCATTGTACTTTTCACTTCTGAGCTTATATGAGCTTCTGAATCCTTCTTAACACTTTCTTCTTTTGGTCATTAACAATTAAATCAGATTATCATTTTCAACTAGATTAGTGAAAACTTGTGTCTTAATGAATGTCTTGTTATAGATGGAAAAAGGAATAGCTAACCCTATTGAGCATACACACACTGTGCCATCAACTGTTCTAAATGTTGAAGAGTATAAATTATTCAAATCAATCACCACAACCGCCCTATGATGTAGGAAACGTCATCACCCCCACCATAGCAACAAGGAGTCTGGAAAACAGCAGTTAACACCTTTGCCCAAGGTCACATGACAAGCAAATAGAGGAGGAGTGGAGATGTGAACCAAGGCTTTATGGTTCCAAAGTCTACCTCCTATCAACTAATCTCATAAAGAACAAAGCAAAAAAATTAATACAAGAAATTCATAAATGTAGATGTATTTTGAATTTTATTTAGTACCTTAACTAATACGGAAAGTAGGATTTCCAAGCCCGGAGGAATCTTAGACAAGCTCTCATCCAGCCAATTGTCAATCCTGTTCTGTTATGTGCCCAGGTTCCCTGGAAGTGTATGGCCCCTTGGCGGGGCACAGGGGGTTAGATCCTTGCCAGGCCCACGCCCCACCCACCCACACTTCAGGAACAGGAGCTCTTTTTTGCGGCTTCACTTCGGATTTCATTTCACTTATGATTTCATTTTGTACTAGAAGAAAATTCTCCCACTAGAAAGAAATGTTTAAAACTGCTACTCTTGCGGCCGGGCGCGGTGGCTCACTCCTGTAATCCTAGCACTTTGGGAGGCCGAGGTGGGCAGATCACGAGATCAGGAGATCAAGACTATCCTGGCTAACACAGTGAAACCCCGTCTCTATTAAAAATACAAAAAAAGTAGCCGGGCGTGGTGGTGGGCGCCTGTCTTCCCAGCTACAGGTTGAGGCAGGAGAATGGCGTGAACTCGGGAGGCGGAGTTTGCAGTGAGCCAAGATCGCTCCACTGCACTCCAGCCTGGGCGACAGAGCGAGACTCTGTCTCAAAAACAAAAAACAAAAACAAAAACTGTACGCTTTCCAATAATTTTATTTTAAAAATCAGGAAGCCAAGTCCAACAAAGGATGATCTCAGGAAGGCCACACACTCAAATGCCAAAACTCAAAACCCACAAAAATTATGATGATGTTATTTTTAGATCAAAGATTACTTTCTGTGTAATTTTTTAATGTCCATGATATACCTTCGATAATTAATTTAAACCATGTTTTTTACGCTCCACAAAAGAAGGCGTTTATTTTTCCCCACAATTACTTGTAGATGTTCTAATACCTGTTTTTGTCCAGATAATTACAGGAGGTGGGTTGCCGTCAGCTTCACAGAGCCACTCTACAGCATGCTCTTCCAGCACCACTTGATCCTTGGGGGCTACTGTAAATTGTGGAGGAGCTAAAGAGAATGAAACATACATCAAAATTGAAAATTATTTTAGAAATTTTCAGTGCCAATAGAAAAAAGAAAATGTGTTCAAATATGTCGTGTGATCAGAATTTGTTTCCAGTTATACATAAACAAGGTTATAAAGAGGGTGGAGATGCTTCTGTATGTTTGTGCCTGTTTGCAAGGAAGCCAGAAATACACACATCTGGTCTGCAAAGTAGAACAGCAGTAGCCAAGGAGAAGAAACTATTTCTAAATCTTATGGCAGCTGTTTCCCATGATTAAATCATATTGGTTATCATTTTACTAGATGTGATAAACATATTTAAAGCTACAAATTGTACTTTAAACTATTAACAAAACCATTTTCTCTAAATTTTCACATGCACAATAAAATTTGAAACGAGTTGATTTTTCGATTTCAGAAAGAAAAACAAGCTCCTTAAGATTAATGTTCCTAAAACACTTGAAATTATACTCTTGAAAAAGTCACATTTGTCAAAATTCAGAGTTCCAAATATTCAGATTTTGTATTATTGATTTTATATAAATAAGAAATAGCTAATAATTGCATATACCATTCCTGAAAAGGGATTCTGTCTGTGACTCTTTGATTGAATAAAAAAATGAATCAATGTGGCCATTTAAGAAGAGCACAATGATCCCCAGCAAAGCCTAAGTGATCAAAAGAACTTTTGCAATTGATTTTGTAACTGGAAAGGGGTCCCAATACAGACCCCAAAAGAGGGTTCTTGGACTTTGTGCAAGACAGAATATGAGGCAAATCCATAGAGTAAAGTGAAAGCAGGTTTATTAGGAAAGTAAAGGAATAAAGAATGGCTGCTCCACAGGCAGAGTAGCAGTATAGGCTGCTTGGCTGAGTATACGTACAGTTATTTCTCAATTATGTGCTAAACATGAGGTGGATTATTTACGAGTTTTCCAGGAAAGGGGTGGGCAATTCCCAAAACTTAGAGTTCCTCCCCACTTTAGATCATAAGAGGTAACTTCCTGACATTGCCATGGCATTTGTAAACTGTCCTGGTGCTGGTAGGAGTGTCTTATAACATGCTAATGCATTATAATTAGCATACAATGAGCAGTGAGAACAACCAGGCGTCACTGTCATCACCATCTTGGTTTTGGCAGGTTTTTTGCCAGCTCCTTTACTGCATCTTGTTTTATCAGCAGGGTCTTTGTGCCCTGTATATTGTGCCAACCTCCTCTCTCATCCTGTGACTAAGAATGCCAAACCTGCTAGGAATCCAGGCCAGCAGGTCTCATCCTCATTTTACCCAGCCCCCATTCAAGATGGAGTCACTCTGGTTCAAATAACTTTGACAACCTGACAAATCATTTCTCTGCCTTGTTAGATTTTTGCACAATTCCTCCTACCTCCTTTCTTGCACCTGCATCTGGAAATACAAGAAACATGACAAAGTAAATAATATTTGGCAAAGTGTATTTGTTGCAAGTTTCATACTGTGTGCAGGTACTAAAGAGTTTTTTAAAGTCATCATCGATTCTGAGTAAGGTGCTGGACTAAATAACTATGGTATAAGATAAATTTCCAAGTCACACAAATTCATGGAAACTCTCAGGAATGCCTGCAAGCTATTTGTAGTAGAGTTCTAGAAGAGTCAAGCTGGAAAACAGCCCACAAATCAGCAATTTCGGGCTCCTCACTTTACAGATGAGAAAATTCAGACTGTGGGAGGGAGGATTGAATTTCTCTCAGTCAGAGCTAATAAGTAGAAAAGATAGTAGAGAATCCGGGCCGCTCAACCCCCAGCTTGATGTTCTTTCCAGAACATTACACTAACTCCCAAAATTACTAAGAACAACTTAAAAAGAACAAAAGTATTTCTACATTAAAAAATAGATTCATGACACAGTAAAAGAGCTATATAACAAAAGATGATAGTAGTTAAGAGAAATAATGTAGTCCTGGTTCTAGGGTTGGGAAATTTGATTTCAACTTTTGAATAATACTAACTTTAATAATTACTAAAATATTAAAATTTTATTTTATTTTAATTATTAAAAACATTAACATTTAATAATAACTTTAATAATAGTTAAAGTTCACAGTTAGCCAAGTCTGTGTGAAAAGAATTGTTAAGCTTCACGTGTTCTCACTTTTAACAGAATCCAAGATGCACATCTTAGCAAAGTATAGAAAACGTTTAAGAAAATAGTCAGTTTACATTTGCTTCTAACAATAAAATGAGCAGCTTGCTAGGTCGATGAAGAAATTATGAACATCACCAAAGCAGGCAGAGAAGGTGGAATAATTAGACAGGAATGATGAAGCTGACGTTTTTGGGCTTTCCATTTAAAATGATGGCCTTCTGAGACCCACCTCCAGTGATAAAATAGCACATGCTGAGATGAAGTGTTTTGCTATTTTATTAAAATCTAAGATTCTGGCTACTCATTAAGGTGCTGCCTCACACATAAAGCATTTTGATTTACATTGCTGATGACCATAGGCCTTTTTACCTATGTGTCCACACTGTGATTCATATCTTTCATTGAAGCTTTTTTGTGTCGTTTTATTTATTATTTATATTTGTTCCAGTCAGTCTGAAAAAGGAAGTTTATCTGTGGCTAACTGTGATTTCAGTTTTAATAGACATTAAAAGATCAAGAACATGGGTAGAAACCTGTTAAAATGACACAAAAGGATAGCTCTTAAAATGTTTACTCTATGACTAGGCAAATAAAATCAGCCTTTTAAATAAATACATAGAATGATTAACGGACGTTTTTGAAATCAATTAAAAATCTGGACACACAGATCCAAAAGTGACACAAGTACATGGTCACAAATAACAAAGGACAAGCAGATGGCCATTTCAGTGCAAACTCACTGGTAACAAGAAATCATTAGCATATTGCGGTATAAGAAATAGGCAGGATGGTAAATGTTACCAGAGTTCTGTTAAGCATTGACTGACGCAGATGAGCAGACAGAAACATAGGAAGGAAGTACATGGAAAAAGCTGAGAAACAAAAGCCTAGTACAGTGTCGAATACAGGCAACCACTAACATGTGAAAGTGATCAGGCATTAGGATTCTAAAAAAACAGACATTGAACACAAAATGATGTAAGCAAAACAAAACACAAACACAATGTCTTTGAAAGCATTTTTCAATCTTAACATATTAAAAGTTTAAAAATAATGTCTGGGTCCTTTAAAAGTAATTTCCCCCAAGAAAATATTTCATTTCTGCACCTTCTTATTAGAGGAAGGAAAGTATTTTCAGGATATTAGCAGTTCTAGGGAAAAACACAATTTTTTTTCCTGAGACATGTAAATAGGAACAAGAAAGTATTGATCTATTGCTACTTAAGGAGTTGATGCTAAGCAGTTCAAATTAAAAAACATTCTCTGAATGCAGGAAGCCTAGGCTAGAGGAAGCCTTGTGCTTTATGGAGGCCAAGATCACTCTTGGGGTTCTGAAGCCCTCCCAACTCAGGCACTGCACTAGGCTGGCCACTTCCATTTTTCTCCGTTCTAAGTTTCACAAGGTTCAGTGTTTTGGTAGACAACATCCCATGCAAATCTTAAAATAATGAAACTTAACTCAATCAAAATATTCATGACATCGGGAAGCCCTTAATGTGAATTACCGTACTCTCGTCAACTGATGAAAAACTGTTTTAGAAAGAACAGGACTTTTGGTATGACTCCAATAGCACTTATATTATGCTGTTTACTAAACTCTAACCCTACAGGAGGATGGCATGCAAGCACACATGCACACACACACACACACGGACACAAACACATCCACACACACACAAACACATGCACGCACACACACCAGAAAGCAAGGGGCCACCCCAGGCTGAGAACTAAAGTACAAAGAAGAATGTGCCTTCCTTATAACACGATTGCATGCCCATGCATATAAGTTAATTTCTGGATTCAGAATAGTTTTATTATTGCTGTTGTTAAACAGCCTGGCCTTGCAGGAGCCTTCAACATGTCCTCAAGCTCTGTTGAGTAGACAGTTTGGTAAGTGACTATGAACACAGGGCACAGCCTTTTCACTTTCATATCTGTACTGTCTTTCCTGTATCTGTAAAATATTCTGAAGCACAAATATTTCTTGACAGTTTCCTTCCAGATTAATGACTCCATCTCTTTTGTTGCTAATGGTTGATTCTGACCTTTGGATAAAGATTGAAGTAGGAAAGAAAAAAAACAACTTTTAACTTGAAACAGATTAGCTTTGAAAGTTTTATTGTGTCAAGAAATAATTGGCAAATAAAAATATCTCTCCACTGATGTACATGACGTTATTTAAGTTGAAAAATAATTTTCTGAGTGTGGCGGGAGGAACATTTCAATCATGACCTTCTGCTCCCATACCTTGTACAATTATGTTTGCTGCAGCTTGAACAGAGCCATAGCTATTGTTAGCATGACAGGTAAATCGACCGTGATCCCGTTGTGTGATGTTCTGTAAGTAAAGTCCACTGGACGTTGCCATGTGCCTGGATCCATCCAGCTCCAATCCATTGTCCCTGGTCCAAGTGATATGGGGGTGTGGGTGGCCTGTGGCCATACATTCCAAAGTTGTGCTGGTGCCAATTAAAACTTCTGTGTCCTGGGGCTGGATTACAAAGGCTGGTTTGACTGATAGTAAGGGGAGAACAAAACAAAATCCAGCAAGTAGGAGTTAGGAAGATGTATTTATTCTGCATTGTGGTTTTAAGATTACTGTCATTTTCAAAATGCCTTTAAATTAAATATTACATATATGCATTGAATTCCCAGATAATTAAATCTAAAATAATGAAATGTGGATTTGCTGTGAGTACATACGTTTTAAAAAAGATTGCTTGCCTTGGTATCATGATATATTATAGATACTGCAAAGCACCTACACAATACATATTCCTTATTTTAGGGGCTAAATGGTTAAACATTCCCTCTTAAGAATACTCACATTTTTTAAAAACACAATTTAGGCACATGTCACCGGGAATAAATAAAAGTGCTAAGTCTAAGTAGTCATTTCTTCCTCCTGTTTGCTACCTGGAATTCGGGCAGGAATGCATTTGGGTTATAGGAGTCACTTTGTGATTAAGAGGTGAAAATTATGAGGAATAAAGAAACCTATGTGCAAAGCAGATCAAAAAGCAGAAAGAAGTATATTATTGGCTCATTGGGGTAATGTGGCAGCTCTGTGACAGACTACCGCTCTCCTACTTGTGGCATACAAACTAAAATACACATAAACACACACATAGATGCTATGCATTTAAGCAATATCTAGCCAAGCTTTCAGTTACTTTCAGTTAAACGTATTATGAATGGATTCATCAAGTATCCATGTAAATAGAAAATTTAGATTTTCATGTAAGGAGTTCCAGTCTTAAAAATTCATAGGAGATTCTCTTTCTGAGAATCTCAAGCAAAAATTAAATACTTGCTAAGGTGTTAAAAATGCCTAATGATTGAGTCTAATTTTGGAGAAGGGGGCTCCTCCATTCCTGAGATGAACATACTTAGGAGTGGAAATAAATTAAATTAATCCAATTCAACAATAAATGTTTAATTTAATTCCTAACAATAGTGAATGTCTTATGTACATTAGTAACATGCTGGATGTTGGAAAGATACAGAGATGAGCAAAAGCACTCCTCCTTGTGTGCTCCTACTGTAGCTGCACGAACAGAGGACAGAACACATCATCCATAAAACCACAGCATGCCTCGGAAAGAACTGTCTCAGAGCTAGATGTAAATGTGATAGGAGGACATTCTGGCAAGAGGTAATGGAAAGTATAGGGAAAGCTATTATAATAATTGAAATAAATGTTCTGAAGTAAGTCAGTAGCAGTAGAACCGGAAAAGGAGATAATCTGATGCATCTTAGAACTAAATTTTTAGAGAATTGTGGAAGAAGGAGTAGCACTCGAGGGTGAATCGGAGGTTACTGGAGGAGAGTAATGATATCAATAGAGATAGTAAACACAGGATGCTGTGGGTTTGTGTGGGCAAATGTGTTTGAGAAATGTAAAGATTTACATGTGAAGATAAAAAGAAAGTCCTGGCAACGTCCATTGAAAGCTCAGGAAGGATCTCAGCAATAAAGACTATAAATTTTACATGAAGTATGAAAGCTGAAGGTCTGGGAAGAGCTCAGATGGAAGAGGAAAAAACTGTGATTAGGGCACAAGGGACTAGAGAAAGGGAGGGGAGGGCAGCGCTATGAGGAACACCACATTTTAGGCAGGCAAATGAGATTTAAAAAGAGAATTGAGGACATTAGGAAAGGATCAAGAGGAAATAATCTCCTCAAAGTAGAAATAAAATTGAGGCAATAATTAATGGCTTACCAACCAAAAAAATTCCAGGACCAGACGGATTCACAGCCGAATTCTACCAGAGGTAAAAGGAGGAGCTGGTACCATTCCTTCTGAAACTATT
>NW_012119443.1:261122-261430 GCF_000951035.1 Colobus angolensis palliatus | reverse complement strand
AAGGACCTCTTCAAGGAGAACTACAAACCACTGCTCAGTGAAATAAAAGAGAACACAAACAAATGGAAGAACGTACCATGCTCATGAATAGGAAGAATCAATATTGTGAAAATGGCCATACTGCCCAAGGAAATTTATAGATTCAATTCCATCCCCATTAAGTTACCAATGGCTTTCTTCACAGAATTGGAAAAAAACTACTTTTAAGTTCATATGGAACCAGAAAAGACCCCGCATTGCCAAGACAATCCTAAGCCAAAAGAACAAAGCTGGAGGCATCACGCTACCTGACTTCAAACTATACTACA
>NW_012119443.1:207085-260429 GCF_000951035.1 Colobus angolensis palliatus | reverse complement strand
CTGGAGAGGATGTGGAGAAATAGGAACACTTTTACACTGTTGGTGGAACTGTAAACTAGTTCAACCATTGTGGAAAACAGTGTGGCGATTGCTCAAGGATCTAGAACTAGAAATACCATTTGACCCAGCCATCCCATTACAGGGTATGTACCCAAAGGTTTATAAATCATGCTGTTATAAAGACACATGCACATGTATGTTTATTGCAGCACTCTTCACAATAGCAAAGACTTGGAATCAACCCAAATGTCCATCAGTGACAAACTGGATTAAGAAAATGTGGCACATATACACCATGGAATACTATGCAGCCATAAAAAATGATGAGTTCGTGTCCTTTGTAGGGACATGGATGCAGCTAGAAACCATCATCAGCAAACTATCGCAAGAACAGAAAACCAAACACCACATGTTCTCACTCATAGGTGGAAATTTAACAATGAGATCACTTGGACACAGAAAGAGGAACATCACACAACGGGTCCTATTGTGGGGAGGGGGTAGTGGGGAGGGATAGCATTAGGAGATATACCTAATGTAAATGATGAGTTAATGGGCGCAGTACACCAACATGGCACATGCATACATCATGCATACATATGTAACAAGCCTGCATGTTGTGTACATGTACCCTTGAACTTAAAGTATAATAATAATAATTTTTTACAAACGCTCCTGGGTGCGGGGTCAGACTTGACCTAGAGGCAGAAGGGAAGGAGGCTTTGGAAGGAGACAGCGGTGTTTCGATTAGAAATTACTTGGTGTAATCCCAGCACTTTGGGAGGCCTAGGCAGGAGGATCGCTTAAGGACAGGAGTTTGAGTCTGCAGTGAGCTATGATCATGCCACTGCACTCCAGCCTGGGTGACAGAGTGAGACCTTGTCTCTACAAACATTTTTTAAAGAAATTACTTGGGAACTATGTGAGGAAGTATCATATTCAATCAATCGGTAACTCAAGTGACTTTTTTTCCTGGAAAACTTCTTGATTCCTGCAGTTTCCTCCATTCACTTTGCCACTGCCCTATCCATGCCGCCACCAGCTCTCTTCTGCCCTGTGGCAATTGCTACTGCTGACTTCCTCATCCTGACATGCCTATTTTACCATGCCCTCCTGTTTGTTCTCTGAACTGCCGCCAGCATCGTTTTTCTAAAAGAAAAATCTAATTTTGATCAACTCAGTGTAGCATCATGAGTAGTCTGAGTGATCTGACACCACTTTACACCTCACCAAATCTCGTGTCATTCCCAGCCTCTCCTCTCTATGCTCCACGATCATCTCTTGAATGTGCCTTGCTCTGTCTTCCCTATGCTGTCTTTTCTCCTAAAATGATGCTTCAACCCTACTTCTCTGGCTCTCTCCCACTTGTTTCTTTCAACTTAAAGGTCACTGCTCTTGGGAAGACTTGAATGAATGCAATCCTCCGAGGCTGCTGCTCTAAGTGCTCCCCTCCACTGAGATGGGCTGGAACTGGCTCTGGAGGGCCAGTTGTCAAATTTTCACTATTCTGCAAACTGATTGCTACACAAAGTCATTCTTAAAATTTTAATTACATAAACTTACAATCAAATAAATTTTATTAACATCAAAACTAACAAATTCATCCCTATTTTTTACATTTTATTATTATCTTCGGTCTCAGGGTTATTATGCCCACTGTGTCTGCACACTAGAAATGCTATATTATTATGAACTTCTGTGCATCTCTTCCAAACTCCACATTCAGTGATATCATTTTGGTAACTAGGAACTGGCCATGGTGAGATTATTTATACAACAGATACTGACAAATGCTGCAAGTCAGGTCTCCCTGCTCCTCAGAGTCAATTTACTAACATTTACCAGCACACAACTGTCCTTTATGCTTCTCTTCCCTCTCCTTACACATCATAAAGCTTATTTCTTGAATTACGGCTATCATCTAATATATGATAGGCTCAGTAAGGTGAGAGACAATGTATTTCCATCATGTCAACATGCTATTAATGAAAATTTGTTGCAGTCATTACATCTGGTTTATATAAGCCACTGAAATTATGACAAAGCAAAGCCCCTGGAAGGTTAAATAAGGAACGTGGTTGATAACCATGCAATCTTCAACAGCTAGCTCAGTGGGCATTCAATAAATATGTGTTGGATGAATTCATGATGAATGAATGATTGAATGAATTTCTGAAAAGAGTAATATTCCTGCCTAGGTAACACTGGTTCACTCTGCATAAGGATGCTGGATAGCCGGATGGGGAATCAAAAGGAGAATAGAAAAGTCTTGGAACCACAATATGCTGTACCAGCAAGGAACTAAGGCAGGAAATTAAAATAAACTTCAAGAGGAAGATTTCAAGTTTCTCTAAAATGAAATTAGAAAAATCACAGCCAATGGAAATAGCTTCACTTTGAAGCATTATATACTCTAAAGCAGCAATATTATGTCATTTTCCAGTGCAAATAATTGATAGAACCAGAAAATAATAGTTTTACCTGGACGACTGGAGTATCTTAGCATGGCACTCGGTGTCTTGGCTTCCCCAGCGGAATTTCTGGCCATGCACTGATAGACACCTTGGTCTGACTCTTTGGTGTTTTGGATCATGAGTGTGCCATCATCAAACATATTAAGTCGAGTATCATCTTCCAAATCCAATGAATGACTGGAAATATATGTTATACATGTATATTATTTAATCTCATTCATGTTTAAAACTCTTAACAAGACTGAGAATATAATACTATATAGCTATGTTTCATGTCTACCCAATTTGTTGAATTTATTTTATCTGAAAACTTTTAATTATTTCACTTTAAATCCTAGTTATCTTCTTCCTATTTCAAGATTATACCCTGAACAAAGACTGTGAGTCAACATTTGATAGAGGGAAATTGGGTTGAGATGTTCTGCCTTCCTGAGTGGCATGAATTTAGACACTGAAGCAAGCACTCCCATATGACAGACACTTCAGCACATTTTTATACATCTGAATGCCCATTTTTCAGAAAAGAAATCACCAGATGGTAATATGTAATCTTTTTACCTCCTTCCATGAGTCATTCAGTATTCTTTCATATTTTGTTAAAGTGTAAAACAAATATTCCTATTCAAACCAGCACGGGCTCAAAGCCAAGCAGAATTATATGACTGAGCAGTAAATAACATACCTACCTACCCAGTTGTTGAATTCAGGCCCCTTTCTCTAACTTGAACCATTTGGATACACTAGAAAATTCCCATTTATCAATTAAGTGCATAATCCATTGAGTGCAAGTAGGTTCAGATGTGCAACATCATATTACATCAATAACCACAAGAAAGGGAGTGCCTGCGTGAATTATTTTTAGCAATAAATGCAAAGCTACTGACACAGAAACATACGTTAGAAATTTTTACAGATTTTTTTCTGGCCAAGATTTTTTTTCTTTAAAATATTTAATGATTATGTATGAGAAGGTATATAGATCTTCACATGTGTCTGCTTAGTACTAATGAACGTGTTAGGCATAGATAAAGGAAATAATCTACTCTCCTCCATCTTCATCACTCAATGCATATTTATTAAACACCGGCTAGGTGTCACCCACAAAAACATCATTCACAGAGAAAAAAAGTCCAGTAGGAGAATCCCATAGTTCTCCCTCTAATTTGTATATTTGTTTTATAAAGCCAGGTAAACATTTTCCCACAAATTTCAAAATGTACCCACACTGAAGAATAACAGTCTATTCCCAAATAGGTAAAAATAGCAAAGCTTGTTAAAGAGATGAAGAAATCATCATTCTTATCTAACCATTTTTGTCATGAAAGATAAGAAAGAGACAATGGCCATATTTCCCTTTTATGTTGTAGAGCGGAATCACAGAGTGAAGGCAGGAAAGATGGAGACAATCTGATCTTCTTCAGCCGTTGGGTGAGAAAAGCCCAATGTGAAGAAAAAGTACCAATTAGCCAAATAAGAAATTCGAGTTGTCATTTTTGAACAGATAAGTTTCAGAAAAAGCAGGCCCACTTTTGGATAGCCAACAATGCAAGACAAAGGCAAGAAAAGGAGAAACTGGATGCTCCTATCCATATCACCTGTGAAGTTTCTTAGTATAGGTAGCATGGAATGAACATCAGAAAGAACGTTTTTTCAAGGCCGGGGGCAGTGCCTCACACCTGTAATCCCAGTACTTTGGGAGGCCAAGGCAGGCAGATTGCCTGAGGTCGGGAGTTCAAGAAATAATATTTTTTCTTAAAGTGCCCAATTCAAGAGGCTCATTTAGTATTAAGCAATTTAATTATTTTAAATGCAATTCTAAGATTATCTAACACTGAACCCAAATAAGACTGCTTGCAAAGGAATATGACAAATGATGAAATCACCTTTTTCAGAAGATGATTTAAGTTCCTGGAATTTTGTTACAAAACTTTGCAGCCCAAAATTTCAAAGGCTACCAGATGTGTATGTGCTATCTATCATCTGGCTACACAATGCAACAGAATTCACCAAGATTCATTATGTTAAAAATGATATAAAACAGGCAGTAGCACATTACACCCATAAATTCAAAATGCATCATTCCTTTTCCTAGTAATTTCCTTCTTCGTTCATAACCTCTTCATTATGCTCATAAAACTTGTTTGCTCATGAATCATGATGTTCCTTCCCAAAAAATCAAAGTCTTCATGTTTCAGTATACTCCTTTCACATTGTCAGTTTGATGCAAATAGCAATCATATGTAAAAACACAAAGGTTTGCAGAGGTAGAATATATGTGAATATATTCTATTTTTCTTGAAAATGTATACATAAACATATTTGATTTAATGAAGACATACAAATAACTTCTATTAAGGTGTTTCATTACAACAATCATTTGTTAAGTGCTTTCTAAGAACTAGGTGTTGTAGCTAGATACCAGAAATATAGATAAATAAGTTATCACCACACAAATTAAAACCATCTTCTATGGACACACACAATGACTCACACCTGTGATGCCAGCATGATGGGAGGCTGAGGTGGGAGGACTGCTGGAGGCCGGGAGCTTGAGACCAGCCTGGGCAACATAGTGAGACCCTGTCTCTAAAAAAAAATCTAAAAATTATCCAGATGTGGTGGCATAGGCCTGTAGTTCCAGCTACTTGGAGGCTGAGGCAGGAGGATTGCTTGAGCTCAGAAGTTCAAGCCTGCAGTAAACTATAATTGTGCCACTGACCTCTAGCCTGGGCAAACGAGTGAGACTCTGTCTCAAAAAAAAAAAAAAAAAAAAAATACTCCACATAGAAAACCACCATCAACCACAAATTATAGTATAGTTGTAAAGTTTGCTTATAATCTACCAGAACTATCAATCATATTTACCATGTTTAGAATTTGAATTTATCTAGAATGGCCTAAATTTCCATAGCTAAACCTCAACATTAAGAAAAGTGTGGAAGACAGCCAACTAGATGCAGCCAGGAAGCCCTTCTCCCACCAGGAGAAGCCAAAATATTGAAAAAGCCATCACACTTTAAACAGATCTTTTGAGGGAAAACACTGATGATTGCTAGAGGGGAAACACAGACACTGAAGCTGAATAGGGTGGAAGCTGGGAAGCCTGCACAGGGTTGCCAAGTGCCAAGAAGACCCACTTCTCATCCTGATCAGGTCCTAAGGAACAGGTGAGTGAAGGAACTGCAGAGCACCACACCCCCGCCATGGACCTCTGGGATCCTAGCTGCAAGAGATCCCATGATCCCCATAAACATTTAAATTGGTGGGGGAAGGCAGTGACAGAGCTTGAGCCTGCATGGAGCCCAGGTTTTACATATGGGGCAACTCCAGCAAAATGTGACCATAGGTGCCCATGCCCCCAGGCTCTCCACTTTGCTCTGAGTCACTCTAGCCCCTGTTGACTGCTAGGTTGTGATGCAGCAGGGCTGCCTTTCCTACAGGACTGGGGCCAATCTGATCTGCATGCCCCCTTGTCTCTGGACCCTCCCAAGGACCCAGCCTAGCTGGTCCCATAAGAGCATGCATACAACACAGCCTCCACTGCCCAGTCTGAGTGCTTTGCCAGCAGCCTGAGAGCACTACAGCCTCCCCAGCACAGCCAGTGCTTGACCCCAGGGGGCTAAAGGACAAAACCACAGGCTCAATCCCAGCCCCCGAGGGTCCAGGCACACAGTTGAAGGATATCAAGCTGAGATCTGTGACGAGAGATTGATCAGGGGAGGAACCCCCAATCTCAGAACACTGCGAAGAGTGAGATGCAGATTTGTGTTCTGGTACAGGAGCTGGGTGTGCCTCCCTGCCACGGGGCTAGTATGGGAAGGATGTGGCCTTTCTGCTAGCCACAGCCTCTGCCTGAGGGAACTCCATGGCCTGAAACACCTGACAGCCCAGCCATCTGGGTGCAGAAGGCTTGGGACAAACCCAGCGGATCGAGTAAGCTATAGGCATCCAACAGGAGACCTAGTCAAGGAAGCACAACCTGGGCAGTCCCCGCAGCCATCTGCTGGGCAAAAAAACCCAAGCTGTGGGCACTACACCAACTGCATAGCCAAAACAACTCCACCGTGCCTGGGGTCCTCTGCCCTTGACCTCCTACACAAACACCACCGATGGACATCACAAAGCACAGAGGACCAGTGTGTCACTAGGGAGTTGTGAGTCTCCCTATCTTTCAGCTCAGGTTTCCCCTAAGAGTGAGAGTAGCACAGCCTGTCAGGGCTCCTCTGGGTCTAAGAAAATGTAGGTGCATCAACAGTGATCAGAGGGGGTCCCACAAGGCCCAGGAATAGACTTGGCAAGGAAATATATCTCTCACTCCCTGTCTCTCCCACCCCAGAGCACTGCAGCAAACAAGAACAAGCTGAAATAGAAAAGAAGTGCACAGCTGAGGAAGAGTCTGTCTGTCAGCCCTTACTCTTAAGCATCATCTACTGAGTTGCAGCCTGAAATACACCACCGAACAAAAATTCTTTTAGCATGTATCACCCATGAAACACAATGCAAAAATCTAGCCACAAATTAAGTACCCGCACAGAGCCTTGATATTTGGAAAGCACACAGAAGCAAAGTCATTCAACTATATTCAACATACACCACAGTCAAGACCTCAAGGGAAATAAAGAACATAAAAACAAAAAAGCCCCATACAAATGACAGCAACTTCAAAGAGATAAAGAAACACCAGCCCTCTCGAATGAGTAAGAATGAGTGGAAGAACTCTGGCAATTAAAAAAGTCACAGCATCTTATTACTTCCAAATGACTGCACTGACTCGCTAGCCATGGATCCTAACCAGACTGAAACGGTTAAAGTGACAGACATACAGTTCAGAATCTGGATGGCAAGGAAGCTCAATAAGATAAGGAGAAAGTTGAAACCTAATCCAAGGAAGCCAATAAAATGATCCAACAGTTGAAAGATAATGTAGACATTTTAAGAAGGAACCAAACTGAACTTCTGGAATTGAAAAAGTCACTAAAGGAATTTCATAATACAGTTAGAAGCATTAAAAACAGAACAGACCAAGCAGAGGAAAGAATCTCAGAGCTCAAAAACTGGTTGTTTGAATCAACCAAGTCAGACAAAAAGAGAGAAAAAAGAATTAAAAAGAAGGAATAAAATATCTGAGAAATATGGGATTACATAAGGAGACCAAACCTACAATTCATTGGCATTCCTGAGGGAAAATGAAGAAGAGTAAACAACTGGGAAAATACATTTGAGAATATAGTCCACAAAAATTTCCCCAGTATTGCTAGAGACATCAGCATGCAAATTCAAGAAATTCAGAGAATCCCTGTGAGATATTATACAAGATGACCCTGAGACACACAGTCATCAGATTCTGTGAGGTTAACATGAAAAAAAAAAAAAAAAAAAAAAAAACCTTAAGGGAAGCTAGAAAAAAGGGTTAGATTTCTTACAAAGGGAGCCCCATAGGGCTAACAGCAGACTTGTCTGCAGAAGCCTTGCAAGCCAGAAGAGATTGGGGACCTATTGTCAATATGCTTAAAGAAAAGAAATTCCAATCAAGAATTCCATATCCAGCCAAACTAAACTTTATAAGTGAAGAATAAATAAAATTCTTCCCAGACAAGCAAATGTTAAGAGAACTGGTTATCACTAGAAAAGCCTTATAAGAGGACCTTAAGGGAGTCCTAAACATGGAAACAAAAGAATGATGCCTACTACCACCAAGACATATTTAAGTACATACCCCATAGATAGACCCTATAATGCAACTACACAATCAAGCCTGCCAAACAATCAGCTAAACAACAAGATCAAAACACCACATATCAATATTAACCTTGAATGTAAACAGTCTAAATGGCCCATTTAAAAGGCACAGAGGGCCGGGCGCGGTGGCTCAAGCCTGTAATCCCAGCACTTTGGGAGGCCGAGACGGGTGGATCACGAGGTCAGGAGATCGAGACCATCCTGGCTAACACTGTGAAACCCCGTCTCTACTAAAAACTACAAAAAACTAGCCGGGCGAGGTGGCGGGCGCCTGTAGTCCCAGCTACTCGGGAGGCTGAGGCAGGAGAATGGCGTGAACCCGGGAGGCGGAGCTTGCAGTGAGCTGAGATCCGGCCACTGCACTCCAGCCCAGGCGACAGAGTGAGACTCCGTCTTAAAAAAAAAAAAAAAAAAAAAAGGCACAGAGTTGCAAGTTGGATTTTTAAAAAGACCCAAACTTTTGCTGTCTTCAACAGACTCATCTCACATGTAATGACACACAAAGGCTCAAAGTAAAAGGATGGAGAAAGATCTGTCATGCAACTGGAAAACAAAAAAGGGTAGAAGGTTGCTATTCTTATATAAGATGAAACAGACTTTAAACCACCAACTATAAATAAAAGGACAAATAAGGGCATTACATAATGATAATGAGTTCAATTCAACAAGAGGGCAAAGAAATTCTGAACTTAAATTTGACAGTTGACCAACTAGACTTGATAGCTACAGAACACTTTGTCCAATAATAACAGAATATACATTCTTCTCATCTGTACATGGAAGATGATCACATACTTAGCCATAAAGCAAGTCTCAATAAATGCAAAAACATCAAAATCATACCAACCATACACTCAGACACAATGTAATAAAAATAAAAGTGAATATCAAGAATAGCTCTCAAAATATGGAAATTAAACAACTTAATCTCGAATGACTTTTGAGTAAACAACAAAATTAAAACAGAAATCAAAAAATTCTTTGAAATTCATTAAAATGGAAACATAACATACCAAAATCTCTGGAATGCAGCAAAAGCAATGTTAAGAGGAGAATTTATAAAGCTAAACGCCTACATGAACAAGTTAAGAAAGATCTCAAATTAACAATCTAGAGGAACAACAACAACAACAAAAAACTAGAATAACCCCAAAGTGAAGCAGAAGAAAAAATATAACTGGCCGGGCACACAGTGGTTCATGCCTGTAACCCCAGCACTTTGGGAGGCTGAGGCAGGAGGACTTTTTGAGGCCAGGAGTTTGAGACCAGCCTAGGCAAATGTAGAAAGACCCTATATCTACAAAAAATGAAAATATTAGTTGGGTATATTGGCATGTGCCTATAGTCTCAGCTACTCAGGAGCCTGAGGTGGAATGATTGCTTGAGCCTGGGAGGTCAAGGCTGCAGTAAGCCATGTTTGCACCATTACAATTTAGCCAATTTAGCCTGGGTGACAGACTGAGACCCCATTTCTAATTTTTTAAAAAATCAATTTTTAAAAATGAAATAACCAAATTCAGAGCAGAACTATATGAAACTGAGACACAAAATCCATACAAAAGACCAATGAAACCAAAAGTTGGTTATTTGAAAGGATGAACGGGATTGATAGAACATTAGCTAGATTAACAAAGGAAAAAAGAAATTAAACAACTTAATCCTGAATTTCAAACTGTTGTAGTATCATCTTTGTCATTTCTGATTGTGCTTATTTGAATCATCTCTTAAACCAGGAAGAAACTGAAACCCTGAACAGATGAATAATGAGTTCTGACCCATGGGCAAAGGGAGGGGAACATCACACACCAGGGCCTGTCATGGGGTGGGGAGCTAGGGGAGGGATAGCATTAGGGGAAATACCTAATGTAGATGACGGGTTGATGGGTGCAGCAAACCACCAAGGCACATGTCTACCTATGTAACAAACCTGCACGTTCTGCACATACATCCCAGAAAGTAAAGTGTAATAATAATAATGAGTTCTGAAATTGAATCAGTAATAAAAATCCTACGAATCAATCAAAAAAGACTAGGACTAGACGGAGTCATAGCCAAATTTTACCTGACATACAAAGAAGAGTTTGTACCAATTCTACTGAATCTATTCCAAAAACTCAAGGAAGAAGGATCCTCCCTAGCTCATTCTATGAAGTGAATATCACCCTGACACTAAAATCTGGCAGAGACACAACAAAAAAGGAAACCGTAAGCCAGCATCCCTGATGAACATAAATCCCAAAATCCTCAACAAAATGTTAGCAAACTGAAGCCGGCAGTACATCAGAAAGTTAATTTACCACGACCAAGTAGGCTTTATTCCTGAGATATAAAGTTGGTTCAACATATGCAAATCAATACGTGTCATTCACCACATAAACAGAATTTTAAAAAATTATATGGTCATCTCGGTAGATCTGGAGAAAGCTTTCTATAAAATCCAACCTTCCTTCATGATTAAAAAAAAAAAAAAAAAAAAAAACACCTCAACAAACTAAGCATCAAAGGAACACACCTCAAAATAGTATGTAGCCATCAGTTACAAACCCACAGCCAGTATCATACTGAATGGGCAAAAGCTGGAAGCATTCCCCTTGAGAACCAAAACAAGACAAGAATGTCCACTCCTATTCAACATAGCACTGGAAGTCCTAGCCAGAGCAATCAGGTAGGAGAAAGAAATAAATGACATCCATTAGAAGAAAAAGTCAAACTATCTCTGTTTACTGATAATATGATTCTATACCTTGAAAACTCTAAACCTGCCACCAAAGCCTCCTAGAACTGATAAAGGACTTCAGTAAATTTTCAGGATACAAAATCAATGTATAAAATATAGTAGCATTTCTGTACACCAATAATGTTCAAGCTGAGAGCCACATCAAATATGTAATCCCACTTACTATAGTCACAAAAAGAAAAAATATCTAGAAATATATCTAACCAAGTAAGTGAAATATTGCTATAAGGAGAACTACAAAACATGGTTGAAAGAAACCACAGATGACACCAATAAATAAAAAAGCATTTTATGCTCATAAATTGGAAGACTCAATATTGTTCAAATGGCCATACTGCCCGAGGCAATTTACAAATTCAATGCTATTCCTATCAAAGC
Source organism: Colobus angolensis palliatus (assembly GCF_000951035.1). Taxonomy (NCBI): domain Eukaryota; kingdom Metazoa; phylum Chordata; class Mammalia; order Primates; family Cercopithecidae; genus Colobus; species Colobus angolensis. The sequence continues at coordinate 249,101 of NW_012119443.1, read as the reverse complement.
ACCAATGCCATTTTTCACAGATTTAGAAAAAAAAACTATTCTAGAATTCATACGAAACAGAAAAAGAGCCTGACTAGCCAAAGCAATTCTAAACAAAAAGAACAAAGCTGGAAGTATCACATTATCCAACATCAAGCTATTCTACCAGGCTACACTAAACAAAACATAGTGCTAGTACAAAAACAGAAACGTAGACAAACAGAACGGAATAGAGAACTCAGAAATAAAACTGCACCCTTACAGCCACCTGATCTTCAACAAAGTCAACAAAACTAAGCAATGGAAAAGGACTCCCTATTCAATAAATGGTGCTGGGAGAACTGGCTATCCATATGCAGAAAGATGAAACGAGACCCCTATATATCTCCATATACAAAAATCAACTCAGGATGGATTAAAGACTTAAATATAAGACCTCAAACTGTAAAAATTTTAGAAGAAAACCTAAGAAATACCCTTCTCAACATTAGTCTTGGCAAAGAATTTATGGCTAAGTCCTCAAAGCAATTGCAATGGAAACAAAAATTGACAAGTGGGACCTAATTAAACTAAAGAGCTTCTGCACAGCAAGATGAACTATCAACAGAGTAAACAGACAACTTACAGTCTGGAGAAAGTATCCACAAACTACACATCTGACGAAAGCCTAATATCCAGAATCTACAAAGAACTTAAACAAATCAACAAACAAAACACAAATAACCCTATTAATAAGCAGGCAAAGTACAAGAACAGACACTTCTCACAGGAAGGCATACAGGCAACTAGCAAACTTATGAAAAAAATGCTCATTATCACTAATCATTGGATAAATGCAAATCAAAACCACAATAAGATGCCATCTAGCACCCATCAGAATGGCTTTCATTAAAAAGTCAAAAAATAACAGGTCTGGTTGGGGCTGCAGAGAAAAGCTAATGCTTCCACACTCTTGGAAATGTAGATTAGGTCAGCCACTGTGGAGAGCAGTTTGAAGACTTCTCAAAGAAGTAAAAGTTGAGCTACCATCCAACACAGCAACCCCATTACTGGATACCAAAAGAAAAATAAATCTTTCTACCAAAACGACCCATGTGTCCATATGTTAATTCCAGCACTATACACACACAATAGCAAAAACATAGAATCAACACAGATTCCTATCAATGGTGGATTAGATAAAGAAAATGTACTACATACACACCTTGGAATACTATGCAGCCATAAAAAATAATGGAATCATGTCCTTTGCAACAATCTGAATGCAGTTGAAGGCCATTATCCTAAGTGAACTAATGCAGGAACAACAACGACAACAAACAAATACTGTTTGTTTTTACAGACTTACAAATATTCTCACTTGTAAGTGAGAGCTAAAATATTGGGTACATATGGACATAAAAATGGGAACATTAGACACTGGGGAATACATGATGGAGAGGTAGGGAAGGAGGTAAGCATTGAAAAACTACATATTTGTTACTATGCTCACTTCTTGGGTGACGGTTCAGTCATATTCCAAATCTCAGCATCATGTAGTATACCTTTGTAACAAGCCTGCACTTGTACCCCCAGAATCTACAATAAAAGTTGAAAAAGAAATAGAAAAGTCTGGTTGGTTTTTACATCTCTTTGATCAAGTCATTGTCTTGCTCAACATATTCTAATGGGTCTCAAAGTTTATAAACTGAAAGCCCGAGTCATTAGTTTTGCCATTATTATGCAATCTTTTTCTATTTCTCCCCAAGGTAAAACCTTAATTCTTACAAATGTGCTCTACACACTTTCCTGAAACTAACCTTCATTTATTTTCATTCTGAGCTTTTAATTATTCTTTCTTCAGCCTGGAAGGTTTCTCTCATCTTTGAATCTATTCAGTTATTCTAAAACTACTTATTAAGTGCTGGTAATCATTTTATTTTCCTACTGAGAAGTGTAAAGAATCTCTAAAATTATCTTGACAAATGGCTGTTTTCTAAAATTTGTTTAAATTATAATAAAAGAAAGGGATTTTTATGAAATTGATTCTTAGCTATGAGTTGAGATTTTGTGTCTTTGTGTCTTTTGTGATCAATGTTGATAAGTGTTCTGTAACTGCTTGAAAAGATAGTATGGTTTATTTTTGTATATGATAGATATCATCAGTGTTCTAAGCTATGTTTAGATATTGTTACTAATTTTTGTTCCTAATCTTTCTGGGAAAGCAGTATTAAAACTTCTTGCGGCCGGGCACAGTGGCTCAAGCCTGTAATCCCAGCACTTTGGGAGGCCGAGATGGGCGGATCACAAGGTCAGGAGATCGAGACCATCCTGGCTAACACGGTGAAACCCCGTCTCTACTGAAAAAATGCAAAAATCTAGCCGGGCGAGGTGGCAGCGCCTGTAGTCCCAGCTACTCAGGAGGCTGAGGCAGGAGAATGGCGGGAACCCGGGAGGCGGAGCTTGCAGTGAGCTGAGATCCGGCCACTGCACTCCAGCCTGGGTGATAGAGCGAGACTCCGTCTCAACAAAAAAAAAAAAAAAAAAAAAAAAACCTCTTGCTATAATTGGATTTATGTAAATATATCCTTATAATTCTCTCAATCTTGTTATTCTTCAGCAGCTATTTTGTTAGGTATATAAATGTTCATGAATTTTAAATTCAGGTGAATTACAATTTTTATCATTTTTAATGTGATCATTTTTAATAGTGATCTTTTTTATGCGATTACACTATAATATTCTTACATCATCCTTATCTTGATCAGTATAACTTAGTTGACATATTTGTTTACCTATCGACCTTCCATCTCTCAGTGTCATAATGTTTCAGATATACCTCTTATAAATAGCATATAGCTGGATTTTAAAATTCAATATTATGTCTTCCAATAGACTATTTATTGTTTTTACTAATGTGTTTAAATTTATTTCTGATGAGTTATTTTATATTTTCTCTTTCCCAAGCCTTTTCTCTGTCTTTAATCCATCCCCGCTTCCATTTTGCGTATTGATCCAGTTTTCTTTATCCACTTTTTTTCTAGTATGGAAGGATCTTCCTATTTGTTAGTATTTCATCTTAATTGTTAACATGCACTCTTGACTTAACAGAATTCACAGTATCACTCTCCACCTAAAAAATAAGGCATGTAAAATAATTTAACTATGTTCTCTCTCCTTATAACTCTTCTATTAATATTGTCTAACATTCTACTTTTTTCTTACTTTAAAGTTGTTCAATCCTTAATTTAGTAATCTAGCTTATTCATATTTATCAACATGTTTAAAACTTTCTTTGTTCAAATTTGCTTTTGGCAAATCACATCTTTCTTATTGGATCAAATTCTTACTTACTGAAACACATCTATTTGTAGGTCTTTCAGCAAATATTCCTGAATAAAGCTCTATTCTTTGCCTAAAAATGGTTTTACTTTACCACGTCAGATAATTTAGCTGGATGTAAAATTGAAAGAAATCAGTTATTTTTCCTTAATACCCTAAATATATTTCATTGTCTTCTGTCTGATGTAAAGTTTACCGCAAGTATAACTGCTGCACATTTGAAGGTAATCTGCAAATTACTTGTGAATGAAAGATTTTTATCTCTGACTTTCAATGTTGTGATCACAATGAAGAGTACAGATTTATTTTTTAAATCCTATTTTGGAATCAATATAATTCTCATTCTGAAATTGTGTGACTTTTTAAATTCTGGATAATTCTATCGTTACCTTTTCAAACGTTTCCTTTAGCTCACTCTTTCCTACCTGCCTTTCTGGAACTCCTACTGGATAGACACTAGACCTTTGCATTGTAGTCTCCATGTCTCGTTACCACACTTACATCTGTTTATTCCCACATACCTACTTTCTAATCTTCAAATTCTACCTCTGGTTGTGTCTAATCAGTTTTTAATCCACTCATCTAAGGACACTAAATCCAGGCCTTCTCGAGGGGAGAAGAAAAGGATAATGATAATGAAAGGACAGATGGGTAGCTTCTGAGTTAGGGTATTTTTTCTTACCCTGGTTCATGTCGAACAGATGTTTATTTCAAATTATTTGCTATACCACACTTCATGCTCCATGCACTTTCAGGATATATATTACCTTTCTATAAAAAATACTCAACAGTAAATAATCAGTAAGTTAATAGTTGCTCATGTTAAACATGTTAAACATTTCTTGTCATAAACTCTTCTTTTTCATCTTTAATTTTTAAATATAAAATGATTAACATTTTAACGAACATTTTTACCCATAACTTTTTTCTTTATTCTATTCTTTCTGTTTAGATTTCTTTGTTTTCCTTTCAACTGCATCTTAGCTTCTTTAGTCACTATATTCGAAACTTTTATGTCATAAGTTAAAATAGGCAATGTGATTTTTTCACTTGCTTCTTTCTAAATACTAGTTAGTATCTTTGTAACCCTGAACATATCATTTTAAAATTTAAATTGTAAGAAGGCAGAAAAAGCAATTTTAAGACATTACAAGCAGTGATTTCTGTTTCTCAAGCACACTTGAGCAATCTCAAGATGGAAATAAATTGAACACTTCTATCAATTGAAGTCTTTCTCATGAGCTAGATTCCAGATTTAATACTATTCATAATTGCCTTCTGCAATTATGCAGTATAAGTTATTTTTAACCTATACTTACTAGACTTTTTACAAGAATTTAAAACACATGGCTTAGTTTCTGGCTACAATTATAAATCCAAATTATGCACAAAAAGCAAAAAAAAATTGTATAATATGTTTTAGAATATTTTATACAGACAAGCAAAAAAAATCAGAGTTGATTATACACGTGACAAAAGAAAATCAGTGAAAGTTTGTGTAAGAATGGAAGGGACACATGAAAACCATGCTAATTATCAGTAACATAACTAATGATAATATAATTGTCCAAGTGCTATCATTGAATTATATTAGGTATATAGTACACTTTATGTTTCTATTTTACTATAACCACCAGTTCAGTTTTAAAACAGATATATAGACCAATGGAACAGAACAGAGGTCTCAGAAATAATGCCACACATCTACAAATATCTGATCTTTGACAAACCTGACAGAAACAAGCAACTGGGAAAAGATTCTTCATTTAATAAATGGTATTGGGAAAACTGGCTAGCCATACGCAGAAAACTGAAACTGGACCCCTTCCTTACACCTTATACAAAAATTAACTCGAGATGGATTACAGACTTAAATGTAAGACCTAAAACCATAAAAACCCAGAAGAAAACCTAGGCAATACCATTCAGGCCATAGCCATGGGCAAACACTTCGTGACTAAAATACCAAAAGCAATGGCAACAAAAGCCAAAACTGACAAATGGGATCTAATTAAACTAAAGAACTTCCACACAGCAAAAGAAACTATCATCAGAGTGAAGAGGCAACCTACAGGAGAAAATTTTTACATTCTAGCCATCTGACAAAGAGCTAATATCCAGAATCTACAAGGAACTTAAACAAATTTACAAAAAAAAAAAAAATCAAAAAGTGAGCAAAGGATATGACCAGACACTTCTCAAAAGAAGACATTTATGCAGCCAACAAACATATGAAAAAAAGCTCATCATCACTGGTCATTAGAGAAATGCAAATCAAAACTACAACGAGATACCATCTCATGCCAGTTAGAATGGTGATCACATTTAACTTTTCAAACGTTAGTTTTTACTATTTAATTTTATACTCACAGATTTTTGGACTCATTGGTTTTATGTTTTATCAAATAGTACCGTGAGCATAAAATAAATGACTAGCTTTTTAAATAATTTTGCTGTCATTTATTGCCAGTTTGCTTAAATAATCCTATACTGATTTACCATAGGAAAGTTGCAACATCAAATATGAAGCATCAGTTTAAATCTGAAATAACTTACATGTGGCTATATCAAATTATATTCAGCTTTAAAACAAACTAGTTTGTTATTAATCCCAACATTTCCTTCTAGAAATAATACAGAATTATTTTAGTCAGTTACAGAATCACTGAGATCTGGAAATGTATAAGTTTTTGTTTTTGTTTTTTCTTTTGAGATGGAGTCTCACTCTGCAGCCCAGGCTAGAGGGCAGTGGCACAATCTCGGCTCATCGAAAGTTCTGCCTCCCAGGTTCACGCCATTCTTCTGCCTCAGCCTCCCTATTAGCTGGGACTACAGGCGCCCACCACCACACCCGGCTAACTTTTTGTATTTTTAGTAGAGACAGGGTTTCACCATGTTAGCCAGGATGGCCTCGATCTGCTGACCTCGTGACCTGCCCACCTAGGCCTCCCAAAGTGCTGGGATTACAGGCGTGAGCCACCGCGCCTGGCCAGAAATGTATACATTTTAAGAAAAATGCCTTTACATAGCTTGAGTTAGTCAAAAAATAAAAGTTAAAAGACATTTTATCTTTAAGAAACTCTGAAAATTTGGGTAATTTCTTCTCTAGATAAAGGAGTTAAATTGAGTTAAAAAGATAGCTGGAATCAGAAAGAGAATCACAACCCATGTCCATGCTCAGTATTTACTTGTTGTGTATCCAAATAATCTCAGGTTTGGGGTTTCCTTCTGCACGGCAGGTGAAGTAGACAGTATTTCCTGATGGTACCTCCACATCCTGGGGCTCAAAGGTAATTCGGGGGCTCTCTGCAACAAAAGAATTATTAATATATTTTTCAAAGATACAAAATTATGGCCTTCTAAGATGCTGAGAAAGAGATATAGGCAATTTAAATTTATTTCTACATTAAAGTTTTACACATCGAATGTACCAGGTTAGAGATTAGACATATATTTGACTTATACTTTAGGAGTTTGAAAGATTCACTGCACGAAGGGATCTCCAATGAAGTAAATTAAGTAAATTTTCCTGTGCTTTTATTTCTAGGAGCTCAATACAACCATATTTATGGAAGGAGCTTGATTTTATGAATCAATTTTTCAAACCAAGTGCTTAAACTGAGCTTGCAATTTTGCAGGCACTCTTCCTAGACAATTAGCCATCTAAGCACCCAACCACGCACTCTACACAATTTACAACAAGTGATATGTCTAGACCTCAAACCTGGTTGAGCAAAATTCTTATCTATATAAAGGAATGATTCCATCTTCCAATAATAATTGAGTGATAAAACATGAAAACACTTAAATTATTTTAATAAGAAGATGGAGTGATTGATTTTGTAATGAATCAGGTAATATTATTGAACTTAAATGATAAAGAACAATATACAAAAGGAACTTTTAGTTTTCTACAGTTTCACTTAATTCTCTTTAAACCTTTCTAAATAACAAAACTCTTCCTTTTATAAGTGCTTTATCTGAAATTTCCTGTCATTAACCATGACTATTATGTCTGTAGAGCATTCGTAGATCTTTACTAATCTTGCATACTTCAATAAAAGTCCATATAATTAATATCTTGGCTTTATTCTCTTTAGATAAGTGATTTTATTTGTTTATGTAATTAAAAAATAATAATTCAGCATCAGCTATGTGCCAGACAAGGCACTAGGACTAGTGATGAAGCAGTGTTCAAAATAGACAAGGTCTCTCTACCAAAGGGTTCACAGTTTCATTGAAGCAGTTGAAAATAAACACACACACACACACACACACACACACACACACATATTAACATAGGCGGCAACTGCTTAGATGGAAAATAAGTGATATTTTGATGGATTATAAAAAGGAACCTGATTCAGTATGGAGGGATAGGTAGGTCAGTGGGAAGGGGGTTTAAATGAAGGCTTTCCATGGAATTCATATTTAAGAGGAGGACCATGAAAAGAAGCAGAATCAGAATATTGTAGGCAGGAAAGACAGCATGTAAAAAGTCCTTGGATTGAAGAAAGGCTTAAGAACTTCCAAGAATGGAGAACACTGAGGTGGCTACAACACTGAGAAAAGAGTAAGTGACTGGAGGAGCAGAGTATAGCCAGAAAGGACTGTACAAAAAGAATCAACCACATTAAGAATTGCGTGCTTTATTTTAAGGTAGGAACCCATGTAAGGATTATGGGTGAAGAAATGATGTAATAAGATGCGTTTTTAAACAATTTTCCCAAACATAAAGGAGCAAGAAAAATGAAAGCTGGGATATCAATTAAGATGTGAAGCAATCCAGCCACACTTGACTGCGGTTTGAACTAGAAGTTAGTAGCAAAGATGGGAGCTATAGACAAGCTTGAGAATTTTTTGGCAGTAAAGACCAAGTCAATTTTCTTCTAAATTTGAATATAAATTATTTATATTGATGTGATTTTTAATTACTTGTTTAGAGAAATTCAAAAAATGGCTTGCCAGTGAGAGAGTGGAAAGCAAATTTTTGCTGTAATTACAGCAGTCATGTAAGCGAATCTCCAAAACACTGAATTATCACACACACGCACACACACGAGGGTGTTCATTTATTTCTATTTAACCCGAAATACAGGAATAGAGATACATAGAGATATATCCTTATATTCACATGAAAAGTTTTAAATGAAAATCAAATAATATTGTAAGCAGCCATAATAAATTATTTAGGTAAAGCCTATTGCTTTAGTAAGGTTGTCAGAATATAACCGTATGCTTATTAAATCCAAGGTTTCCATTATTTAAAAATTTACAAAGAGATGGTAAGACTGATTTTCATTATTTTAGTCATATTCATGGTCCCATTATACATTTAAAAAATCAATTACTGGATTTGTTGGGGGGCTTTCTCAGCAACGAATATTAGCAATTATTTGATTTAAAGTTGAAACCCCTAACTTTATTGATTATTAACACTAAGTCATACCAAGGAATAAGTGGAGATTTTAATGTTGGACACCACTTCTGGTGACCTTGTTGAAAATCAGTTTTCTCAATATTTATTCCCTGAAATTATGGAAATTAGATTAAATGTTCCTCAAAGACTCTCAGCTCTTAATTTTATGTTGATAAAACCTTCTTTAAATGAAAATGCAGATGATGGAAAAGAAATTGGCCATACTTTTACCACATTCCTTAAAAACACTTTCGGATAACACATTCTTTTAAAATGCATATTATGTAATAAACCTTTACAGAAAGAGAACAAATGAGAGACATTTCTATGTTATGTACACATTGAAATTTACGTACGGCAATTGAATTCCTCTACTGTTACTGAAGCAACTGCACGGCCATGGAGTCTTCTGGGATATTCACAGGTAGCCGCAACCTGGGTGTGGCCGTGTTGGCCAAAGCCTTGTAAAAGCTCCCCCAGCCACATCAGATCACAGTCACAAACCAGGACGTTGGAATCCAGACGCCTAGGCATGCAGGCAAGAAGTACAACTGTTAAAAGGGACTATTAATTTCTATGACAAATCTTTTGAGTGGTAATATTTAATTTCCCCCGATTTATCTTATCTGTTACATTTTTGACTCCAGGATTCTATTAACCAATAAACAGATTTTAAGAATCACTTAACTTGTTGCATATCTTGCACAGAGTAGACACATTTTCATATTAACCATGTTTTTGAGAAGTCATTTTAAAACTGGAAAAGCGGTTTTCTCTTAATGTGCACTATGTCTATTATAAATAAATAATTGTGAGGTGAAATGAATCCTTATTTGTTTTAGAGAAATGTAGAATTAAAACTGTAAGTATGGCCAGGTGCAGTGGCTCATGCCTGTAATTCAAGCGCTTTGGGAGGCCTAGGCAAAAGCATCACTCGAGGCCAGGAGTCTGAGACCAGCCTGGGCATTCTAGCAAAGTTCCATCTCCAAAGATAAAAATTTTCTTTAATTTCTTTATGGTTTCAACTTTTATTCTAGATTCAGGGGGTACATGTGCAGTTTGTTACCTGGGTATATTGCATAATGCCGAGGTTTGCGGTCTTATTGATCCCATCACCAATGTACTCAACATAGTACCCAATATTTTTGTAACCCTCACTCCCCTCCCTGCCTTCCCTCACCAGTAGTCCCTAGTGTCTATCATTGTCATTTTTATAACTATGAGTATCCAATATTTAGATCCCACTTATAGGTGAGAACATATGGTTTTTGGTTTCCTGTTCCTGCATTAATTCACTTAGGATAATGGCCTTCAGTTATAGCCATGTTGGGCAAAGGACATTATTTCATTATTTTTTATGGCTGTGTATACAGTTTTTTTAGTTAGCTAGGCATGGTGGCACCCGCCTGTAGTCCCAGCCACTTGGGAGGCTGAGGTGGGAGAATCACTTGAGCCTGAGGGAGGCTGAGGTGGGAGAATCACAGGACTTGGAGGCTGCAGTGAGCTGTGAAGGCGCCACTGCGCTCCAGCCTGGGTGACAAAGTGAGACCCTGTCCCAAAAGCAAAAACAAACAAACAAACAAAAAAGCTGTAAGTATGGAAGTATTCCAGTTTGCTTTGTTTATGTGTTATAGAACAAGGAAGCTGTAATGTGGTGGTGGTATTTCAATATTTTTGGATTACTCAAAAGAGTGGTAGAAGCTTTGCTGCCCAAAGGAGGCTTATGAATGTGATGTGTGATCCACGCAGCTTCCCAAGGAGGTTAGCTTTTTTTCTGTTGTAAACTCCTTGGCATCAATATGGACAGGCATGTGTTCTCTGTGTTTTCCATTTGCTCTAAAGGACAGAAGCCAAGCTTTCCTTTTTTGTAATGCTCAAAGTCCCGGTTAGAAGGTCCCCCTCTGGAATTGCCACATGCAGACTGTAACAGGAAGGCAATGGCTCTTTTCATTTCTTTATGGTGTTTCCTAATATAGGCATACAAGTTATTCATTTTTGCCAAGTTTTACTGTACTTCACTAATTTTTTCTAGCATATTTTTCCTCATGAAATAAAATAGATCACCAAAGAGATTTATGTGTATCTACCTCCATTCTTGCCAAAAGATGTCTGGCAAAAAGGTACAGAAATGATTAATACTTTTTTTCACTTCTCCCAATGGGTTAAAAAGGGAGCTTTTGCTAAGTGGAATTCATAAGTCTGTCTATGGTGGCAATTGGATCACACTCTATGCAAGGAAATCCAGCAACGAAACAGTAATGTGAACATATTTACAATAGGTGTTAGATTGATTAACATTAAGCAAATAATATCTGTATGGTTAACTAACTTTTCAATAAGTGCAAATTTTTTTCTCTTTAGCAATTTAAAGCAACTAAATATAGCTATCATTTTCAGGGTAATATAATAAAATTTAGATACAGTTATAAAAATTAGTCATATGAATTGCATATCTACAAAACATTTTACGAAACTGTCAGATAATAAGACTTTCTTAAATTTATTAAAATGTATACAGTTGTATACATTTTAATTGTAAGAAGTATATAATTGTAAGAAGTAGTGTCCTATGTGACTGGAGGAGAATACAAAATGCCATAATTTTAATAACTTTTAATCAAAATTATTCATGCACAAAAGTGCTTACAAATATGGAAAACAAACACACAAACACAACTTAAATCTAAAGATACCAATTTGCAAATAAAAAAATCACTTCACTGTATTAATTTAGAAATTTGCATGGATGTCATGACACTGGAAGAGACAAATCTGAAAGTAAAAAATTGTGCTATTCCCTAGATTTAGAAATTAAAACACTTCCTAAAACAACTGTATACATTTTAATAAATTTAAGAAAGTCTTATTATCTGACAGTTTCGTAAAATGTTTTGTAGATATGCAATTCATATGACTAATTTTTATAACTGTATCTAAATTTTATTATATTACCCTGAAAATGATAGCTATATTTAGTTGCTTTAAATTGCTAAAGAGAAAAAAATTTGCACTTATTGAAAAGTTAGTTAACCATACAGATATTATTTGCTTAATGTTTGCAACAAGACTTCACACTAACGTGAGAATATAAAGCCATGGCTAAAGTAGGGAATTCTGTCAGCCTTGTCGGGAGTGGGGTGTAAGTCGTAAAAGTCAACTAGCACTTGTTCAGGAGAGTGCTGTTGGTTCAGCAGGCCTTGGCTATTCCTTGTCACTGACTGATTCATTGTACCAGCTACATGGCTAAAAAACAGATCTTATTCAACAGTATTGTGTTCAACATTCACATTTACATTTTGAGTTTAATTTCTTGTAATTTTCTCAAAAAGGAACATACAAGGAACTTACTCCTCTAAATATAAAGGAGTAAATTCTCACTTCAGCATCACCATGACGTTCGTCTGAATTGAACATAAGCAAGGATGTGAATATACATCCCCTGGGAGCATCCCTCAGCATGGCAGCCTCACCATGCAGTTGTCCCATTTCCCAGAGTCATCACTGCTTACTCATCGCCTTCCCTCAGTTATACCTTCCCTTATGCGTCCTCATGCTTGTGTGTTTTGGTTACAACTGAGCACAGATTTCATTTATTTCTAATTATTATTTTCAATTTAAGATACTCATCCATAGTGGAGTTGCAAAACATGAAGAAAACAACAAAAGGATACAGATTTTCACTTGCCAGTTGAAAAACTCCTTTTGTGTTTGTAAAATAATCTGGTAGTAAAACTATACTTTCATATGATAATCTGAGTAATCTTTATAAATAATTTTCAAATTTATCATGAGAAAACGTTTTCAAAATTTTGCCTATAATTTAGAGCCATGAATATTGAAAACTAAGAAGCAATAGAGTCAATCAATAAGAAAGATGGTTCTTATGAACCTTTATTAGACTATACTAAATATTGAATACACTATGTTTAAAATCATTACTTTACTCTTCTCCATTTTGAAAGTGCTATTATATCAAATATCATACCAAGTATAATAAATGAAAGCCCCTCTGATAGTATGCAGCAAGAATCACAGCACTAAAATAATTACTCACTTGGATATATTCTCTGCTCAATGAAAAATTTCAAAGGAAAAAAGTGGTGCCAGGTAAATTAATCTTTTCCATTTGTAAACAGTAACACCTCACTTGTACTTACACAATCCCTTTCACTTAAAGATCCAAAAACACTTTTAAACAAAATGGATCAAGAACATTTTATCGATTTTTACAGTCCACTTGTGAAGGGTGTGATTGTCATGAGTTAGAAATGGCATGACAGATGGAGAACCCAGCGTTGGGTGACCTTCATAGTGCCAAGACTGGAGTCAAGGACAGAATTACCACTGGTTTCTCTGCCCTCACATGCTATCAGTGAGTGGACACTCCTCAGTTGAAAAACTTTATTGTTGAAGGTGGAATTTATTTAATAGTAGGTATAGCCCTCTATTGCTCTCCTATATTCTGTTGTTCTCATCTAAATTGTAGCCTAAATAAGACACAAGTTGAGGATTTGGAATAAACAGATGTCCAGTTTCCACCCTGTCTTGGACCCATCAGGATTTCATGGACCCTGAGCAGTTTGCTCAAATCATCTGTATGTCAGTTTCCCACAAAGTAAGTTCATAACATAAAGATACTTCATCAAAATAACAAACTAAAAAAAATCATCTGAAAACATTTGGATGCACAGTGCATGCATGTAAGGTGCATACTGGCACATCACTGTAAGGAGAACTCCCTTGGCCTCTTTATTGGCAGTTATTTTTGCATGTGTGTTCCAGCAATGGAGTGAATGCTGTTTCAGTAAATGTAAGAGGAGGCTGGAACAAAAAAGCTGCTACTAAGATTTAACAGGAAAGAATAATAAAAAGAGATTAGAAAAAACTAAAGGATTTGGCACTTCAAAACTTTCTCTGAGTCACAGAAGGCAAGAATGACCCAGATAGAAATTTATATAGACAAGAAACACTGCATGGGAATTATAATTGCAAATATACAAAGACAGTGATTCTAACCATATCTGATGTAACAAATTTTAAAAAAGAGAGAAAACAGACAAGTAGAAAATAATGCACAATATTTCTCCCACCACCAAAATGGAACATCCTATGACCCTGTTACAAAATGTCTTGGCATTTTGCATATCCCACGTAGGACTGAAAAACAAGAATAAATGGATGTGTTATTCCAAATGGCTGGTGCAGCCAGTTCTGACAAGTAAGAAAACTTTGGCAAAAAGCAGTTATTATGGATGGAACTGGAAGCCATTATTTTTAGTGAAATAACTCAGAAACAGAAAGTCAAATACCTCATGTTTTCAAGCCTACAAGTGGGAGCTAAATAATACATACACATGGATGTAGGGAGTGAAATAATAGACATTGGAGAATCAGAAAAGTGGGAGGGTGGAGTGGGCGTGAGGCATGGGAAATTATCTAATGGGTGCAGTGTACACTATTGGGGTGATGGCTATGCTAAAAACCCAGATTTCACCATTATGCTATATATCCATGTAACAAATCTACACTCGTACCACTTTACAGATAGATTAGATAGATAGATAGATAGATAGATAGATAGATAGATAGATAGATAGATAGATAGATAGATAGAGTCAGTTGATGACCATATCCAAGACTTTTGAGGGCTTAGATACAGTCAAAGAACATCAAGAAGACTGGGAAGCAGCATTATGTGTGTCTAACATGAGAATTACCAAGAAAAAAGGATTAGGAGTGGATGAAATATCTCCTTGATTAAACTCAAAGATTACAAGCGTTATTTCTGGGCACCAGTTGGGCCTGGATTTATTTTCCTCAGGGCTCTGATTTTTACTTAATAATAACATTCTCTTGCTCATGGACCTATGTCTAGGAACACAATATTAGAAGAGCAACAAAACAAAAGTGGCCTCTGTATTAGGTCATTCTTGAATTGCCATAAAAAAATACTTAAGACTGGGTAATTATAAGAAAAGAGATTTAATTGGCTCATGGTTCTGTAGGCTGTACAGGAAGCATAGTGCCAGCATTAGTTCTGGGGGAGGCCTCAGGAAGATTTTACTTGTGGCAGAAGGAGGAGCAGAAGCAGGCACTTCACGTGGTGAAAGCAGGAGAAAGGGTGGAGAGTGACATAGGTTATAATGATCAGATCTCAAGAAAACACACTCAATATTGGGAGGACAGCACCCAACCATGAAGGATCTGCCCCCATGAACCTCCCATCATTCCCCACATCTGACACTAGGGATTACAATTGCACATAAGATTTAGAGGGGACAACATCTAAACTATATTAGCCTCTGATATGGTTTGGTTGTGTCCCCACCTAAATCTCACCCTGAAATGTAAAAATCCCTACATGTCAAGGGCAGGACCAGGTGAAGATAATTGAGTCATGGGGGTGGCTTCCCCCATACTGTTCTCATGGTAGTGAATAAGTCTCACAAGATCTGATGGTTTTATAAATGGGAGTTTCCCTGCACAGGTTCGCTGGCCTGCTGCCATGTAAGACATTCCTTTGCTCTTTCTTCATCTTCTGCCATGATTGTGAAGCCTCCCTAGCCATGTGGAAATATGAGTCCATTAAACCTCTTTTTCTTTATAAATTATCCAGTCTCATGTGTGTCTTTATTAGCAGTATGAGAACAGACTAATATAGTAAATTGGTACTAGGAGTGGGGCACTGCTGTAAAGATACCCAAAAATGTAGAAGGGACTTTGGAACTGGATAACAGGCAGATGTTGGAACAGTTTAGAGGGTTCAGAAGCAGATAGAAAACTGTTTGAAAGTTTAGAACTTCCTAGAGACTTGGAGGGCTCAGAAGACAGGGAGATGTGGGAAAACTTGGAATTTCTTAGAGACATGTTTAATAGCTTTGACCAAAATGCTGATAGTGACATGGACAATAAAATCCAGACTGAGGTAGTCTCAGATGGAGATGGGGAACTTGTTGGGAACTGGAGTGAAGGTCACTCTTGCTATGCAAAGAGACTGGTGGCATTTTGCCCCTGCCCTAGAGATCTGTGGAAATTTGAACTTGAGAGAGATGATTTCAGGTATCTGGTGAGAAATTTCTGGTTGGCAAAGCATTCAAGAGGTGACAGTGCACAAAAATTTTGAAAATTTGTAGCCTGATGATGCAGTAGAAAAGAAAAACCCATTTTCTGGGGAGAAATTCATGCTGGCTGCAGAAATATGCAAAAGTCATGAGGGGTCAAATGCTAATCACCAAGACAATGGGAAAAATGTCTCCAGGGTATGTCAGAGAACTTCATGGCAGCTCCTCCCATCACTGGCCTGGAGGCCTAGGAGTGAAAAATGATTTCATGGACTGGGCCTAGGGTCTCCCTTTTCTATGCAGTTTCTGAACATGGCGCCCTGCATCCCAGGTGTTTCAGCTCTAGCTGTGACTAAAAGGGGTCAACATACTTCTCAGGTCATCGCTTCAGAGGGTGCAAGTCCAAAGCCTTAGCAGCTTACATGCGGTGTTGGGCCTGTGGGAGTACAGAAGTCAAGAATTGAGGTTTGGGAACCTCCACCTAGATTTCAGAGAATGTAAAGAAATACCTGAATGTCCATGCAGAAGTTTGCTGCAGGGATGGGGCCCTCATGGAGAACCTCTGCCAGGGCAGTGTGGAAGGAAAATATGGGGTTGGAGCCCCTACACAGAATCCCTACTGGGGCACTGCCTAGTGGAGCTGTGAGAAGAAGGCCAACATCCTCCAGACCCCAGAATGGTAGATCCACTGACAGCTTGTACTGTGCACCCGGAGAAGCTGCAGACACTCAACACACCCCATGAAAGAAACCAGGAAGGAGGCTGTGCCCTGCAAAGCCACAGGAGCAGAGCTGCCCCAGACCATGGGAGCCCACCTCTTCCATCAACATGGCCTGGTCATGAGACATGGAGTCAAAGGAAATCATTCTGGAGCTTTAAGATTTGAATGCCCCACTGGATTTTGGACTTGGATAGGACCTGTAGCCCCTTCATTCTGGCCAATTTCTACAATTTGGAATGACGGTATTTACCCAACACCTGAACCCCCATTTTATGCAGGAAGTAACTAACTTGCTTTTGATTTTACAGGCTCATAAGAAGATGGGACTTGCCTTGTCTCAGATGAAACTTTGGACTGTGGACTTTTGAGTTAATGCTGAAATGAATTAAGACTTTAGGGGACTGTTGGGAAGGTATGATTTGTTTTCAAATGTGAGGACATGAGATTTGGGAGGGGCCAAGGGTGGAATGATATAGTTTGGCTGTGTCCCCACTCAAATCTCATCTTGAATTGTAATAATCCCCATGTGTCAAGGGTACTAAATCACAGGGACAGTTTCCCCCATATTGTTCTCATGGTAGTTAATAAGTTTTATGAGATCTGATGGTTTTATAAATGGGAGTTCCCTGCACAGGCTCTCTTGCCTGCCACCACGTAAGACATTCCTTTGCTCTCTCTTCATCTTCTGCCATGACTGTGAGGCTTCCCCAGTCATGAGGAACTGTGAGTCCTTTAAACTTCTTTTTCTTTATAAACTACCTAGTCACGGGTATGTCTTTATTAGCAGCGTGAGAACAGACTAATATAGCCTCCAAGGCCCGTGATGGATACACCTTTGTGAGTTTTCCACTATGTGCTCCCTGACTGACATCTGGGAAGCCGGCATCTATCCTTTTCTGATAACTGGAACTTATATTTGTGTTTGGGGTTGAGGATTGGGGGGGGCAGTAACCACAAAATAAAACATCAATAGTGTAGAAGGTTACACACAGATGGAAGTGAAGAGACAGCTGGAATGAAGGAGGGTGGAGACACTGGTGTAAAAAAGTGATGGACATCAGCCCACGGACCGGAGCAAGGAAGGCGTGGAGAACACAGACTTTGCAAGCATGGGGATTTTTGTTTTGTTTTGCTTAATGTAGGAGGAAATGAGTAGGAAGACAACTCCGTACAACAAGGGAAAACTGAAGCCTGGCCCGAGGAATCAGATTTTCTTTGGAACTTCTCACATCTCTTTACTCATAAAAAAGTTAAAGGAAAAGGAAGTCTTGGGAGTCTTTAGATTTAGCCAGCAAGGATATTACAGAGAACCGAGGAAAACTTCTATTTTCAATACTCCTTTCAAATGTCACTTCTAAGAGAATACATGAAAGCCCAGAAGACTATCTGGGTTCTCTATCGCTCTGCAGTTAACAAAACCATTTTCTCCCTAACATGCTAGAATTGCAATGTCATTCACAGCAAAAGCAGGAGAAGGCAACCAACCATTGTTTGGGATTTATTTTGGAGGAAATTATAAGGTTTTTGTGTTAATGCACTTGCTTTCACTTACAATCTCTTTAATGAATCCAGATTAGAAAAGCTCCCAGCCGGGATTTTAGATAATTTGTTGTTATGCAAAAATCTGAAAAACAAAAGATAAACTTTAATCACCATACAATAATAATGAGTTTGACAAACAAAACCTTTCTTTTCACCTAAGTGTGAATCCAATACCTTTTTTGAAATATTTCAGTGAGAAAGGGCAAACAGAAGTCAGAGTGTCATTTACACAACCATCTGTTTTAAACATTTACATATCTCTATCTACCACTACTATATGGGTATTTTTTCACATCTGTATACTTTTGATTTTTTTAGTTTACTTAGAGATTACAAATGCTAAAGAGAAATCCATAAAAATAAATATTTAAGTATGACAAAATCAAAGTAGTCAATGTATTCATTATCAGCATGCAATGTACACATATATCAAATCAGCATGTTGTACACCTTGAATGCATACAATTTTTATTTGTGAACTAAACATTTTAAATTTAAAAATAATGGCACAGGCTAGGCATGGTGGCTCAGGCCTCTAATCCCAGCACTTTGGGAGGACAAGCTGGGCAGATGACTTGAGGTCAGGAGTTTGACACCAGCCTGGCTGACATGGTGAAACCCTGTCTCTACCAAAAATACAAAAATTAGCCAGGCATGGTGGCAGGTGCCTGTAATCTAAGCTACTCCAGAGGCTGAGGCATGAGAATTGCTTGAACCGGGGAGGCGGAGGTTTTAGTGAGGTGAGATCGCACCTCTGCACTCCAGCTTGGGTGACAGAGCAAGACTCTGTCTCAAAAAAAATAAAAAATAAAAAATATAAAAAGGGGAACAACAATATATGACAACAGATGCCTGCAGGTGCCTGAGTAACTGATGTAATCCTGCACGTGTGGTATCACAGGGAAATGTGCAAGCTCTGCTTGTCGCTTACTGGCCAGCACAGTTTTGCTGATCCAGAGTTCCACTGGGTGCTACTGTGGTTGCTGCTCAGCCAGCCATTTCTACATGTCCAAAGCCAGATCACAGAGAGGTGCACTTATGAGGCTGTGCCCCCCTGCGAGGTGATGGAGCATGGTGGGAGGAGGAGAAGATCCAGGCCTCAGTCTTCTCCCTCTCCCTCCACCCAAGCAGTCCTGCACTGGCTTTGGCTCCCTCCATGCTGCCTTGGCTATACCCATTCTCCTTGTTATGACCAGAGTAATTATGACCAAGAAAATCACCAGCCAGAGACTGTCTAGTCACGAGGACCAGTGAATACATATTTGGCAAAGAGCCTATGTGTGAAGAGAGAAAACACGATGGTCTCTGAAATACAGAGAAAAGATGGAAACCAGTTTTATTAAGACTCAAGGATATTAGCATAAATAATCAATTTATATCTTAAACTTAACAATTAGCTACATCCAGCCACTTTATGAACTGTACTTCATGACTATTACCTCTGTCACAAAATTAAATAAAATCATGTGGCCATATTTTCTTATTAGTGTTTTGCCTTTATGTTTTTGGCTTTATTTTAACTATATTAAGTGTTAAGGTCAGGGGGAGTGAGCTGGGGCCAAACTATTTCTACTATTTTGGAAACCTGAATTTCATTGATGCACATCTAAGAAGATAAAAAGTTTTCCTGATCCTTCCTATTTTGATTCCCTGTGCTTGTCTTTACCGGCACCGTCTGATTCACCCAACTCATAAGCAGTGGCTAGAGATGATGACGTGAAGACGGATATTGACAAAGACTCTCTTCTTGACCAAACTCTCTACACAGGTTCTCCTGAGCTCTTTTCCAACTAGACCTGACTTTTGGCTTTCCATGTCCATCTCTACATTGTCCAGTTTTAGCAAGAACCCTGCTACTAAGTTTAACCAGCACCTCCCGCCCCTTGACGCCTGAAATTCCTCATCCCCATCATTTCCCATGTGATATTTGATCATCACCAAGAGTCCTGTTAAATAGAGTCACCCTGAGCCTTTCCCCTAATGTTTCCTCTGGATGATTTTCCAACCATTGACCCCACCCTGCTCCTGGGCTATCAACTCCCTCTCGCTCGTGGCATATTTGGAATTCAGCCCAATCTTTCTCCCCTAGTGCATAACTCCATTGCACTGGGGCCCTATACCTATAC
This sequence comes from Colobus angolensis palliatus, assembly GCF_000951035.1. Classification (NCBI taxonomy): domain Eukaryota; kingdom Metazoa; phylum Chordata; class Mammalia; order Primates; family Cercopithecidae; genus Colobus; species Colobus angolensis. The sequence goes on along the minus strand of NW_012119443.1, from coordinate 228,932 downwards.
CTGTCACCATAGCCCTTCTTGAATAACATCTTTCTTGCCATGCTTTAACAAGTGTTGTTGAATAACGTTTTCTTCAACAGTGTGCAGATGTATGACACAGTAATTCTCATTCTCTACCTCAAGCCCTAGCCGTATGCCATTTCCTTATCTTGGGGAACACTGGAACACTGGAACAGAGTTTCATGATGGAGAAACAACTTATAGTAGATTGCACTGAACCTCGGGAAAAGCCAAATTACCAGGACAATTTATGCCTGCTTTATTTTTGCTAGGTAAAATCAAAGCTTTCTTCATTATTTTATAAGTAGTGCAGTTCTGCAAGATAACAACAGTAGAAAGACTGTTGTTCTTTCTTTAAGTGTATTTTAGAGGCTGGAAATTGCATCCATGATTGAATATTGAAAGATATTATTTATTTTCCAAGCCAAGCAGACCAGAATTTATTGGTTAACAGGCAAAACAAATCAAAAGAAAACTAAAACATTTCCATCATCACAGATTTTGAAGCAAGGTGTGAAGCAAGGTATGTGAATATTGAAAAATCATTCTTGGATTTTTTTTCTTAATTTTGTACAAATGGTGACAAAATATCCGAATCAATGATATTTTACAACAATTTATGTCAAACATGTTATATGATTCCCAAATCAGATATTACTGCTACTTAATATTTCTATAACAATTTTCTTTCAAGAAGATTAATCTAAGTCTCAGTCCTTTTATGTATAAAGGAGAAATTATGATGATAATTGTCATTGTTTATCTCCTAGAATACTATCCTAGCATTATTCAGTAAATTAAAACGGTAGTATTGTTCCAGCAGTACTGATTTGCATGTGGTGCAAAAATGTATGCTTGTACTTTCTTTTTTTTCTTTTCTTCTTTCCAACTTTCCTGAAATTAATCTTCAAAACAGTTCTGCAATGTATTTGTTGATTTCTGCTTGTAGACGACTTTGATTGCTTTACTCCCAACAAGAAGCTAAAAAGTACCTTTTTCTATGTTAAAAAGTTTAGATAGATAGATAGAGAGATAGATAGATAGATAGATTTTTCTTTTTCTTTTGAGACAGAGTCTCGCTCTTGCCAGGCTGCAGTGCAGTGGCATGATCTCGGCTCACTGAAATCTCCGCCTCCTGGATTCAAGTGATTCTCCTGCCTCAGTCTCCTAAGTAGCTACAGGCGCATGCCACCACACCCAGCTAATTTTTTGTATTTTTAGAAGAGACAGGGTTTCACCATGTTGGCCAGAATGGTCTTGATCTCTTGACATCGTGATCGGCCTGCCCCAGCCTCCCAAAGTGCTGGGATTACAGGTGGGAGCCACTGCACCCGGCCGAAAAGTTTATATAATTATTTGCTGCTGCTGTCTTCTGTCAAAGATGCTTGATCAAAAAAATAATATTTGAGCAGTATCTACAAAGTTTATACAGAGTTTATACAAAGACTTGTCTCCTTCCTGTGACAGAAACATGCATATTATCCAAAAAGTCAAGTAATTAATGAGCACTTTCCTCATAAATATTCTAAGAAAGTAAATCTTCTGCCTAAGGTTTAGGTTAATGTTTCAAGATGTATCCCTTGAAAATCCAGGAGACTTTTGAGAAGCAGAGTAAAGATCATATTCAGATCCTACTCCTTGAGAAAACTTCTTGAAATGGCCTCAGCTTTAGTGAGGTGCATACCAGATAGAGAAAACATTGTCCAGTCTGGTGGACACTGTGTTCTTTAATACTAACCATAAATTTTTAGCCAAAAAGTCCAAATTCTGTAATGCTTGACATACTTTAATGAAAGCACTATTTTGATTTTCTGCCTGAGCACCAAACTCTAAAGCAACTTGAACATTCTAATCCGTGTGGCTCCACTAATGTGCTTGGATTCTTTTGCTTGGTAACATAATAGGAAGTAGTTGATTGTGTTTGAAGATAAGACTTATCTTTTGGAGAAAACCTAACTTGGTAAAGTGAAGATTTTCATATCAATCCTTCTTTTTATAGAAAAGAGGGAGAGGCAGGACTTTCTTGATTGTACTGAGATCATGACTTCACTGAAAAGAACATTCCTACCCAGGTGTTAGAGGTTAGTACTCATGAATATAATACAAAAGGGCTTTTTTCAAATCATAACAATAAAGAACCATTCTAGGCATTGTGCTGCTGCTGCTGAATGCACATTACTCGACTATGTGCAGTTTGCAGATAAAGTCATGGTAAATTTGCTTGAATTTAGAAATGCCTTAATAGGATAATTTTAGCAATAAAAATATTATTTCAGCAAACAAATTTCAAAGTTATGGGGAAAAGAATTTTAGTCCAAAATAGTGAAGTAGATATGCAAATATTCCTCAATCTCTTTTGAGTCTCCACTGAAATAATTACCGGGGTGCTTAATATGAACAGATATATCCATATTCATCAAGAGGGCAGAATGTGGAAGGTCACCAACAGATAAGCGTATTCAGCAAATTCTGGATAAATAAAATGCATGAGAAAATGTTGACAGATGAAATAGGAGAGAAAGCTGCAGCCCACAGAATCCTATGAGGCAGGAGCAATCTGACTGTGTGTCGCCCAGAGACCCCAAACTGTTAAGGCAGGGGCAGAGGAGGGAGAAGTGAGATTGCAAACAAGGGTTCACAAAGACCTGGATGGAGAAACACAATAATTAGTAGCTACCATTCATATAGAACACCAACAGCTAAGAGGAAAAATGTTAATGATATAGTGATAGATGAGATAGACATAGAAATAGAGATTTTTTTCCAAAGAAATTGAACAAATTGAAAGAAGAAAAGTAATGGAATTTTTGTGGAGCTGAAACCCAAGCGAAAAAGCCTTCCTCATTCTGGAATTTTAGGAAGATAAACCTGCATTTTACTTCCAATTGTGCAAACTAAAATTTACACCAAAGGGGAAATTTTGTAAGAAAATAAATTTATCTAAAAGAGAGCAGGTGAAACTCACACCACCAATTGAAATACTTCTAATTTCAAATGTCAATAGACAATGAAGAATCACAAGGCATGGGAGGTTAATTAGGAGCATGAAAAAGAAAGACCAACATTTTAAAAAAGGAAAACAATGCCAGAAGAAACAGAGAAATTCCAATAACTATAGAAAAAAAGTAAGAGAGCATGACAATTATTACATGTACCCAGAGACTTCAATATATATCATACTTATAAAACAAGGATAAGTTTCTATAGAAGATAAATAAATAGGAAACAAGAAAGATCTCTTAGGAATTAAATTCTGATTAAAAAATATTTTCATGTAGTAAATGTCAAAAATTAAGTAAAACATACCAAGTTAGGAGTCAAAATGACAAAATAACAGATATTATAAAACAAAAGATAAAAAATGTAGAGATCCAGATGATCTAATAATCAACTACAGTATGTCTAGAAGAGAAGACAGAAGGAATAAGGGGAAACATGGTCAATTTAATAAATAATTAAAGAGAATCTTTCAAAATTGTGGATGGATTTGTCTTTACATTGAAAACCCAATAATTGAAAAGTCTCATTCCTTGATGTAAATTTATAAGATTTTATTTTGATTTTAACTATATATTTATTTAGAGACAAGGTCTCACCCTTCACTCAGGCTGGAGTACAGTGGCACAATCATGGTTCATTGCAGCCTCAACCTGCTAGGCTCAAGCAGTCCTCCTTCCTCAGCCTCCCAAGTAGCTGAGACTACAGGTGCCTGCCATCATGCTCAGCTAATTTATTTTTATTTTTATTTTTTGTAGAGATTGGGTTTGCTATGTTGCCCAGGCTAGTCTGGAACTCCTGGGCTCAAGCAATCCTCCTACCTCAGCCTCTCAAAGTGCTGGGAGTGCAGGCCATTACACCTGGCCTGTAAGATTTTTAAAAATAAAGAATAACCATAAAATTTTAAACCTCTCTGTGAAAATAAAATTTATTTCCTATAAAACAGAATCATAATAGGCTAGAAGAAATAGAATGGACTCTTCAAAGATCAAGGGAAACTTCTTGAACTTACAATTTTATAACAGATGACCTATCAACTAATTATGAGGAAATAATACATACAATTTCAGGCATTCAAAGATTATCAAAACTATCTCCCTTAAGACTTTTCATAGTAAGTTCTTCAACATGTGTTCCAGCAGAACAAAAAAGTAACACAAGAAAAAGGAAGAATGGAGACGACAAACCATGGACTTCACTCAAGCAATTAGTGAAGGGAAATTCCAGGTTGATGGCAGATGACACCAATCCTAATGAAAAGTCAGTTCAAATTAGAAGACAGGGGTCTCTGGTGTAAAAGAGAAATGACATGGTTTATATAATTTGGTGATACAAAAAAATGTGAAGATATTGCAAAGGCACATAATGTATTTAGAATGTCCAGGAAGAGCACAAAATATATATGAAAGTAACAGTTCAAATATGAACCAAAGACATGACATTATTTTAAATAATTTAAATCACACAAGAAAATTGCCCTTTTATTAAGACAATTATTTTTGAAGTGGCGAGATTCATAATATTTACACAAACAGAAAGAAATAAAATGTGAGCACGTTTCCTGACCCTACAATAATTTAGTTAAAATATTATATACTTTTAATTGTTCAAGGTAATTTATGGTCAACAGCAAGAAATTTCATTGTAGTTGCAGGGTAGGATAAACATGTTGAATATCTGAGTAATATAAAGATAATAACATAGCTAACAGAATGAAGATGTATCTATATATATATATATATATTTAGTTCACTCATTGGTATGTAATTGACCTTCTAGTGTGTGTGTGTGTGTGTGTGTGCATGCATGTGTGTGTGCATGCAGGTGTGTGTGTATGTATCACACAGGGATAGCATAAGCAAGATAAATTCTGATCTTCAGAGTGAAAATTGGTATCTTCTACAGTGGAAAAGGAATGCAATAAAAATCTATTACCTAGTTGTGACAGTTAATACTGAGTGTTAATTTGATTGGATTAAAGGATACAAAATATTGATCCTTGGTGTGCTTGTGAGGGTGTTGCCAAAGGAGATTAACATTTGAGTCAGTGGACTGGGAAAGGCAGACCTACACTTAACCTGGGAGGGCACCATCTAATCAGGTGCCAGCATGGCCAGAATAAAAAGCAGGCAGAAGAACGTGAAAAGATTAGACTGGCTTAGCCTCCCCGACTACATCTTTCTCCTGAGCTGCATTCATTTTGTCCTCAAACATCAGACTCCAGGTTCTCAGACTGGCTTCCTTGCTCCTCAGCTTGCAGATGGTCTATTGTGGGACCTTGTGATTATGTAAGTTAATACTCCTTAATAAACTCCCCTTTATATAGCATCTATCTATCCTATTGGTTCTGTCCCTCTAGAGAACCCTAATACACTAGATAATTATGATGGCAACAACCAAAGAATAGAAAAGAGAAATAGCTAAAAGAAGCTGCCTTTGGAGAGAGGGTCGAATATCAAGTTTTCTTTCAGGAGCTCTATTGTGTGATATGATTTTATATTACATGTCTGTACTACAAGGTTAAAATAGATACAAATATATTTAGACAATAGGAAAGAAACCAGAAGCTAAAACTTTTTTAGTTGGTCCATTCCATGCCTTCCGAGCCCACTCATGGATCCCAAGCTAAGAAGTCCTTTCTATAAAGGCAAGCCCCACCACCACTGCCATGGGCCTGCCTGCCAGGGCTTCCACACCTTCCCAGGCAGCAGGACTCTCCCCTTCCCATCTTCACAGTTTTCAGGGCTGCTGTTGGTGAGGATTTTGAGTCTTGGTGGTTTATTGGCTTCACAGCAAAAATACAAGGCTTGGTGGTTTATTGCTACACCACAGGAATACAAGGCTAACAATGTGACCAAAAAAAAAAACTCCTTCAAATTAAAGTTAGTGTCCATGTGTTTTGAAGATATTAACCATTGTGATGCTAAATCTTGAACAATCCATCCGTTTTGCACCATGGCTCTCCTGCACAGGGCTGGCTCCCTGCTCACGCAGGTTAGAGCAGAAAAGGAGTAGTACAACACATTTTCCTACCTCGTTTCCTATTCACGATCACATGCCTCCAGCACAAAGTAAACAAAAGGAAACCATGTGATTCCATGCCTTGCAACTGCTACACTTCCATAGGCAAATGAGGTTGCAGTAACTGCATAAGAAAGTGGTTAACTGGCTCTTCTGAGTCTTTAATTTTACTGATCTATTTTGTGTATTAATTAAGGGCATCCTTTTTTAAACATAAATTTTTAATTCAAATTTTCTTTTAGGGAAAACAGATTTCTGGTTAAGGTTAGCTATGTAATTCCACACTTTCTTTCTTTTCAGAGAAAAATAGCATATCATCAGCTAGACACAATGAATTTATTAATACAAGGTATTAGAAAAACTGAAATAGTAGAGTATCTTTATTTGATAAAAGACAAAACAGAAGAAGGCTGTCCAAGTGCCCCGTGGTTTATCATTGTTTGTTTAATAAGCCTTTATTGAAATACAAAATTGAAATCTGCAAAAGTGCAGACATTGTGATGTAGAGTATAATGCCTTGCCTGAAAGTGAACACAGCTGTGTAATTACCACCCAGGAAAAACAAAGAATACAAAACATTGCCAGGCCTACAGAGACTCCTCCTGCCATTTCTTTTTTTTTTTTTTTTTTTTGGAGACGGAGTCTAGCGCTGTTGCCCAGGCTGGAGTGCAGTGGTGCAGTGGCGCGATCTCGGCTCACTGCAAGCTCCGCCTCCCGGGTTCACGCCATTCTCCTGCCTCAGCCTCCCGAGTAGCTGGGATTACAGGTGCCCGCCATCTCGCCCGGCTAGTTTTTTGTATTTTTTTTTTAGTAGAGACGGGGTTTCACCGTGTAGCTCAGGGTGGTCTCGATCTCCTGACCTCGTGATCCACCCGTCTCGGCCTCCCAAAGTGCTGGGATTACAGGCCTGAGCCACCGCGCCCGGCCTCCTCCTGCCATTTCTAACGTCCTCTCTCTCACCAAAGGTAAGCAGCATTTGACTTCTCAATACTGTATATATTACTCCAATCTCTTTTAAAATTTCTTTTGAGGATAAAATAGAACTATGGAATTTCCAGTGTTTAGATTATTCTTCTCAGAATGTTTCTGACATCCATCCGTGTTGCAATATAGTATTCTATTTTATGAACGTACAACAGCTTATTTCTCTACTATTTTGTTATTGGAGACTTGAGTAGTTCTCCATGTGGAGTTACCAGAAATAATGCTGCTGCAAATACAAGAACACATCTTCTGGTGCATACATGTGTGCATTTCTGCGTGTATGTACCCGAAAGTGAAACTGCTAGGTCATAGGGGATGTATATGATCAACTATACAAAATTCTGCCGTTTGTTTGTTTCTTTCTTTCTTTTTGAGACGGAGTCTCACTCTGCAACCCAGGCTGGAGTGCAGTGGCACGATCTTGGTTCACTGCAACCCACGCCTCCCGGGTTCAAGTGATTCTTGTGCCTCAGCCTCCCGAGTAGCTGGGATTACAAGAGTGTGCCACCAGGCCCAGCTACTTTTTTGTATTTTTAGCAGAGACAGGGTTTCACCATCTTGGCCAACCTGGTATCGAACTCCTGAATGAACTCAGGTGATCCGCCCACCTCAGCCTCCCAAAGTGCTGGGATTACAGGTGTGAGCCACCATGCCCAGACCCTGATGTAAGTTTTTTAAATAGTTTTCCCTCATTTGTGAAGTGTTTCTTCCTCTCTTTTGCCCTATTTTTTAATTGGCTATTTCACCTTTTCTCCATTGATCTTAAACTATAGAAAGTTTTATATTAACTCTGTTTTATAGTGCCAAGGTACAGGCTATGCCTCTAAAGCTTATGGCAAAGTGGCCTGATCTCCATGGCAGTCAGATGGGTTGTATAAATGGAAAATGTAAAGCAGAAGCAAAGGACATCTAAAGGGTCAACACTTACAGTCGCTCTAATTTCAGAAGGTCTCCGAAGGTCTCTGGCTGTAGCGTTTCTAGTTGGTTGAAATGAATGTACCTGGAAGGCAAAAAATCAAGTTGGTTATTCCTTGTGCTGGTGAATAAAATAAAACGAAGAATTAGCAATTGCTTCAGCTGAAATTGTGAATTTCACTGGCTCCAACCACTATATGTCACATACGAAAATCAGAAACTCAGATATTTTGTCGCTTCTGTTCTTCACAGTCCTGGGTCTAAAAACCTGATGTTCCAAAGGGGAATCCGAAGCCCACCCAGAAAGGGGCATGATGCTGCCCCCTTTTCCCAGGGAGCCTCTTGAGTTGATGCTAACTGGTTGTTGAAATTACTCTTTTACTCATTAAAATGTTTAAAGTAAGTGAAGTTAGGGTAATAGTTAAGATTTCAAACATAATAAGATACATTACAAGTGACCACACACTTACTTACATTTCAGAACAGGGAGAAGTGTCCTGTCTGAGGGAGTCAAAGGATGACATATTTGATGTCATATGATCATCATACTCAAAATGAATTAATCTTAACCCTGGGGGATGGATGAGAAGTAATGTGTCTTATTTTAATCCTTTTGGAATTAGAGTTTTTCAGACCTCGGTATCCCCTCTGTGCAACTGATCCAGGAGTTATTTCCTAAGCTTCCATTTCAGAAAGCCTTCTCCTAAAGCAGGGCAACTGAAGACAGAAAGACTTGTATTTCCTTCAGAAATCTTGTGATGAAATGGAGAAGCATGCTTCCAAAGCAGACAGCTGAGCAGACCTTTGCGGAGCAAATCTTCCCAACAGACAGAAGGATCCATGGGGAAGGCTGCACACTCCTTTTAGAAAATTTAAATGTATTCCCTGAACCTGACTTCTCAACACAGCTTTTTCAAATTCTATCAATGAAACCAACAGTAATATACAGCAGTCTATAGTGAACTGCTGAGGAAAGCACTGCAGATACAAAGTTACCATGAAAAGCAACAAAGTTTCACACCAAATTGGAAAAGAGGATATTGTACATATACGTGGGAAGACACAGTGAACGGTACTTGATTTTGTCAATGGTAAGCTATCCTACTTGAAGGGCAGGAAAGTAAAAAGAAAGCTTTACAGCCCATGTTTGCATAAAATGTATTTATTTCATCAGAATTAGAAATATTTTTGAAAGGAGAAAAGAAAAATGTTTAAGAAAAAATACTTTTACTTCATTCCTAGGCTTCCTTCTTATAAATCATTATTATAGGAAGAGCACTTGGGACACCTAATGAAAAAGTAAAATAATCACAAGAGAATGAAAACCATGTCGCTGGAAAGGTATGCTTGTTTCAGACTACCTTAGGTTGGATCCAGAGTCAGTGCTACACTATACCACTCTCTGAAATTCAGCATCCTGGCCCTTGTCCTATGCATTCCTCCCAGGAGTTCTGTTCATTTTTAAAGTGGTGACATTTTACGTGGTGACATTGTATAAGACCTGGCAATAATTGCCTTAGGGTTAGCATGAAACAATTTTACCTTGGTTGCCTTGAATTATACACACACTCACACTCACTAACAGACTCTCACACATACAGACACTCTCAGCTTCACACATACTTTCATAATCACAGACACACACTCTCACATTGTCTCACACTGACACACTCTGACACACTCACATGAACACACCCTCGCATGCTGACAGACTCCCTCATACTCACACATGCTCACACTCACACACTCACTCACATATACTCATATACACTACCACACTTACGCTAACACACACACTCTTGGACACTCGTGCGCACTCACACTTGTTCACATACACTCTCACATACACTAACACACACTGTCACACTCAGATACACAGCTACACTCTCACACACTCACCTAATCTCACACACTCACACACTGTCATGGTCACACTCACACTGTCTCGCACACTAACACACTTTCACACACTGACGCATGTATTCACATATATGCTCACATACACTGACATAGTCACACACACATAGTCACTCCCATGCACCCACACACTGTCACCCACAAAATCATTACCTGCATCACTGGTCTGGCACATTGAAAAGGAGGTAGGGGCTGGGAGAGTGAAAACGGATATGAGGGAGGAGTGTAGGGGGGTGACTGGCTGCTGAAAGCGGGGAAGAGGGAGAAGTCTCTGCGACTGCAGTGAAGAAAGAGCTAGAAAGAGAGTCCATTACAAAGTTTCTCTTCCCAAGTGAAATGTATCGCATCATTGGATTCCAATCTCTGTGTATACTGGACAGGCCCAGGCCTGTAGAGCACAAATAGACATTTTATGAAGACTAGGAATAAGTGTTGATGAGGGCATCAAACTTAGCATGAAGTAAATAAGAGCAACAGCAAAAAAAAATGTATTGTCCTAAGTGCTTTACATGTATTTAGTCATTTTTAATTTTTTGCGACCGCACTGTGTAGTAGGTTTATAAATACCCCATTATTTAATTAGGAAAAATGTGGTACAGAGATAAGGTAATTTGTTCAGTTTCACACAGCCAGCCTCTCTAACAGCAAGCGGGATGGCCATGCACAGGCTCAGCTGACACAGAGCACCCAGAGATGAGCTATGGAAACCTGATCCAAGAATCCCAGAGCAGAGCCTTTCTCGGGTATGGAAACAGATACTCCACAGGGAGAAGGAAAGTGCCCAAGGCCACAGAGCCAATTAATGGTAAATCCAAGCCACAAACCCAGCAAAACCCAGGCTCTCTACACTCCTGTTCTCAGTTTGCCTACATTAGTGGCTTTTTAAATGTGAAGCTGTGGGGTTCTTAACTGGAGGCAAGTATCGCATTCCAGTCAGAAAACAAGCTAACAGGTCACAGGAAAGGAGTCAGAGTCACAAGCCAGGTCTGTGGTTTAGCCAAGCTAACAACTCCCAGATTTTCAAAGGGAATATTCTAGCCTATGTATAAGTTCAGCAGAAGTGTTGTTGTTTTTTGTTTTTTTTCCTTTCAAATTTTTAATGCTTTGGAACAATTTATTATAAAGAAAACTTGAGTTTAGCATAAGAATTTTCAAGTAGCACTAGTATTCATGACACCATTCATCAAATGTGCATCCTCCATAGTTTGCACAGGTGTCTGCATTGCTAGAACTAGAAACAAAGACAGCTTTCGCTTGGGAGGGCATCTTACACACTGAGCCACCTAAAATTGGGGCAAAGACACAATCTAAAGGGTAGAATAACATACAATAGTTTATCCAATATCACATAGCTACTATGTGATTTACAATCCACAGTAATTAATAAATATAGATTAAATATTTATATTTAAATATTTAATAATATTTAATATTTAAATATTTAAATATTTCACAGGTAGCAATTCATACTTACTATGAATTGCTCATAATTCATGAGAAATGCATAATCTCCTTTTCCACAATGCACCCACTGACAGCCCACTAATCACAGAGCCCTGTCTATTCCCCATCCCAGCCATGCTTCCCTAGAATAAATCACTGCAATCTTAGACTCACCCAGGGATGCCCTGAAGGACAAATGTTTTCTGCTGGACTTCAGTCTAATACACAGTAGGGTAAGCAACTGATATTGGAATTCACTACTAATGAATAAGAAAAATGCATGTAAGATTCTTTCCTTGCAGGAAAATAAGACAACCCAGAGAGTTCTGTTTGATTATAGTGCAAGCATATTTAAGTTTTGTGTCCATATGATTTGCCAAATTTTCTAACAAAATTGTTTTCAAAATTTTTTTAAAACTTTAAGTCAATTTAAAGCAGTAGGATGTTTTCGGTTATATGTGTTTGATTTATGTGATGGCTTTAGCAGATTCAAACAAGGAGGAAGTTAGCTTTGATCTCCACTCCCTTCTGAGCTTTGATAAGATAGCAAGAGTATCCTCTCCTACACCTTATTATTCTAGGCTGTGGATAACTCTGTCATTTTTGGATATCTATTGCAGGTAGATAAATATGAATGATTACTTGAGAGGATTTTAAATCTGTTTAAGTCACTTCATAAAGTTTACATGTAAATGAATTAGTAGTTATCCCTTCATTTAAAGCAGACAGGAAATTATTGCCATTGTCATGTCATGTTGATTCATACTTAGCTTCCCCAGATGCTTTCATCAACACCCCTGGCTTCAATTATTATCTCTATGCAGAAGACCTACAAGTTACATCTCCAACCCAAATTTACCTCCAGGACCTAAATTCATGCACCCAATGTCTTCTTAAAAGACATTATCTTTTAAGGATTTAAGACATCCTAGATGTCTCAAGGAACCTCAAATCCAACGTGTCTGAAACCCAGCCCAGGATCCTCCTTCACCATACTGGCTGCCCCCCATTTTTGCTTGTCTCAGTTCATGGCACTGCTGTATATCTATTTGTGCAACTCAGAAAACCAGCATTGACCCCTCCGTCTCCCTCACTCCCTGTATCTTACCCAATTCTGTGTTTGTTTGTTTGTTTGCTTTTTGTTTTGCTTCCTAAATGTCTCTTGAATGTACTCCATTCTCCTCTTACCCACTACTTCCACACGAGAGCAAACTATGCCTGGGTACTAAAATATAAGAACAAACTGGTCTCCCTACATCCATCTGGTCTACCCTCAAAAGAAATACAAGACCCTTAAATGACTTTTAATTTCTATAGAAATAAAGACAGAATTTTTTAACAGAGCCCAAATTCTAGCCTCTTCTTGCCTGGAAATGTCCTTCCAGTCTCCGCTTTATCCCCCTCTTGCCCCACCTCAATCCCAGTGCTCTGGCCTCCTCCCGGCCACTTACCTGCCATACTCCTGCCCACAGCAGTCTCTGAATGATTGTCTTTGTAGCCCAGTAAACCTTCCCACCCTTCTTGCCTGGTAATTCAGGACTTGTTTTCAGATCTTACTGTGCTCTTTCCTTGGAAAGCCTTCCCTGAGCTCCTGGTCAAATGCCCGTTATGGGTTCACCCAGCATTGTACTGTTGCAACGTTATATTTCTTTGAGTGATTATGTGATCCATGTCTGTCTGTCCTAACTAAACTCTAAGGTCCATGAAGACAGAAATCATATTGGATTTAAAGTAATATTCACATCCCTAGTTTCTTAGCAGAGTTTGACAAATGGATAGTCAATACACAGCTGATCACTGAAAGAATGAATGACCAGTCAGTATTTTTGCATGAGCATCGTCTTTGCAAATGTGAGAATAAGACATTGAACTCTTCATATGTTCTATGGTATAAAACAAAAGATGGGAGTATGAACCCTAATAAAAGCTTTCTGAGTTAATATCAGCTCAACAATCTAAAATGGCATTACATTTCCTTGGGGAAGAAGCATCCTAAACATTTACACAAGCCTGACTTTAGTAAGATCTGTAATAATGTATGTTTAATTGTATCTCCTAAAACTTTATAGAATCCTTGAGCACTAATGAACCTAGAAGGCATCTAGCAAAGTCTTCCTGGGGCTTCTCCAGGAGAATCCATCTCACTCCAAAGGGACATGTTAAAATCACACATTATTGTGAGCACTGACAATATGTGTGACATCTCTTATCTGAGTAAATATTTATTTACACAACCACCCCGAGGCATCAGGCCACCAAACTGAGGACAAAAATCTTCCTACAATCTTTAAAACATGCAGAGCAAGAACATGTGGCCAGAGAATGACAACAAAAATAATAGAGAGAGAATGATTTTCAGGGTAAGAAGTTGCTGGTATCGCTTTAGCTTTCAGCGTGAACTCACTGAGCCACATAAAAACAAATGTTCTGTGCTTTATGATCACCTTGGAAACCCCTGTCTAAGGCAAGAGCAGAGATGGAGAGAAAAACACTGTATTTATCTGTATCTAACGGCACAATCAAAATAGCATATACAATCAATGTTCTCAACTTTTTGTACAAAGTAGCTGCTCTTTATATTCTCAAAATCCATGAGATTATAAAGAAAAAAGGCATACTGTTGGTAGAAGGAGGCTGCACACCAGAGTGTGCCTGTGTGTCTCTGTGTGCCTGTGTATGTAATTTTGCATGTGTCTATAGGTGTGCAAACACAAGCTAAGGACATCTGAATCTGAAGCCAGAAATACAGAGGATATTTAAAATAAGATGTCAGCAATCCTAGCACATGAAACAGAGCTTAAAGGAAAAGCAGTTTGCTGATAGCTGGCTTGGAGATCCACCGTGTCCTGCCTCACATCCACGGGCTGGGTGCATTGAGGTGACACCAACTTTCTGTATAATAACCTCAGCTGGGATTAAAATAGGCACTTTTTAGCTTCATTGCACAATAGCAAGCAAGAATTATCTATTACACTAACAAATTATTCATACAGTTTAGGAATTAATTAAACATCTGAATGAAGATCCTTATTTCAGAGCACAGTAAATTATTTCAACTGATTTTAAAGGAAAAATTGACTGAATTATCATCCGTTGTTTCCAGGGAAAAGCTTTCCAGCATCTCATTTGCATGCCATGCTAAAGTCAATAACAGTATATTCTACCAAAATTCTTTATAAAGAGAATTATATTTATTCTTAAAGAGTTAAAACCAGTTAAAAATCATACTGCACAAGCTTTACTCCTTGGGAAGTTATTTCAATCCTAAATTAGAATAGTTACAGAAAAAGGCTGCGCACGGTGGCTCATTCCTGTAATCCCAGCACTTTGGGAAGCCAAGGTGGGTGGATCACGAGGTCAGGAGACTGAGACCATCCTGGCCAACACGGTGAAACCCCGTCTCTACTAAAAACACAAAAATTAGCTGCGCATGGTGGCACGTGCCTATAATCCCAGCTACTCGGGAGGCTGAGGAAGGAGAATTGCTTGAACCAGGGATTCAGAGGTTGCAGTGAGCCGAGATCGTACCACTGCACTCCAGTCTGGGTGACAGAGCAAGACTCTGTCTCAAAAAAAAAAAAAAAAAAAAAAAGTTACAGAAAAAATCATGTTTCTACAATAGTTTAGATATTGTATGATTGAGAGTTATGAAAAATCTTTCACACTCTTTGTTCAATCTCTATCTCTTTTTGTCTGAACTAATAGCTATAAATGTTCCACATAAATCCAGTCTCTTCTTTCCAACCTACACTATGTTGAATTATTTGGTGGTTCTTCCTGAAAAAAATGCAGATTGGTTCATCCACTTTATTATGGATCATCAATGTCTTCTCACTGTCTTTAGCAGGAATTCAAGGATTTTCAAGATTCAGCACCAACTTGTGACTTTCCCCTCCCTCATAAGTCTGAGCACCCTCTAACCAAATTCAATACCTCTGGGATCACTCCTGTTTTTTTCAGTGTCTAACATCCAAAGTGTTTTCTTACCCATTAGAGCTCGACAGTACTTTTTTTCATCAAGGACTTAGTGACTGCTTGTGTCAGACGTAACTTCACTCCTCTGGCTCCTTTAGTATATTAAAACATTTATAAGTACTTATTGAGTGCCTGTGAAGTGTAAGACAAGATCCTTGACCTTCTCAGAGATTGGAATTAGGTAAGTGGTAAAATACAAGGGATCGATGACCACAGTTTGGAAGAATATGTATTATGATAATGAGATGCAAGGAATACCATGAGAATCCAAAGATCTACATTAGATTTAAAGATAAAGAAAGGTTGTACAGAGAAAAGGATTCTTTACCTAACTTTTATGGACAAACAGTAATGACTTGGGAGCAAAAGAGAAAAGACAGTGTAGAAAATGGGAAGACAGATGTATGTGAGGTGCAGAGGCATGAAAATGCAGGACTCTCGTACAGAACAGTAAGGAGCTGAGTCGGACAGAAGCACTGGTTGCCTGCAGAGCTCTGGAAAGATGGACTTGGACAGGAACCAAATCACACATTTCCTTTGCACTCAACAAGGTAGTTTGAGCTTTACCTTAAAGATATAAGGACACATGACAAGATTTAAAGAAAAGAAATTTCTTAGTGAAATTTTTATTTTACAACATTACCAGCACCTATGCAAACAAAGGACTGGACGTTAGCTAGAGAGAGAGACTCTAGCTAGAGCAATGGTGTGCAGTGGTTTTCAGCTTAGGATAATTTTGTTTTGTCCTCCTCCATCCCCCCACGGAATATTTGGCAATGTCTGGAGACGCTTTTATTTGTCACAGCTGCTAGCCTCCAGTGGGTAGGGACCAGGGTGTTGCTCAACGTCCTACATGACCTGGACCAGCCCCACAATATTACTAAGCCCAAAATGTCAAGAGTGCCAGGTTGAGAAACACCTGAGCTACAGCCTGCTTTATTTTCTGAGCAGGAAGGAGTGGTGGTGACGATGAATGCCATGTGGAGCCTCAATTGAAGGCTGTAAGAGCTTTTCCAAAGGACCCTAGAAAATGAAATGAGAGAAAATTATTAAAAGGGTGACAAAGAAGAAGAGGAAAGAATTAATAGAAGCAAAGTGAGGAAGACCCTGCACAGGACCAATGGTACTCGATGGCACCCAAAGGGCTATTGGAAGATGTGACTGTAAAAAGGAGGCAGGAATGTGTCCCGGTGAAACAGGCTAGAACAGAGGAAATGGGCACTAACTCACAATCGTGTCTTGTCACAAAGAAAACTAGTGAGATGTCTATTAGCTTTGCCCTCGATTTTCCCCTTAAGGTAAAAGGTAAAGTCAATGGTGAAATATAAGAGATATGTCAAAAAGAAAAGCAGGGGTGTGAATTTTCAGTTGTGGCTACGTCACACAGGACAAGGAGCTCAGCTCCTTTTGATCATCACTGCTAAAGCTGGGACTGAGTTCTTAGTCCTTTCCCTACTGGATTTTCAGCAGCATTGGAGTGCATCAGTTAGTCCCTCTCCCTGCCATGTTCTTCCCTGGCTTCCAGGACACCATCCTCCCAGATCCTCTCCCACCTCAGTGGACCTGCTCAGGGCCCTTCACTGCTTCCTTCTCTTTCCCCAGGCTCCTGGACTGGAATGCCTGGGGCTGAGTCCTGAGGCTTCTCCTTTTTTCCAGCCAAACTCAATGGCATCCAATACTAGGAACATGAGCACTTTCAGATGCCAAAGATACCCACATTGCACAGCTAATCCTCACCGCCACCTTACATTGGAGACCCATGCCCTACTGCCAGCCCCATGCCCATGAGGCTGCCTAGTAGACATCTCAAACTTGTTGTGTGCAAATCTGCAATCTTGATTAGTCTTCATGCCCACTTCCCAGCCTGTCCATCTCAGCTGAGGACCACACTTCATTCTAGTTGTTTAGGGCAAGAATCTCAGTAATACCTTCAACTTCTTTCTTTCTCCAACATTCTACATCTATGTGGTTGGTTGCAAAAGAAATCCAGATGCTGCACCCATCCCAAACCTACCCTGCTGCCTCCTTACTCTGAGACCACACCACTTCTGGCCTATTGTACAACAAAACAACCAACTGGTCCCCCGCCCTTGCCAGGCCATAGCTTATTGTCAACATAGCCATCCTTGTTGAGATAGGAGATTTTAGATGTTCTCACCACACACACAAAACAATAAGTGTATGAGGTAAGATAGGTTAATTAGCTTGACTTGGCCATTTCACAATGTATGCATATATGTAAGCATCATGTTGTACATTATAAATATGTAAAATATTTATTTGTCAAATAAATCTCTATAAAGAAGAATGCAAGAAACACAGAAGTCAGAGTGATCATTGTAAGGCCTGTTGGATCAGGCATGCCAACTGTCCTTCAAAACCCTCCAGTGCTCACTCAGAATAAAATGCACATCACTCACAATGATACAAATCAAATCTGTTCCTCTGATCTACACAGTTCTGTGCTAACTGGGCCTGTCTCTCTGCTCCAGTCACATCAGTATCCAAGCTGTTCCTCTCACATGCCAGGCTCACTCCTAACTTAGGGTGTTAGCAGAGGCTGCCTCTCTGCCTGCACTGTGCCTCCCTGGCATGCATGTGTCTCCTTCCCTGCCCACAGTATATCTGTGTGTGTGTATGTGGGTGTGTGTGTGTGTGTGTGTTTACAGATTTAAATATTTGCCAAAGACTTGCATTACACTATGCAATATGCTTGTTCATTTATTAGTTTTAAAGCTTGCTAAAACTAATTAGGGTGTTAGCAGAGGCTGCCTCTCTGCCTGCACTGTGCCTCCCTGGCATGCATGTGTCTCCTTCCCTGCCCACAGTATATCTGTGTGTGTGTATGTGGGTGTGTGTGTGTGTGTGTTTACAGATTTAAATATTTGCCAAAGACTTGCATTACACTATGCAATATGCTTGTTCATTTATTAGTTTTAAAGCTTGCCTTCCCTACTAGAATGTTAGCAGGTCCCTCAAGGTCAGGAATTTTATGTTTTGTTTAGTGCCACAGCCCAGCTCCTAAAAAGGTTTTGGCATGCAAAGGACACCCATTAAAACTGAAAAATGATAATATTATCTATATTGCAGGGCAGCTGCAAAAGCAGAGATAATGCACAACAGACGCTTAGTACAAGGTTCTAGAAAGGCAGAAGGCCAAGTCACCTATGAAATGTGGGAGGAGTATTGGATCTAAGGCAAGAAGGGCACCTTGAGAAGAGTCTGCAGAGCCAGCGAGAGAAGGAGCTCCATTGTGCTCCTTGTCATTGCTAGACCATGGTCAAGTTTTAGTTTTCACATTTATTGACCCATCAAGAGCATGATCCTACTGAGAAACTCATCTCACCTAGTTCTAGAAGATCACACTCTCTAAGACTTCCTCTTAACAAACATGAGTTTCTGGAAAAATTGAATTATTTGAGGATCTACCTGAAATTCAAGATAGGTTTGTTGTTACTCAAAATAGTACAGCTATGTGATTTTGTGGTTTCCTTCAACACAGTGGAGGAAATAAAGAAATAGAAGCTGAGGTTGGCTCATATTTGAATCTAAAGGACAGCAGAAGCATAGAACAAAGCATACAGAGGAAAAGAGTTATAGGCCACATGCAGAGGGACTTAAATCTGGAAGGCATGGACGGATTTTAGATGAGATAAAACCGTCCCATGAGGTGAGGCCTGAGACATGACCCAAGAAGCACAGGGGACCTGAGGCTCATCAGGCAATATTTTGGAATTTAAGATTCCTGGAGCCGGGCACTATGGTTCACGCCTATAATCTCAGCACTTCGGGAGGCCAAAGTGGGTGGATCATGTGAGGTCAGGAGTTTGAGACCAGCTTGGCCAACATGACTTTACTGGTTCGCCTGTGAATACCGAGATATGTAGGGGCTGGTCTGTATTTTTTTAAAGCACTAATTAAAGGGTTTCAGGCTCAGGAAATTGATGTTGTCAGTGCTGCAATTTAGGGTCACGGTTCAGTCAAAGGTGGTACGATGGAACAGAACAAGGGATGAATTAGCTATGAGTATGCTATCATGGTCTAGGAAAGAAGAAATGAGGCAGCGGGTCTCATGTGAAGCAGAGATAATCCCAAGAGAAAATGCAGAAATGGATCCCAGAGGCTTTTACAGGGGAAGGATGGGGCAACAGAAGCTTGAGCACTGGACACATGGAGGCTCGCACTCATCTTCTTATTTGACCCCTCAATCACTCTGCAATGCTATGGCTGGTGATACTTCATGCCAGGGCAGTGGAAGATTGCAGACCACCTGTAAAAATCACCTAGCACCTTCCTGATACATGGCAGAAGTCCAAGGCAACTAGAGAGCAGAGGAGGTTGAGAAAATCCTTATGGTTTAGAATGTTAGACGGGGGCCAGCAGTAGGGAGGGATATTTGGTCTTCCCTCCAGAGTTAATAGAGCATACAATAGAGCAATACAATACTAGAGGGGCTGGTTGCTGATGGAGAAGTGACTCCCAATGCAGGGCTCTTTGTGAAACACTGGAATGGACAACTTGGTTGGTGCTGAGGTCAGCATGGGGACTTTTACTTCATGCTTCCAAATTAAAATCATCCGGTCCCCTTCCCAAGCTTATGTGCAGAGATATGCAGGGCCTGGAGCATGTACTCCAAAGCCACTCACTGACCAGGTTGCAAGGAGGGGGCTGCAGGCCAAACTCCGTTAGGCAGGGCAGAAAAAGGATAACTAGTGGGCCATCCCTGAGGTCACCGCAGAGCCACCCTGATCCAGGGACATCAATCACCAATCAATCAAATGCACTTCCCCCTTTCAAGAGGGAAGTGTTTGAGAAGGGGGAGAAATGCCCAGGATGAAGAGTGCAATGCCAGGCTTGAGAAGAAATGTGAGAAAAACACAAGAAGGGAAGAAGGTAAAGCCTCCTTCCCTAGTAGACTGTATTTGCTATATTTCTTCTCAGCCCTGAACCTGAATGCCCCCATCATCCAGCCAAGTTACTTGCTAAAAGATTTCAGTTGAATTTAAAAGCAAAGGAATGGCTGCCTGCTGTGACATCTCCTTCACGTGCCATGATTTTACGGCACTGTGTCCGTGGACAACGCTTGTCAGATCAGACCGCTCCCCTGAAACCATTCCCATTAAAAAATCTCAAGTGGGGAGGTGCGCACAATTTATACACCTGCTGACATTTTGAAAATGAAACAATTACAGGGTATTTCAGAGAAGGGCAGCATAAAGTGGAAATTTCAGAACTCTTGCCATCAAGAAAAGAGCAACAAAGTTAGATCCAGAGGAGGAAATAAATGTGTGAAGAGGAGTAAAGACAGCCTCCTGAGATGTGAGGACAGGGGTGAGAAGTGGACCTGATGTGACACGGATGGTGGGATTTCTAAGAAGTGAGAGAAGCACAGAAAGAAGTCAGAGAAGAAGGACCAAATCACAAAGGAGATATTCCAATGTGTCCCCCTCTCAGCCATAAAGTGAAGATCTGTTTGGAGGAGTAATATAGAAAAACACACAGCGGCATTGATTCTGTAACAGGGAAACAGCAAATGAATGAATACAACACATTCCATTTTGTTTCTTTTTAATTATACTTTAAGTTCTAGGGTACATGTGCACAACATGCAGATTTGTTACTTATGTATACATGTACATGTGTGCTGCACCCGTTAACTCGTCAATTACATTAGGTATATCTCCTAATGCTCTCCCTCCCCCTCCCCCGACCCCACAACAGGTCCCAGTGTGTGATGTTCCCCTTCCTATGTCCAAGTGTTCTCATTGTTCAGTTCCCACCTATGAGTGAGAACATGCGGTGTTTGGTTTTCTGTTCTTGTGATAGTTTGCTGAGAATGATGGTTTCCAGCTGCATCCATGTCCCTGCAAAGGACATGAACTCATCCTTTTTTTATGGCTGCATAGTATTCCATGGTGTATATGTGCCACATTTTCTTAATCCAGTCTGCCATTGATGGACATTTGGGTTGGTTCTAAGTCTTTGATATTGTGAATAGTGCTGCAATGAACATATCTGTGCATGTGTCTTTATAGCAGCATGATTTATAATCCTTTGGGTATATACCCAGTAATGGGATGGTTGGGTCAAATGGTACTTCTAGTTCTAGATCCTGAGAAATCACCACACTGTCTTCCACAATGGTTGAACTAGTTTACAGTACCTCTAACAGTGTAAAAGTGTTCCTATTTCTCCACATCCTCTCCAGCACCTGTTGTTTCCTGACTTTTTAACGATTGCCATTCTAACTGGTGTGAGATGGTATCTCATTGTGGTTTTGATTTGCATTTCTCTGATGGCTAGTCATGATGAGCATTGTTTCATGTGTTTGTTGGCTGCATACATGCCTTCTTTTGAGAAGTGTCTGCTCATATCCTTTGCCCACTTTTTGATGGGGTTGTTTGTTTCTTGCAAATTTGTTTGAGTTCTTTGTAGGTTCTGGATATTAGCCCTCTATCAGATGAGTGGATTGCAAAAGTTTTCTCCCATTGTGTAGGTTACCTGTTCACTCTGATGGTGGTTTCTTTTGCTGTGCAGAAGCTCTTTAGTTTAATTAGATCCCATTTGTCAATTTTGGCTTTCGTTGCCATTGCTT
>NW_012119443.1:204764-206485 GCF_000951035.1 Colobus angolensis palliatus | reverse complement strand
CTGTTCACTCTGATGGTGGTTTCTTTTGCTGTGCAGAAGCTCTTTAGTTTAATTAGATCCCATTTGTCAATTTTGGCTTTCGTTGCCATTGCTTTTCGTGTTTTAGACATGAAGTCCTTGCCCATGCCTATTTCCTGAATGGTATTGCCTAGGTTTTCTTCTAGGGTTTTTATGCTTTTAGGGCTAACATTTAAGTCTCTAATCCATCTTGAATTAATTTTTATATAAGGCGTAAGGAAGGGATCCAGTTTCAGCTTTCTACTTATGGCTAGCCAGTTTTCCCAGCACCATTTATTAAATAGGGAATCCTTTCCCCATTTCTTGTTTTTGTCAGGTTTGTCAAAGATCAGATGGTTGTAGATGTGTGGTATTATTTCTGAGGGCTCTGTTCTGTTCCATTGGTCTATATCTCTGTTTTGGTACCAGTACCATGCTGTTTTGGTTACTGTAGCCTTGTAGTATAGTTTGAAGTCAGGTAGCATGATGCCTCCAGCTTTGTTCTTTTGGCTTAGGATTGTCTTGGCAATGCGGGCTCTTTTTTGGTTCCATATGAACTTTAAAGTAGTTTTTTCCAATTCTGTGAAGAAAGTCATTGGTAGCTTGATGGGGATGGCATTGAATCTATAAATTACCTTGGGCATTATGGCCATTTTCATGATATTGATTCTTCCTATCCATGAGCATGGAATGTTCTTCCATTTGTTTGTGTCCTCTTTTATTTCATCAAGCAGTGGTTTGTAGTTCTCCTTGAAGAGGTCCTTCACATCCCTTGTAAATTGGATTCCTAGGTATTTTATTCTCTTTGAGGCAATTGTGAATGGGAGTTCACTCATGATTTGGCTCTCTGTCTGTTATTGGTGTATAAGAATGCTAGTGACTTTTGCACACTGATTTTGTATCCTGAGACTTTGGTGAAGTTGTTTATCAGCTTAAGGAAGTTTTGGGCTGAGACGATGGGGTTTTCTAAATATACAATCATGTCATCTGCAAACAGGGACAATTTGACTTCCTCTTTTCCTAATTGAATACCCTTTAATTCTTTCTCCTGCCTGATTGCCCTGGCCAGAACTTCCAACACTATGTTGAATAGGAGTGGTGAGAGAGGGCATCCCTGTCTTGTGTCAGTGTTCAAGGGGAATGCTTCCAGTTTTTGCCCTTTCAGTATGATATTGGCTGTGGGTTTGTCATAAATAGCTCCTATTATTTTGAGATACGTTCCATCAGTACCGAATTTATTGAGAGTTTTTATCATCAAGGGCTGGTTGAATTTTGTGAAAGGCCTTTTCTGCATCTATTGAGATAATCATGTGATTTTTGTCTTTGGTTCTATCTATATGCTGGGTTACATTTATTGATTTGCATATGTTGAACCAGCCTTGCATCCCAGGGATGAAACGCACTTGATCATGGTGGATAAGCTTTTTGAAGTGCTGCTGGATTTGGTTTGCCAGCATTTTATTGAGGATTTTTGCATTGATGTTCATCAGGGATATTGATCTGAAATTCTCTTTTTTTGTTGTGTCACTGCCAGGCTTTGGTATCAGGATGATGTTAGGCTTGTAAAATGAGTTAGGGAGGATATCCTCTTTTTCTGTTGACTTGAATAATTTCAGAGGGAATGGTCCCAGCTCATCTTTGTACCTCTGGTAGAATTTGACTGTGAATCCATATGGTACTGGACTTTTTTTGGTTGGTAGGCTATTAATTATTGCCTCAATTTC
>NW_012119443.1:204367-204714 GCF_000951035.1 Colobus angolensis palliatus | reverse complement strand
GCTTCTCTAGTTCTTTTAATTGTGATGTTAGGGTGTCAATTTTAGATCTTTCCTGCTTTCTCTTGTGGGCATTTAGTGCTATAAATTTCCCTCTATGCACTGCTTTAAATCTGAGATTCTGATGTACTGTATCTTTGTTCTCTTTGGTTTCAAAGAACATCTTTATTTCTGCCTTCATTTTGTTATGCACCCAGTAGTCATTCAGGAGCAAGTTGTTCAGTTTCCATTTAGTTCAGTGGTTTTGACTGAGTTTCTTAATCCTGAGTTCTAGCTTGATTGCACTGTGTTCTAAGAGTTTGTTATAATTTCTGTTCTTTTACATTTGCTGAGGAGTGCTTTACTTCCAA
>NW_012119443.1:197811-203693 GCF_000951035.1 Colobus angolensis palliatus | reverse complement strand
TATGTAATGGCCTTCTTTGTCTCTTTTGATCTTTGTTGGTTTAAAGTCTGTTTTATCAGAGACTAGGATTGCAACCCCTGCCTTTTTTTGTTTTCAATTTGCTTGATAGATCTTCCTCCAACCCTTTATTTTGAGCCTATGTGTGTCTCTGCACATGAGATGGGTCTCCTGGATATGGCACACTGATGGGTCTTAACTCTTTATCCAATTTGCCAGCCTGTGTCTTTTAATTGCAGCATTTAGCCCATTTACATTTAAGGTTAATATTTTTATGTGTGAACTTGGTCCTGTCATTATGATGTTAGCTGGTTATTTTGCTCGTTAGTTGATACAGTTTCTTCCTAGCATTGATGATCTTTACATTTTGGCATGTTTTTGCAGTGGCCAGTACTGGTTGTTCCTTTCCATGTTTAGTGCTTCCTTCAGGAGTTCTTGTAGGGCAGACCTGGTGGTGACAAAATCTCTCAGCATTTGCTTGTCTGTAAAGGATTTTATTTCTCCTTCACTTATGAAACTTAGTTTGGCTGCATGTGAAATTCTGGGTTGAAAATTATTTTCTTTAAGAATGTTGAATATTGGCCCCCACTCTCTTCTGGCTTGTAGAGTTTCTCCTGAGAGATCTGCTGTTAATCTGATGGGCTTCCCTTTGTGGATAACCCAACCTTTCTCTCTGGCTGCCCTTACCATTTTTTTCCTTCATTTCAACTTTGGTGAATCTGACAATTATGTGTCTTGGAGTTGCTCTTCTCGAGGAGTATCTTTGTGGTGTTCCCTGTATTTCCTGAATTTGAATGTTGTCCTGTCTTGCTAGGTTGGGTAAGTTCTCCTGGATAATATCCTGCAGAGTATTTTCCAACTTGGTTCCATTCTCCCTGTCATTTTCAGGTACACCAATCAGATGTAGATTTGGTCTTTTCACATAGTCCCATATTTCTAGGAGGTTTCGTTCATTTCTTTTTACTCTTTTTTTCTCTAAACTTCTCTTCTCACTTCATTTCATTCATTTGACCTTCAGTCACTGATACCCTTTCTTCCAGTTGATTGAGTCGGTCACTGAAGCTTGTGCATTTGTCACGTAGTTCTCGTTTTCATCTCTGTCAGTTCGTTTATTGACTTCTCTGCAATGGTTATTCTAGTTAGCCATTCGTCAAATCTTTTTTCAAGGTTTTTGGTTTCTTTGTACTGGGTTCATAATTCCTCCTTTAGCACGGAGAATTTTGATTGCCTGAAGTCTTCTTCTCTCAACTCGTCAAAGTCATTCTCCATCCAGCTTTGTTTTGTTGCTGATGAGGAGCTGCATTCCTTTGGAGGGGGAAAGGTGCTCTGATTTTTAGAATTTCCAGCTTTCCTGCACTGCTTTTTCCCTATCTTTGTGGTTTTATCTACCTTTGGTCTTTTATGATGGTGACATACAGATGGGGTTTTGGTGTGGATGTCCTTTCTGTTTGTTATTTTTCCTTCTAACAGTCAGGACCCTCAGCTGCAGGTCTGTTGGAGTTTGCTGAAGGTCCATTCCAGACCCTGTTTTCCTGGGTATCGGCAGTGGAGGCTGCAGAAGAATGAATATTGCTGAACAGCAAATGTTGCTGTCTGATCGTTCCTCTGGAAGCTTCGTCTCAGAGGTGTACCCGGCTGTGTGAGGTGTGAGATGTCAGTCTACCCCTGGTGGGGGATGTCTCCCAGTTAGGCTACTCGAGAGTCAGGGACCCACTCGATCAGACAATTTGTCTGTACTCAGATCTCAAACTCTGTGCTGGGAAAACCACTACTCTCTTCAAAGCTGTCAGACAGGGACATTTATGTCTGCAGAGGTTTCTGCTGCCTTTTGTTTGGCTATGCCCTGTCCCCAGAGGTGGAGTCTACAGAGGTAGGCAGGCCTTCTTGAGCTTTGGTGGGCTCCACCCAGTTCGAGCTTCCTGGCTGCTTTGTTTACCTACTAATCCTCAGCAATGGCGGGTGCCCCTATGAGGGAGGTGGGCATAGGGCACTCTGAGCCTGGCACAGGATATAATCTCCTGGTGTGCTGTTTGCTAAGAACCTTGGTAAAGTGCAGTATTAGGGTGGGAGTGACTCGATTTTCCAGGTATTGTGTGTCACGGTTTCCCTTGGCTAGGAAAGGGAATTCCCTTTCCCCTTGCGCTTTCTGTGTGAGGCAATGCCTTGCCCTGCTTTGGCTCTCACTTGGGCTGCACCCACTGTCCTGCCCCCACTATCCGACATGCCCCAGTGAGATAAACCCAGTACCTCATTTGGAAATGCAGAAATCACCCATCTTCTGTGTCATTCACGCTGGGAGCTGGAGGCTGGAGCTGTTCCTATTAGGCCATCTTGGTGCAGATCCAACACTCTCCATTTTTATTTTAGGGATCTTTACCCAATCTTGCATGTAGGATAGGGTATCTTTAGAGCACCGAGATAAAATGCAGAAATAGCTACATGCAGTTTCTGAAGCTAACTCTGGGATTAAAGGGGAAGTATGTAAACAACAAATGATGTTTTGTTGAAGATTTACAGGAGCACTATGACCTGGCCAAGGACAAAATTCCCAACTTTCTTGGACCCTCACTGGTGCTCAGATGTCTGCAGTCATGATCACATGACTCTTGATCTCAATTCTCTTCTCTCCACCCTGCTTTCCTTAACATAAAAAAGGGCACAAAATATATACTGACTTAAGATGGTACTTAGGACACTAGTCTGCCGTCTTCTTGGTTTACTGGCTCTTGAATAAAGCTGCTTTTCTTCCCACCAACTATTAAACAGTGAGCAGCCCAAACTAAGTTCTGTTCCAATTATAAGGCAAGAAAGGCATCCTGGAAGGGTCTATGCTTGCATGCTGTGGAAAGATCCACCTCTTCCTCTGCCTCTTGAGTTTTCATACAAACAAAATCAATTGTATATAAGCATCAGGAAGCTAAGATTTGTTCAAACAAATCAGGACTCTAGCTAGCAGCAGTGTTGAAGACCTGGTTGCAGAGGGGAGATGAACAAGTAGTGGGTGGGGTGCAGGAGTTGTGACGTGGGCTGATGCTCACAGGTGAGGCTGTGCTGCTCTCCAGGTGAGTATGTACACGTGCAGGCAGGGCCTCAGTATAAACACTCAGGATGGAAGCAGTGAGGAAAGGGAAGTACGAGAGGTCAGCACTGACGTGCCCTGGACTGTGCCTTGTGAAAGTTGCTTCAGAAACATCAGGGCCACCCTGAGCATGAAGGTGGTGGGCCCACATCTTAGTAGCAGGGGAAGATGAGTCACACTGTGCAAGTGACCAGGAGAAGCCTCAGTACATAGTTGATTGTCATCTAGGGATTTACACCTCAGAGAGAACTAGACACAGCTTTAACCAAACTTGTTCATAAGTGAATATTGTTTCTCCTCTATTTCCATAACAATGGTTTTATTTTACATTTCACTTCTGGATGTAAGCCATATACAAATTAGAGGAGGACAGTCTGCCATGAATAGAGCCCCTTACAGTTATTGAAGAAGAACACAGAGCTCTATTCCTCACTGAGGAAGTTGGTTGATGCTTGAAATCCTGGGCATATTTGCATTGCATTGAGAATAAATGGCTTTTATCTCAGCTGGAACCATAAGAAATAAACAAATAGTAGGCTTTTTAACATTTAGAGGATAATAGGATAGGGAACAATACTAGGACAAAACCATGATGATAGTTGTATGAAATAGTTAATGAGCAAAATTGCAAAGAAGACTCAATTGTTTCAGTCAGCATTTATAACATATTTCCAAATCATAATCCTTATTTTTTTCCTTTTAGGTCATTAATTTCAGATGTAATAGAAAGTGTCAGGTTGCTACATACAGAACCATCAGTGGATGAAGCTTTCCAAATGCAACATTTAAGACTCGGGGCAGCAGACTCAATACTATATTATGAAAATTCACATGCTTGGATAATTCAAATGTTAATGATATAATTATTTGTAATACACCAATCCTTCAGGTAGCATCTTCCAATAGTACAATCTAAATGCCTTCCAATACATAGGACTGACAAAGAAAGGTAGAATAGAAATCAAATGGTGCTCCTGAGCCCCCCGTTCAATACTTTGAGCAAATGACACCACTTAAGTATGTCCATACCCACATCCACTATGCCACTCCACAAAGTCTAAGCAACTGAGCAAGACCCTCTGGGACTTCATGGAAAGCCCAGAGACATAATAAATACAGCCCTGGAAATGGGAGAAAGTTACATCCCCACACTAACCTCCAGAAACCAAAGTATTGAAGAAAAGAGGCATTTGAGGCAAACCAATGTCCTTTTCATTCCCACAGTCATTGTTGCTCTGTGCAAAATTCCCATTTCATAACATACACTTTTGGAGAAACATACTTGGAGAAACTTTGGTCTGAAGCATCATGACATTGTCTCAAGCAGATAAATACATAGTAAAGAATAAAGAGAATGGTTAGACCTAAAATTATACTAAATGCAAACAGCAGCATGAAGCCAGGAGGAGGCTGCATCCTCACCAGAGCTGAGCCTCACCTTACAGGGGCCTGAGAATCTCAGTGTTGAAGACCCCAGGTGTGATGCCTGCTGAGGAGAGAAGGGAGCAAGGGCAGTGAGGGACAATCGGGGCGATATGGAAGCACCCTGGTCATGGACTTGCAGGCTTTTCAGGGGCACGGTGGAAGAGAGCTTAGATGGAAGAGCATGGGGAGATCATCCACAGACGCTGGGTTCCAGGGTGCAGGTCACACCCTAGCTGATCGGTGCTGCTGTGAGGCTCCAGGGGTGGAGGCATTGTCGAGAGGTGGAGAAGAAACCCACTGTGAACACACACCTGATAGTTCTGGGAAGCTGACTTGGAAACAAAGTGCCCGGCCTCCATGTTCTCCAGGCATTCTTGACACACACCACTAAACACGTACCCAAGCACACTGTGGATGCTTCTTTAGATGTTTCTCTTCCCTGTCCATAGCAAAAGTCCTTGGCAGCTGTGAGGAAAACACGTTCCTTGTCTTCATTTTCTGTTCCTCTTGTCCTCCCTCATGAAGATCTCATGGGATTGATGGACTGTCATCCTCCTCCCACAGGGGAGAGAATAAGCTCTTGGCTTGACTTGTCTGATTTCTGGAAAGTAACTGGAACTCCCTGAGAGCTAATGCTCTTATTTGTCACAAGTGAAAATAACAATCTTTTGGAAGTTTCATGAGTGTGAGTGAAATATTCATATATATAGACATACAAAGCACAAAGTACAGACTGTCACAATAATTGTGATCATTTTGATATCATATTTCTATTAGTTTTTTCCTCTTTCCTAATTTCACGTTTTACAAGATTTTAAAGTACTCACCTTGTTCAAGTTTTTATAGTAATAAAGATATATAGTAGTTTTTAAAATCCTTTAAGTAACTTTATAAGCCTCTGGGGGATGAAATTTCAATTTAGGATCATAACTGAGGTATAAGAAGACATATTATTTTCAATAATAAAACAATTGAAAGGATATAGTTTCAGCTTTGGGTAGATTTTCTTTCTGTGTTTCTGACTTTCAAAGGATATTATTAAAGCCTCTTTCAAATTAAAATTATGTAACTTTAAAAAACAAATTTTATATTTATAAAGATCATTCTGAGATGAGTAACAGCATTCTATACTTTAAATCAAAGAAACATGTTATATTTCTTCTATTCAATTTATGTAAAATATGCACAGTGAAAATCAGAGCTCTGGTTGTGAAAATACAGTACAGCCACTTTTGATTAGAAACACAAATTCTGGGCGGAGCAAGATGGCCGAAAAGGAACAGCTGCAGTCTCCAACTCCCAGTGCGAAGGACACAGAAGACCAGTGATTTCTGCATTTTGAACTGAGGTACTGGGGTCATCTCACTAGTGAGTGCCGGAC
>NW_012119443.1:153140-192266 GCF_000951035.1 Colobus angolensis palliatus | reverse complement strand
AAAATAAAAT
Organism: Colobus angolensis palliatus; assembly: GCF_000951035.1. Taxonomy (NCBI): domain Eukaryota; kingdom Metazoa; phylum Chordata; class Mammalia; order Primates; family Cercopithecidae; genus Colobus; species Colobus angolensis. Next base: position 192,256 of record NW_012119443.1, on the reverse strand, counting down.
AAAATAAAATAAAATAAAATAAAAAGAAACACAAATTCAAGTCAACTCTAGAAAGAAGTTAATTTTCACTTGGCCTGTAGAGCAGATAAACTGGTATTTAAGCCTAAGCCTCTGTGAGTATCTTGGCTTTGACAGACACAAATTACAGCCTTTCCAAGAATATACTTTCATTTATATTTCTCCTTCAGAGTAAGAGGATTGATAGTCAGAAAATCCACCATAATGAGTAATTAGGATTTGTTCATGGTGCTTTATTTTACTTTAAATTGACATTCTACCTCAGTATATTTCTAGACAAAATTAGTTTTACAATATTAGCATTTTCTAGAGAGTGCCATATTATTCTCATCTGCCAGAATGAGATGAGACATGGAAAGAAATGATATAACTTGCCTCAAGTCACACAGTCCTTTCTGTTCTTGCCATTGGCTACATCGTAAATCATTCCTTGGTAGTCAAATGCTGCCAGGGCCCCTTTAACTGTTTCCTGACACTAGGGACCAATTAAGATGTATAAACTATACATTTAATAGATACTCCCTGCCTAAAAGAGTTAAAATGCCTCTGAGGTCCTGCTTCAACACCAAAGCCTGACAAATAAAAGAATTAGAAGCAAGCAAGCCATAGAGTTTGACACTGTTAATTCCTATTTATTATTAAACCCAATTATCAAAAGTTCTAATTGTCCAGTTTTTATTTTGTTTTGGCATATTCTGTATATTCTTCCTTTTACTTTCTTTTAAGGAAAAGTGTAAAACAAATAAGTAGAACACTAGCAGTGATTTATTTCAATTCATTGTAACCTTTCACTACTGATGCTCAGCTCTGATTGAATATTATATTTGCCCGGACAACTATTTTTAAAAATCTAGATATTTTAGATTTTTTATCAGGTATCCACCCTGAGAGATTCTGATTTCATTGGGCAGGGTGGTACCCAGGCACTGTTATTTTTCAGAAATTCTCCAGGTGATTCTTCTATAAAATTCGAATGGAAAACCATTGTTTTATAGCAATGAAATGTAGATCTTATATCATAACCAAAATATATTAAAATATATTGAAGTACTTTCTAAAGAAAATATTAGTATATAGTGTGCAAAATGCTTTTATTATGCTAAAGTTTAAAACCAATAATAATGGTATATATAATAATGCTCAGGATGTGAAAATGGTAATAGAACCCTTTCCTATCCATTGTTGGCACAATTGACCATGTCTTGCTAATGCTTTCTAAGACTTGGCCTAGCTTCTTTGTCAGAGCAGTAGATTTGTTATTTCTAAAACACCAGTGTAAAATAAAATGTATCATACTAGCATTCTATGGCACATCAAAGATGAGTGATAACACTATTATATGTGTAATTGTCTCTTATATGTTTTATCAAGGGATAATTTTATATGATTTTGTTCTTTTTCCTAATCAGTGATAAGCTTTCAACTAGCTTCAGAGGGAGAGCTGAGATTAATTGCAATCTAGTACATTGTAACTGTTGCTTCCTGTTTGTGAAGATCAGCATCTAATCAATAAAATATTAATGACTTTTTTCAGCTCTTCTAAATTAACAGCTAAAGGCAAAGAGTTGTTTTTGTTCTCCACTCTTTTGTTCTCCACTTCTTTATTTCTTTATAGTTGGGTATAAAATCAAATGAAATGTAGTTTTCTATGTGATTAATGTTGACTTTAACAGATTGCTTCTGTTTGGTGTAGTTAGTTCCTTAATTTATCTTCATATAATGGCAAGGCTTTGTCTCTAACAAATCTCTTTAAGGCTACTGTTTCTTAACCAACCTGTTTAAGGCTACTTAAACCTGTTTAAGGCTACTTTAAGGCTACTGGTTCTTAACTAATGTCAGGGTCAGTGTATCTTATTTTGTTTTTATCATAGACTTATTTAACATGTTAATCTTTTTGAAGCACAAATAAAAACAAATGGCTAACTCTCATACCTACTGAATAAGAACTTCTGTGAGGACTTCTGTAAACTCACAGACCGATTCCAATGCTGAATTTCCAGTTGGCCTATGAGAGCTCCTGAAGCTCCATCTGGGCACATGTTACTGATTCTTGGGCCAAGACTGCCAGAGTCCCTGTTCTCAAGGAGCACACAACACTTGGGAGAATCAAGTGTTTCTGTGCACATCAAACCTATGCACATCAAACAATCACAGCATAAAACATATACATATATATATATGCATATGCATACAAGCATAGAACATATGCTCGAAACTGTAGAATACAGCTGAGTATTTTCATTGGTAGAAAGTGACAGAGATCACTATGGACTGAAGTTGTCAGGGAAGATGTTAATGTAATCTTGATTTGTGTCCTGAGAAACTCTTATAGAGGCAGGAACATGAGAAAGAGGTTAGTCATGGGAAAATAGCATAAATCATAGCAGAAAATAATACTAACCTCACTAGAGAATTCACTGCACTGCAGAAAGAGGAGGAGGTGACTGACAGGTTAGATTACACTGCACCCTGAGAATGAGAGGGAGAGAATCTGATTTCATCACTGTAGGGGACATGGAGCAATTGTATAATAATGAGAGAGAAGGTGGCTGAGGATGAGTCTGACAGGGACACTAAGAATGGGCTCGATAGGAGAAATGATGGTGGCAGAAAAACCTGGGAGGTGGTAATTGCAGATGTTACCTGATGAAGGGAGGCACAAGTGAAGGAAGAAGGGGTGGGAGGAAGGAAATAATTAAAGGCTAATACAAAAGACAAAAGGGACAGGAAATAAAAGAGGACTCCAGGATTTTGGTCAGAAATTTTTTAAAACAGAAATGGAAACTTTGGGATAGGAAACTGATTGGTCCATTAGGAAAGTGGAAGTAATGACATAAGATGGATTTTTCCTATTCTGAGAGTTTGAGAAGAAATACAAATAAAAATTGTCATTGGTAATCTTAGTTCTGTGATGGTAGGATAAAAAATTAAAGTAAGATAAAAATCTAGATTGGATATATAGAATAAAGACTAACATACAAATAATAGCTAAGTACAAGAGTGATCAAGCATTTCCCGCAGAAGGCTGGGCGAGGTGGCTTACCCCTGTAATCCCAAAACTTTGGGAGGCTGAGGCAGACAGATCACCTGAGGTCAGAGGTTCAAGACCAGCCTGGCCAACATGACGAAACTCCATCTCTACTAAAAATTAGCCAGGCGTCGTGGTGTGTGCCTATAATCCCAGCTACTTGGGAGGCTTAGACAGGATAATTGCTTGAACCTGGGAGGTAGAGGTTGCAGGGAGCAGACATTGCGCCACTGCACTCCAGCCTAGGGGACAGAGCAAGACTTCATCTAAAAAATAAAAATAAAAATAAAATAAAAAATAAAAAAAAAGTTTCCTGAAGAAAATGGAGAAAAGGAAAACACGGAAAAGGAGAAGGAGGAGGAAAGATAAATTGTTTATCATATGGAAGGGCTCAAGCTGGAATGACTACACACATCTCACGACTGAGTTCATTAAAAAATAAAGATCAAGAGAGATCAACAACGAGAAAAACTGCAATAGTTGTATAGGTGCCGAAAGGGCAAGTTCTGTCAAGGGGTAAACAATAATGAGAGATTAGGGCATCCCAAGAGATTGGAAGTCACGATTCCTGTCCTTACAATAAAAACAAGTTCAACGAAACGAAAATAACTACTTCTTTTGGACCCATCAGAGAACTGAGGTCTCACAGCAATGAGCCACCCCTAAATTTGAAAAGACAGGCACCTTCAGGCAGAAAAAAACAACCTGAGATTTGCTTACCGAGAGCGGAACACCGCAGGATGCCACAATCTCGGGGGAACAGCAAGGTTGGAATTTGGAGGAGTTGCTGGCGTCCAAGCGTGGACTGAGGGTGTGGGGATCTGCAGGCTTTTCCTCCAGGAAGGAGCTCACTGAGACCCACAGAAAGAATTCAGGGGAATCTGAGGGAGCTTCCCTCCCACGCGGCAGGGAAAGGGAAAGAATTATCACGGTGCTGTCTGCCCAGGCCCTGCTCACCGCCAGAGGGCAATAGTGAAATCCCGTTCCATCTGCCCCTCTTCAACCCAACTCTAGCTTCTGCTTTCCCTCAGAAAAATAAGTAAAAGAAAGAAAAGAAAACATCCGTCTAGAAGGGCAAGCGCTTTGAATATGTGATCTGGAATCTGGCTGCAGGCAAGGGACTGGGGCAGGGAAGTGACTGGGGCCAGTCACTCCACGCCGCACCAGGAGGAGGGACGGAAACACGCGGGACAGCCACACCCTGGAGACACAGGCCCGCCACGCACCCAGAGGACCCAAATCTCATCGCAAGATCCGAGGACCTCCACCCACCATTTCCTCCCCCTATGCTAATAAATCTCCAGGAACACGAACTATGGGTCAGAATGAGAAAAGCTCTACGGAGCATCACAAAGGCCAAACCCGAAACAGGAAGCGAAACACGGTGCACCACAAGAAACGGGATACTCTCCTGCCCACAGAGCCAGCAAACTTCACACCGCCCGGCTCCTGCAGAGCAACGCAAATCCTCACACTGAAGCCTGCATACCTCAGCACCTACCGCCTTGCTCAACACTCCTGGCCCTCGAACAAAAAAAACTTAGAGGCATACCAAAAGTCAGAAAAACACAAGCATTCCGAAGAAACAAAACAATCGCCAGAACCAGACACAACATGACCAAGATGTTGACATTTATCATACAGGGAATCTAAAATAACTCTTAACTAGGCCAGAGGCAGTGGCTCATGCCTGCCATCCCAGCACTTCAGCTGGGTGGGAGGAGGCGAGGTGAAAGGATTGCTAGACGCCAGGAGCTTGAGACCATTCCGGGCAACAGAACACATAGCATGACCCCATTTCTGCCAAAAAAAAAAATTAAAATATTAGCCAGGTATTGTATTCCTGCCTGCAGTCTCAGCTTCCCGATAGGCTGAGGTAGAAGGATCGCTTGAGCCCAGGAGTATGAGGCTACAGTGTGCTGTGAATGCATCATGGCACTGAAGCCTGAGTAACAGAGTGAGACTATGTCTCTAAAAATATAAAAATAAAAAAGTCTTTACTGAAAAAAGTAAATGACTTATAAGACTAGATAGATAATCTCAGAGAGATGGAAACTATAAAAAAATGGAAAATACTTTAACTCAAAAACAATAGCAACAAAAATGCTTCAGCCTCGTTAGTAGATTTGGCATAGTTGAGTAACATAGTTGAGTAAAGAGTAGTTAATTTGAAAAAAGTCAACAAAAGCTGACTCAAAGAGAACTGAACTAAAATGATAATAATAAACAGATATCCAAGAAATGTGGGAAAATAGTCGTGATGCATACCTAGTTAAAAACAGAAACCAGCAGAATAAATCTTTAAAGAAATAAACAATGGTTTCTTTATAGAAGACATAATGGAAATAAAAGTTTCCAAAATTAGTGTCAAATATCAAGCTAAAACTCCGAGAAGCTTAGACACACCAATAAATACCAGGATAAATACCAAAAACTACATCTATGCATGACATAATCAAACTGCAGAAAACCAAAGACAAAGAGATATCCTTGAAATCAGTCAAAAGAAAGAAAAGGTAAAAAGAAAAAAATAAAATAAACTTATCTACAGAGGAACAAAGATAAGAATTACATTGAACTTCTCATTAGAAACCATGCAAGCAGGAAGAAAACAGAGTGAATCATTTAAAATACTAAAAGAGAAAAACTGCCAATTTAGAATTCTATACCCAGTGAAGTTGACCTCAAAGATGAAAGGGAAATAGACTTTCTCAGACAAACAAAAACTGAGGCAAAATAAACATAACTGAGAAAATTCTTCCGGCAGAAAGAAATGATATAGGTCAGAAACTGGGATCTACACAAACAAGGAATGAGCATCCTAGAGAGAAAAAAATTGAGAGAATAATCTTTTATTTTTCTTATTTTTAAGTTCTCTAAAATTCTAATGAGAAAAGGAAATACGGTGCAAACTTCAAAACTAACAAGTCGATTGAACCTGGACTATATGGAATGGGAATCAAATAGGAAGGAATAATATATTCTAAGTGATGTTTTTCAGAAAAAGATCATCAAAAATAAGAGAAACTATTTAGTAAATCTGTAAAAAGGTATTTGTAGTCCCTCTTCTTCTGGGTTCTCTGTTTTGACTGCCATTGGATCGGGTCTGTGGAATTAGTTATGAAATGAGCATAGGTCTAAATGAGAAGATGACCATGCCCCACAGGCAGACTGGCACGCTGAGCTCCAGCATTAAAGGACTCATTGAAGAACTTATAGTAGAGTAGAGGAAACTAGAACAAACTACCAGAGAAATTCATTTTTCATTGAAAATATAATATGTCCATTTTCTTCTATTGTAATTGGCCTTATGAGAGAATGTAAGGCCGGGTGAGGTGGCTCTCGCCTGTAATCCTAGCACTTTGGGGGGCCAAGGTGGGCGGATCACCAGAGGTCAGGAGGTCAAGGTCAGCCTGGCCAACATGACTGAACTCCATCTCTACTAAAACTACCAAGATGAGCTGGGCATCGTGGTGTGTGCCTGCAATCCCAGCTACTGGGGAGGCTGAGGCAAGAGAATCACTTGAACCCATGAGGCGGAGGTTGCAGTGAGCCAAGATCATGCCATTGAACTCCAGCCTGGGCAACAAGAGTGAAATCCATCTCAAAAGAAAAAAAAAAACAAAACAGAGAATGTAATAGAAGTCTCTTCTCATTTAATAAAATAGTTTATCTTTGTGGGAAACTTATGACCATTAACTGGTTTAGTTTCTTTACCTAGAGATGAAATTATGTACAACAGTGATATCTTTTTATGAAATCAAGCTTCACCAAAAGAAAAAGATAACTATTTTAATGATAGGTTAAAATTGTATATATTCTATTTTAACCTATCATTTAAAAACCAGCCATGTATCCTGCAAACCGAGTGTAAGAGGAGCACAGTTAAATATCTATGATGTGTCTAAATAGTATATGAAAAATCAGTTAAGATACTAGGATTCTTGAGTGATATAGATATAAAAATATTCTCACTTATGATAGAATGTTGTGAAACATCTATAAGATTTATCCATTTCTATTATTTACTAATATGGCTTTTGGTAATAATAGCTGTAAACTACATTTGAAAAATAAAATTTTCTCTCTATACAAGTTATGTATTCCATCAACATAGCTAACTATCTGTGGCATATGGGAAAATCATTGACTTGTGGTCTAAAATCCTGAATTCCAATTGTGTTCTGCTATTAATTTATCTTGTGATTTTGAGAAATTCAGTTCTTTCTCAAGTATCTAGTGTTCTTTTTCAGCATTCAGCTCTTAAGTGTATCAACTGAAAAACAAGACAAAGAAAACGCAGATAAAAGAATTCAGCTAGATGATGCACAAAGTCCCTTCCAGCGTGATATGAAAATGCTTTTAGGAAAATGAGAGTCCCAGGAACCTAGTATTACTGCAAACTGCACCTGCTTTTGCTACTTGCTATCATGGAGGCTCTCACACTCTTACTTTAAGGTGGGCAAGTGTGATCTTCCCCTTTGTACAAGAGGTCCCTCAGGCCCAGGGGTGAGCCTGAGCAATGACAGGAGAAATATATTAATAGATTCAAAATTGAACTAGACCAGGCAAGATTTCTTTTTTAATCCCTGAAAGAAATCAGAGAATTCTCTGATCTGTCAGAAATGAAATCAGGGTTCGAAAAGGAAAATTTCCATGATATTTAAAGAGAGTGATGGGGAAAAAAAGTTAGCATCATGTCTCAACTGTGTCAAGATCAATCCCTTCAATCCCTTATATGCCCCTTTAAGCATATAACTGGGGCCTCTGCAGCGGGATGTGGGCATCCCACTGCATGTGTGGCACCACCCATATGATGGGCTTGTCCACAGGGTTCCTCAGGGCACCCAAGGGATTATGATGGAGTCATACCAATTGATATATGACCTTGTTTTAAATACAATCCTGTTATGACACACTGTTAAATACTCTCCCTAACATGACATCTAGTTGTTTCCATCCTCTGAAAAGTTGTTTTCTTGTAGTGAAAACAGATAACTTCAAAGCACATAATAGGTATATAAATAGTAGTTCTTATTAATTAAAATTAAAAATTAAAGTTCTTCTTACTGAGAATCATGTTGCAGAACTTGGAAATAATTTTTTTATGGCTGGCATGTCATAGACAATTGGCTTGCTAGCCTCCTTTTTCTCTAAAAGGGCAATGCATTTAAACAGTTAATAGGAGCTTTTAAAAACCACTTCCTAAATTGCTTCCTTTAAGCTTTGTGAAATATCATCACAAATCTCAAAGTTTAGGCAAATCTTTCCACCTAATATGGAGTGAAGCACAAAACAGAAATGTATACAATTGAGTTTTTATTTTAGATGTGAAACTTTTCTCATGACACCACCATTAACTAAAACAAACAAAAAAAGATTTCTATAAAATAAGTTCTTCTCAATTGATTTTTTAGTTATCTTTCAAAAAGCATCTTTTGAACAGTTTGAATGTGTCAGGAAAATGCATCTTTTACTTTTTGTGTGTGCCTAGTTACAGAATGGGAAATCATCAAATTCTCTTCTATGGTCACTGTTCTCCTGAAATAGAAACAGCACAATTTCAGAGGAAATTGCTCTTGGGAGTTTTCCAACCCAATACTGCAATCTTGAGATTTCTGGAATCTTTGAATAAGCTTAAGGTTAGAAATGCAAAAGTTCCAAACCAACCCAGAAAACACTAAAACTGTTGACTCATACACCCTCGCCTTGCTGGAACAGCGGCGTGTTGAACTCTTCCTGATGAGGCGCCATCCCAGAAGACTGAGAACTGACAAGAAGGAAGAACAATTTTAAAGCAAACACTGCTTCTCCATTTTTAAAAATTGCTAGTTGAGTTTATGTGTCACCTTTATAAAAAAAAAAAATCTCTTAAAAGTCTTCACACATAATTTTCCCCACAACAGGAAAAGTGCAGGAAAGCTCTGCGAAACCTTTTTTGCTTTTCTTCTGACCTGCTCATGATTTCTAGTGGCATTATCATTTTTGTGAAAATTACATATTCTTTAAACGAGTAGATTTTATGGTATGTAAATTATACTTCAATAAAGCTGTTAAAAATGATAAATGGGTTAAGAAAAATTCAAACAATACAGAAAAGTGCATTAAAAAACCCTAAAAGCCCAACTTCCCAGTAATTACTACATGTAACATTTGTCACTGCCCCTGGGTCTGCTTCGCTATCTGTAATCACACACACTCAGAAACGTGTCTCCAACTTAATATAACATCTCTTTTCCCTCCTCCATTTCGGTAAACAAAGTTCTAACATGGAGACAGAAGGAAAATCAAGGCCCAGCTAAAAGCATCAGCCTAGTCCAAAATGTTGGACAAAATAAAAAACATTCCAGTGTGGTGACTCTGATGCTATCAATAAAAATTAAAATTAAAAAACCTAAAGCCAGTGATCCTGGCTCAGGGAAGATTCTGGCATCCTGTCTGTCCTCTTAGCAGAGCAACCCCTGAGCACTGAAGGAACCGGAGCATGTCCGTGGTCAGCAGTCGCAATGACGGCCATCAAACAGTAGGGCCAGGGGACTGCACGTCACCCGGGAAATGCGCAGGCCAGAACTCCATTGTGAACCCTCCCACAGATTTGCCCTAAAGACACAAACACTGGTTATAAACACAAATAAGACAGAGGAAAACCCAACCCAGAATACTGCGCTGTGCGTCTAATGGCATGCTCACTCATACAGCTCTTGTTAGGGTGAAACACTGTGAAACTCCAGAAATCTCTCCATCTGAAATGTTTTGCATATATAGTTTTTTCCCCTCACCGAAATGAAATGTCACTGAAATGCCATCATTTTACTATAATCTATCCTCGGAATGTTCCCAATGTGTGTGTGTCAATCACAGGAGTCCTGGATCAGCCAGGACAGACAGGTGGACGCATTCCTGGTCTCTGCAGTTGAGCACCGGGCTGGCGAGGCAGGTACTGCGAGTTAACAGTGCCACCTTCAGGACACAGAGGGCAGAACAGAGCATATCAGCAACAGAAACAGCTCTCTCTCTGTTTAAGAACAAGAAATCTTCAATTTGACTCTTTTTTTAAAAAAAGCTAATTACTTTTCCTGACTCTCAATTTGGATGCATACAGCCCATTTCTTGAACAGTTGCCAGGATATCTTCCCAAAATGAAGGTCTGATTCTATCACTGCTCTGTTCCTCCTGATCGGCCAGACACCTGAGCTTGCCATAGAAGACCCGCAATGATCTGGGACCTACCTACATGGGTTCTTGCCTTCACACCTGCTTCCTACCTCCTGCGAGTATGTTGGTTCAGTTCCCTACCTGCCGTGTTTTCATGATTTAGCACATTTGCTCCCTGCCACCTCATATTTCCATTTGCTTGATAGGCTTATTTTACCTGCCTTGCACCTTCTAATTCCAATCCACACCTGGCAAATATTCACTCCTCATTGCAGATCTCCAGAACATTGTAGACCACCAGAACAATAAGGAGAGCCAATACACTGTGGCATTTCGTGGTTGCCAAACACTGTTCCAGCTGCTTTATATGAACTATCCCATTTGTTCTACAGCAACCTTGTGAGGTGAGTATTATTATTCATAGGAGATGTTATGGCCCAGGGCTCAGAACAGCTGTCTAAGTGATACGACTTTTCTGAGTGTAAATACTTAAAGTTAGCTGCAGGCAGTAACAGCAGTGGTTGCCAACACAGGTCTGGACCTCATAATCCTTATGACCTATATGAAGGAGAGAGAACCATCTGCAGGAGTGTGAAGGAAGGCTAGAGTTGCTATCATGAAATTGTGCAGAGGGTGCGACAGTGGGAATCCATGATGGAGAGACAGAGGTTACTTGTACTTAGCCTTGAAGAGAGAATCAGCCAGGGAAAATATGCAGAGAATGAAGCTTGCATTGAGGTTAGGAGTGTGGATCCGGGGCCCAGCTCCTGGGTTTCAGTCTTGGCTCCAACACTGGCTGTTTGAGCTGGGCCAAGGAATTTAACCTCAATGTGCCTCAGGTTCCTTATTTGTCTAATCTAGTAGTTTCTGTGAAAGATAATTTGGAAAAAGAAGAAACGAAAGGTATCAGAATTAATCAGAGGGCCATTGCAATATTACAATGGCCAGGAGAGGATTAAAATATTAATAAAAAAAATGGTCACTTGACTCATCCTTAAGTTATTTATACAATTACTGTGGTATTGGAAACAACAGAATCCGCTTCTCCTGGCAGCTGAGAAGGTGACTCAGGGACACAGAAAATAAAGAAATAAGTTCTACCAGCTAGTGTCATAAAGATGCAAATAATTTCATTTGAAGTTATAACAAAAACTGAAGGCGAAAAGTGTGTTATCCATAGTGCTATTTAAAATAACAAAATTTAAAAATATGCAGATGCCCAACAATGAATGTTTAAAATGAATGATAGTACATTCATATAGTTAATATAATATACAGTCATTACATTGTGTTATCAAAGAATGTTTCATGTTGTTATAGACAGCCTCTCAAAGATGTAAATGCATTAACCTCTGAACCTGACTGTGTTACATTACATGGCAAAAGGGACTTTGCAGATGTGATTAAGATTAAGAGCTTTGAGATGAGAGATTATCTTGGATTATCTGGGTAGGTCCAATCTAATCACACCACTTCTTAAAAGTGGGAAAGGGGGCAGAAGAGCCCATCAGGGAGATGTGACATAGGAAAAGGGCAGAGATCCAGAGCATGGGAGGGACTCACTTTACTGTTGCTGGTTTTAAAGATGGAAATGGGACTGCAGGCCCAGGACTACAGACAACCTCTAGAAAGTGGGTTTTTACAGTTTCCACGACCGCAAGAAACTGAACTCTGCCCACAACACAAGTGAGTAGGAAGCAAATTCTCCCCTAAAGCATCCAGAAAGGAGCACACCCATGCCGACACCTAGATTTAGCCAGGCGAGACCCACACTGAAATTCTGACCCAAGGAAATGGAAAACAATGAATTTGTATTGCTTAAGATGCTATGGTTGTGGTGATTTGTTATGGGAGCAAATATAGTTACAAATCTGTATATTGGTATACAGTTATAAACATTATGGACAATGTCAGGTTTTTTAAAAGCCCAGCATAGCACTCCATAGATACTTTAATGTCACTCACATCCCAGCTGTATGTGTATGCAAGATGAAAATGAAGTACACAAAAATATTTTTCAGAGTTTAGGGATTATGGGCATTTTCATTTCCTCTGGATATGTTACCCATCGTCACTCCCTCTTATCCCTTCTCCCACTAGCTGTCTTTCTGGATGCTAATCCAACTGAGTTTCTGCCTCCATGTGTGCACCTGGAGCAACAGTAATGGGTAACTAGTTTGCAAAGTCAAATGCTGTTTCCACTATCCTCTTACTTGACTCATCAACAGCATTGCCCACAGGTTATTACTCCTGAAGACCTAAAAGTGTTGCTTATTGGGCTCTGGGATGCCCGCCCCCCAGGATCTTGTAATTGCAATTGCCTTTTCTAAGTCTCTTTTGCTGTTTCATTCTCACCTCTCGATCTCCAGATGTCTGGGTGAATTGGGATTCAAACATTAGATCTCTTTCTGCCACTGGGTACACTCTCCTTAACCCATCTCATCCATCCTTTGAATTTAAATCGTATCCATATAATGATGACTCCCAAATATTGATCTCCCAAGAAGACCTCTGCTGTGAACTCCAGATGCACACAGCCAGTTACCTGTCCCTGAACATCTCATAGCCATCTGCAGTCTAACCTGTCCAACCTGAGTTCCCAGTCTCTCCCCATAACCACACCCCTTCCATTCTTCCACATCTCAGTACATGAAAACTCTTCTTCTAGGCCAGGCACTCTGGACATTTGTGAGGAGCTGTCCCATGCTTGGTAGGAAGTGTAGCAGCATCCCTGGCCTCTACCCACAAGATGCCTATAGCAATCCCCCTTCCCCAGCTGTACAACGAAAAATGCATCGACGTTGTTAAATGATCCCTAGGGAGGCAACTTCCTCAAATCCCCTGTGAGGAAGCACTCATCTAGGCCAAGAGCTTTGGAGTTCTTGTGGATATAGGTTGAAGATAAACCAGACAGACTATCAGATGATCAAGGGGAGAGGTGGGGTGGGCAGCTTGGTGTGTGCATCTGGAGTTCTTGGTAGAGGTCTAGTTGGGAGATCAGTATTTGAGAGTCATCATTGTATGGATATAATTTAAATTCAAAAGATGGATGAGATGGGTTATGGAGAGTATACCTACTGGCAAAAAAGGGATCTAGTGAGTGATTCCTAAGTTCTTCTCCTTTTTGCTCACCTTATAAATCCAATTGTTCATGACATCTGTTTTCCTTACCTTCAACCTAAATACACAGTAGAAACACTTCTCCCCTGCTCCTCCCCATCCCTGGCCTCTAGTCTTCCTCCTTCTCTCTACTGAATGGATCAAAGTAGCCAGAATGATCCTTTCAAACTTAAATCAGATCTGTCATTGCTCAGCTGGAAATTCCCAGTATCTTTCTCCTGCTCAAAGTAGGGCCAACGTTGCTGCCATGACCACGCGGACTACCCACAGCTGCTCCGGTGTCTCTGTGGCTCTCCACTCACCCCAGTACAGCACATCTGCCCAACCAGCTCCTTGCTTTTCCTTAAACACACAGTGCCTAGTTAACTCTGACCTCAGGCCTCTGCACTCACACTCTGCTTGTAATGCTCTGTTCCTGAGGCTCCAAGCCTCCCTCCAAGCTTCAGTTCTGCTGTGAGGGCTTCCCTCCACCCTATTTAACACCACACCCCACCCTTGTACCATTTCCCAGTAGCTACAACCCTCTCTCTGCCACTCCACATATTAATGTGTTCCTTTGTTTCTCTCTCCTCCCTAAAAAGGAAGAACTCTGAGGCTGATACTTTTTTTTTTCATCATTGATTGATTTCTAGTGCCTAGACAGAAAATGCCTAGCACAAAATAGATGCTCAGGAAATATTTTGACAGTGCACAAGAATAAAAGAATGAGTAAATGAATAAGCTGTAATCATAAGAAAGTCCAAATAGGGGAAGTTACTGCCTGTGACTTTTAAACTTTCAATCAGTCTATGAGCCTCTCATCTGACACTAACAGAAAGAGGGCAGTGGCTAAAACTTCCAAGCCTACAGACAGAACCGTCTTCCCAACAAATGCCCCCAAAAGTGTGTTAGCTAGAGCCGTCTAGAGCTACCAAATTGCTTAACCAAGGAATTGAATCCAGTGGAAGGAGTTATAATTTTGCCCATCAAGATGTGACATGCATTGCAGACCAGTGATGACTCAGTGATGACTATGTCCTTCAAGAGCTCCATGTTCTCTAACGAATCTTTGCTTGCTTGTTTTTATTAAATCTGTTCTACTCCTCCCCACTCCGCCCCGCCATCCCCAGCATATACTGAAGAGGGGGAGTGGATAATCTGTCTGCCAGTCATCAGCCCCTGAGGGCCACACCTGGAGCAGCTGTGGAGAATGACATGGTGCAGAGATCCCAGACACTCAGCTCTGGTCGGAACGAGACAGGCTCAGGCTGGTCCCTGGGGAGAAGGTAGGTGTATTCTATAGCAAGTAAGGCATGCACGCAGGGCTCTGTTGGGTAAGCAGAGAGAGGGAGCATGAGACACTGTGAGGTGGGCTTTTTGCTGTTGTGTTGCATATAAGCCCTAACTTATACAGATCTATGGGCAAGAAGGAGCTTAAGTCAAGTGAAGAAGATAGGGATGAGATATGAGGAATGGTGGAGAGAATCTGCAAAGTCTTGGAGGTGATAGAAGAGGAAAGGCATTCAAAGAAAGGATGGGGATTGTCATCACACACCTCAGTAGACAAGAATTCAGCCATTGCCAAACTCCAATCATAAAGTAATGGTGAAGAACTCCCCCCACCATCATCATCCACATTCAGCTGCAGACATCCCAAGAAGCAAGAACACTCCCTAAACACGGTTTAATGCATACCTTCTCTTGACTAAATTTTGCTACAACAGCTTGCCAGCATTGCGATGGCTTCTTGTGTAGATCAAGGCGGTATAATAATTGAGGTTGCGGGGTCTGTTCTGTCTATGGTGCAGAATGCAGGTAAGTATGACTAATGCAAGGCATGTTTCTCTTAAGATGGCTTAGTGATAGCCTTCCCATTAGAGGCACTGACACTAGAAACAGCTGTTATAATTACCATTTAAGAATCAGTGGCCAGAATTAAGAAAAGAAAAAAGATTGCTAAAACAGCAAAGCCTGTTATTTTTCATGGTATTATATAGTGATATTCTCATGAAGAACCAAAACTCAAAAGCAAAAGACTTCAGTTTGTATTTGGCATTACTGTTCACCAACTGTGCAACAATGTGTGACTGGGTGAAACTCTCTGAGACTCTGCTGCTGCTTCTATAACCTTTCTGACAGCAATGGTTACCTCACAGTTACTAGAGCATTAATGCCTCAATGTGTACAAAAACACTGTTAACAAGGATGCCTGACGCCAGTGTGTGATGTTATTACTATTATTGCTGTTTCAGTAGAAGTGAGAGTAGCATCTTTGAGTTTGTTTGTTTGTTTGCTTTTTGGTTTTTAACTTCTCCTTTGGTAAGTCATTGGTGCAGGTTCATTTGAAAAGATGTCAGCAGAATGTAAAGGCTTCAGACAGCTCACTAATTCAAAGTGTGGTCTCTTTGACAAAGTCCTCCCAACGAGATATTAGTGATAGTCTTCTGGTGCTAACTCTTCTATTTTCTCCTTTCACTACCCTGGAACATGGATGCACAGTAGCCTTCATTAAAGACATTAAAACAGAAGATAGAATAAGCTTTGTTCTCAGATGTAATCATTGAGTTACCATACTAACTCCCAAATGCCTATACCCAAACTTTTTGTTGAATTAAATAAATGAAACTCTTTTTTGATTAAGCCACAACTCTGGCTGAATGTGAAACTGAATACAATTCTAACTGAATCAAGTAGGAAAAAAAATGTGGCCTCCTGACTGCCATAGCAGCATCTCCAGAAGCTGATCAAGAAGCAGAAACATGGCCCCATACTACAACTTCTGAATCAGAATCTTCTTTTAAAAAATATCACCAAGCTTTCGTATGCTGTTTATTTATTTATATTTATTTACTTTTTTATTTTTTGAGGCAGAGTCTCCCTCTGTTGCCCAGGCTGGAGTGCAGTGGCACGATCTCAGCTCACTGCAACCTCTGCCTCCTGGGTTCAAGCGATTCTCCTGCCTTAGCCTCCAGAGTAGCTAGGATCACAGGCATGCACCACCACGCCTGGTTAATTTTTGTATTTTTAGTAGAGACCGGGGTTTCACCATGTTTGCCAGGCTGGTCTTGAACTCCTGACCTCAGGTGATCCACCTGCCTTGGCCTCCCAAAGTGTTGGGATTACAGGAATGAGCCACTGTGCCCAGCCTCATATGCTGTTTAAAGTTTGAGAAGAACTGGTATAGACTTCTTATTTCTTGTTTCTTTTTCTTCTTTCTCCCCTCTTTCCTCTCTTATTTTCCTTAAAAAAGAAAAAATCCGTAGTCCTTGTAGAATCTCACAGGACAGGCATAGTGGAGATTTGCTCTTGCCCCTTCCCTGCATTCACTCTCTTTTACTGTGACTACAGTTCTTACCACGTTTCCAGCTTTTGTAATCTGTGTAAGGCTGACCCCAGCCCTGGACTTGGGGGATGGAACAAGTGATTGAGTTCAGTGCAACCAGAGCATGCAGACCCCTGGCCATGGTGACCAGGCCAGCAATGGGTACCTGACCATCCCAGTCAGTCCACTCAGGGCCACACCCTCTCAGGTCTTGAAATTTTCCTGGATATTTGAGTACCAAGTTCTATCTTAATGAACAAGAATGGGGATAAAATGAGGAGGCTGGAGCCAAAGCAACCTTTTTATAAAATTACAGAGCTTGAGAATAAAACTTGACACCAAGGAGACAGGAACTGGAAATGGAGAGAAGAAAACCTTGTACTAAGTCTGCATCCAGACTATGAGGCCTCATTTTTTGCTTAAGCCAGTTGAGGTTGAGTTCTCTCTCTACCACTTACAGTGTAATGTATGCTTAATTATATACATAAAGGGAGGAAAAAGAACAGTAGCTGAATGGAAATGTTGGCCCAAGAATGGGCTTTCTTGGTGAGAAAAACTTGAGCCCACACTGAAAGGAAAGAGGTAATGAAGGTGTGAAGGGGAAAAGCAAAAGAGAATGGGAAGGGCCCAGAGAGTGAGTATGACACCGTCTAGGGAACAGGCGCGACAGTGCCTAGGACAAGGTGGCACCGAGTTTGTTCAATATCCCAAGTCTTTCAGTTTTTTTTAAAATGTATTTATTCTTTAAGCTTTTGGATTCTTCTTTCTTCATAATATATCACAAATTTTATCAGATTTTCAAAGGTTTATGCTTGGCAAACATGAGTATTTGCTACAACACTAAATGGAACTGAAGAGGTCTGGTCCCCAACAGTTTTTATGCAATTACATAAAAAATGAATGTCTGAGAAAGTGGTTTCTGCAACAAACATGCTCCGAGGTGTAGAAAAGTAAGTTAAGAAGATGACATCTTCATGACTTCTATTTCTTAGGTACCTGAACTCAGTGTTTATAAAAATCCACTGAAAGCGCAAACCTAATGTGCTTATTTGGCTGGTGCCTGGCACAGCTTTTATGCCAGATAAAGGCAGACTTTAGCTAATGGGGCTTATAAACTACTGATGATGGTTGTTAGGAGAGGGTTGTAGACAGAAAAGGAAATATAAATCCCAGATAAGACTCGGATAGTATCTCTAGGATATGTAATACCTTTAAGGTAGAGATAATGATTCCTAACCCTGACCACACATTAGAGTCTCGTGGAGAGCTCTGAAAAAAGCCACTGATGCCAGCACCCTCCTCCTGAGACTCTGCTTCACTGTGAGTGTGGGCAGGCAGTTCCTAGGTGATTCTAACATGCTGTGGGCTGGACACCTTCTGGCTGGGGACACTACTGAGCACCATGATAAGACAGAAAAGTCTTCACTCATCTCAATCTATCCTCTTAAAACACAACTTCGAAAAGGAAAATTTAATCAGAATCTCAGACATATAAATTGGCAGCAATTGTTTACAGAATCACTTCAAAACATATTCAGATCTATCAATTTTATTCTCCCCTCTAGCCATTTTAAAAACTGCACTGCTTGATGTTGGACATGAGTCCCCTACCTCCCTGTGATCCTAGCCAGTCACAAGTACCTGTGAGCAAACAAAGAGCAACAGGGGTGAAGAGAGATGTTCAGTTCCACCCCCTGCTGACCTGTTTCTCAGTGTGAGTGTCTGGGTCTTTTCCTCAGAAACCTTAAAGAGCCCCCAAAGGATATCAGAGAACTTCTCTGTTTTTAACATGTGCTTCCTATTGAAGAACAAACTTGGGCATTTTCAAAGTAAGTTATGCTCTTTATATCATACGGGTTTTATCTAGAATTGCACAGAAGAGGGAAAGGTCTTCAAACTCTATTTTTTTCATGCGGTGCCCAAAAAAGAGGTTTTACCAGTGTTAGACTCATGAGAAGGAATATCAGTGAGGAATCAGGACAGAATAGGTCGGAAAAGCCACACGACTTCCAGCTAGCATGACATACAGCCAATCCTGCCCCAGAAAAGGATGCTCTCACAACTTAACAATAGAGAATGTTGTATTACTATTTTCTCATCAAATGTATTTCAAATTTGCTACAAATAATTACATAATGCAGAATAGAGCTATTCCTAGAGAGGTGCTTACAAATAGACTTTGACTGATGTGCAGGGAATACGGTGAAATTGCAGTGCCTACAACTGCTCTCCAGCCCTCGTATCCCTCAGGTTCTGTGAAAGAGACATCAATGATTCTACCCAAGATGCACAGGATGCTGTTTCCAGCCAAAAATGCGCTTTGATTTTTCTAAATAATTTAGATAACTAAAATGTTTGCTTTGGTATGATTCTACCAAAAAATAACACATTTCATTTGCCTGTACATTTATAGTGCATTTGGTTTTAGAAATTCCAACAAACTGATCCATAGAGTCGATATAAATTCAATCAGAATTCAGAGGGCTTTTTTTTTTTTTTCAGACCAAGGGGATGATTAGAAATAGACAATCTAATTCTAAGATATATATGAGAATGCAAATAATTTTTAAAAATAAATCAGCCAGGTGCAGTGGCTCACGCCTGTAATCCCAGCCCTTTCTGAGGCTGAGGTGGGTGGATCATCTGAGGTCAGGAGTTTGAGACAAGACTGAACAACATGATGAAACCTCATCTCTACTAAAAATACAAAAAATTAGGCGAGTGTGGTGGTGGGTGCCTGTAATCCCAGCTACTCAGGAGGCTGAGGTAGGAGAATCACTTGAATCTGGGAAGTGAAGGTTGTGGTAAAAGCCGAGATCGTGCCAGTGCACTCCAGTCTGGGCAACAAGAGCGAAATTCGATCTCAAATAAATAAATTAATAAATTAAAGTTGGAGACACTTTACTGTCTGATTTTAAGACTTGCTATAAACCGCTAAACAAAAATAAGGGAGAAATCATACAACTATCTGGTGAATAATAATAATATATTTGTCTTTGTTTTTTGTTTTATGTTTTTTGTTCCTTCCTTCCCAATCTGAATTCCTTCCATTTATTTTCCTTTCCTTATTAGAATCATTAGAATCTCCGGTAAAATATTGAGTTGGAATCATGTAAGCCGACATCCTTACCTTGTTCTTAACCTTAAGTTATTCAGTCTTTCACCACTGAGTATGAAATTCACCAAGGGTCTTTCCTAGATATCTTTCACCAGGTTAAGGAAGATCCCATTTGTTCTTAATTTGATAAAGGTTTTCTGTCATGAATATACGTTAAATTTTTCCATATGCTTTTTCTGCATATATTGAGATGTTTCTATTATTTTTCTTTTTTAATCTGTTAATATAATAAATTACATTTTTGGTTTACGAATGTTAAAATAACTTGCATTCCTAAAATTAAACTTACTTGGGCATTATATATTTTTACCTTTTTCTTATATTGCTGAACTCAATTTTCTAATATTTGATTAACAGATTTTGCTTTATTTTAATGAGAAATATAGTTATGTTGAAGGTCTTTTCTGATGTCTGTGATTTTGGTGTCATACAATAATTCTAACTTATAAAATGAGTTGAGAAATATCCCACTAGAAGAATTTGTACAGAATTGAATTTGTTTGTTTTTTAAATATTTGTTAGAATTTAACAGTGAAGGCATTTGGGTGTAGAGTTACCTCAAGTTGGTTGATTCTGTTATTCAGGTCTTCTTTATACTTACTTTCTGTCTACTTATTCTATCAGTTACTAAAAGAGGAGCATGGAATTTGTTTATTTCTTTTTTCAGTTGTATCACGTTTTGGCACCTTGTATTTTGTAACTCATGTATGATGTGCTTGCCTGGTAATTTTTGATTGGATGATGGAAACTGTGATTTTTAGTTTCTTGGGTGCAGATTTTGTTATTTTTTTTTTTCAAGAATATTGGACTTTCAGCCGGTCGCAGTGGCTTATGTTTATAATCCCAGCACTTTGTGGGGCCAAGGCGTGCGAATCACGAGGTCAAGAGATCGAGACAAGCCTGACCAACACAGTGAAATCTCTTCTCTACTAAAAATACAAAAATTATCTGGGCATGGTGGCGTGTGCCTATAGTCCCAGCTACTTGGGAGGCTGAGGCAGTAGAATTGCTTGAACCTGGGAGGCGGAGGTTACAGTGAGCCAAGATTGCACCACTGCACATTAGCCTGGCAACAGAGAGAGACTCCATCAAAAAAAAAAAAAAGAGTATTGGACTTTCTTCTGCCACACAGTTACATTTCTTGGGATCAGTTTGATCCTTTTGGGCTTACTTTTGTGCTTTATAGAGCAAGCCCAGAATGATCTTCATAATAGGGATCATATAGCCTTTCTACTAAGGTGACACCTTTCTGAGGGCTCCATCCAATGCTATGCAGCAAGGTCTTTCCACACTAGCTGGTAGTAACACCAAGTATTTCCCACCCTGAGTGATTTCTGGGAAGTTTTTGCCCTAGGGATTTTTACTAGTTCTTTTCTAGCCACAACTAGTTTCCTCTGACATGTGCAGAGCAGTGTCTGGCCAAAGATTTTAGGGGAAGCCTCTGCAGATCTCTAGGGCTCTCTGTGTAGCTCCCTGCTCACTGGTCTCCTACACCACTAATTTTTACACTAGGCTTCCTGAGCCCCAGTCTCTGTCACCTCAACTTGACAAGGCTGCTGATCTCTGGTTGGGAACCCTTCTGTGTACCTGAGCATGGAAACCACCTCTGAAAAGCACCAAAAAAAACTCACAGACATCACCCGGTGTGTCCCTTCCCTCGTGGACCACAGCCCCTCACAGCCTGCTCTCCAGTTCTCCAACACTGCTGTTTCATGTGTTCTGGTTTTCTAGGAGTTTTTTTAAGCAGAATATTAATCTGGTCTCTCCTATTCCATCATGGTCAAAAGCAGAAACTTGTTTCTGTTTTATAATTCAATGAAAACTCTCCCAGACATTATATATCAAAAGTGCTTTTTGTACTAATAAGTTGCTAGTCATCATGAGGGAAAAAAATTACATTAAATAAAGTCTTTTGTAAAGAACATTTACCACCACAATAGTCTATGTTTTATTCTGAATTTCAGGCTTTAATTTATTTTAAGAAAGGGAGAAAAAAAGAGTATTCTCAACATTTAAAAACTGGTTTGGCACTCAGGGGCAGTCCATGGTATTCTCCTATTAAATATTACCTAACAGAACACAACCTCAGACAAGGTTACCCTGAGACCGTGACAAAATGAGCCAAAACAAGCCTACTTTATAATTTTGTCTCAGCATAGACAAAAGCAAGTTTATTGTATGTTATGGACTGAATGTTTATGTTCCATATAATTCATACATTGAAATCTTAACCCCAAATATAATAGTATTTGGAGACAGGGCCTTTGAGAGGTAATAGAATTAGATTAGATCACAAGGGTAGGGCCCTTGTGATGGAGTTAATGCCCTTATGAGAAAGAAAAAAAAAAGAGAGAGAGAAGTTGGCCAGGTGCTATAGCTCATTTCTGTAATCTCAGCACTAAAAAAGGTACTCTAGTAAGATATCCCACTTAGAAATAAGTAAACAGGTAAAGAGAAGAAGAGGTAATAAATATAACACTGGAGAGGAAATGTAAGTTAAGAAATAATGACTATGGGAGGATCACAAGGTCAGGAGATTGAGACAATCCTGGCTAACTTGGTGAAACCCCTTCTCTACTAAAAATGCAAAAAATTTGCCGGGTGTGGTGGCATGCACCTGTAATCCCAGCTACTTGGGAGGCTGAGGGAGAAGAATTGCTTTAACCCGGGAGGTGGTGGTTGCAGTGGAGCTGAGATAATGCCATTGCACTCCAGCCTGGCGACAGAGCGAGACTCCATCTCAAAAAAGAAAGAAAGAAAGAGAGAAAGAAATGAAGGAAGGAAGGAAGGAAGGAAGGAAGGAAGGAAGAAAGAAAGAAATAATGACTAGTCAAAGTATATTATAACTCTTCTAGTTCAAAGGTCATATGAGGAACATAGCTAGAAGATACAATTTTCACAAAAGAGATATTTGGTGCCTACTAAAGAGGCAAGAAAGAAGAAAAATTTATTGGCAAGGATAATCAATAAAAATATGAAAATATGTCAGCTTTACCAGTGAAATAAAGGCAGAAATTGTAGACAAGGAATAACTGAAAGCAGGATGATTGATTAACATCAGCATTAGTAAACGGTGCTTCCTAAGAACATACCGATTACTCTTGTTCTGAAAAGTGGAGTGATTGAAGAGTTCTCTGTGCCATTTGTAGAGTAGAAACATCCAGCTAACAGGATGTGTATGTAAAAGGAGAAAATAATACCTAATCAAAAGGTCTTTACCTTTGGTAAAAGTTCATTATATCCTCTCAAGTCTGTTCATTTTAAAGTATGATATACGCTTCATGCAACTGAGCATGAACTTTCCTGAACAAAATCTGGGGTGGGGGGTGAACACGAAGTGCAGATATGAGCACAGAAGCTCTAGCTGATACTGCAGGCAGTGGAGGAAGGCGAGACCTGATAATAAATTATCATCTATTTTCATTCATAAAAATTCAATGATTACAATTCTTACAAGATGATTACTCCTCCCTATGCTATCTTCTGCACTGACAAAATCAATATAACATCAGGTTGTTCTTCCGAACTACCTAGCCCTCACTGATGCTTAAAGTAACATTTTTGTTTATTCTGTGACAATGTTGTGTTTACCAAATTTTTCTTGATGTAGCCAACACATAGAAAATAACCTAATGCAACATAAAGAGAACACTTATACTTGAAACCAATGTAGTTTGGCAAATTTTCAATCAGCAAAAAATCAAGAAAAGAATAAGGCTGACAAATCCTTCTTCAATATCCCTTCCTTACTCCCCACAACCCTACTTTTTACGGCTAAAGGCTATGTCATGAAGACAATAGGAAAATCAAAAAGTGTATCTTTATACTAATTGTGGACATTTATGTCTGTAGCAGGATTGACATTTCTATACTGTGCTGCTGTCAAGACCTCTGAAAAGATCTATTTTTTGTCTCTGCCTTCCTCAAAAATAAATTTAATTTAAAACATATGATGTACAGTAAGAAACATTAAAATACAGACAGTATAAAGAACAAATATCTCAGGCATCTTAAGATATATCACTGTTCTGCCAAGATATACTAAAATAAAGTTGATTTTCAGAGTTATGATTAAAATTATGATAAATCTTAAGGATTATAGATTACATGTTTGGAAACCAGAAATTCTCTTTGAATAGTGATTCCCAATAGCATGGAATCAGTTTTAAAATAGAAAGCAAAAATGTCTGTTTTCTTGGCTTTAAATACTAGGATTACTCAATATTAGTCAAACCAGTAATTATTATCAGAATATAAAGCACTTACTGCTGAGAATTATGTGAATTTTAAATGGGAATTAGAACTTTTCATATGCTAATTTTTATAAGCCATCTGTAAATATATTTGATGAAAAACATCACAGTGATAAGGGCTTTCCATTTTGTCTTTATTTAAAAATGTATACTTGATTGGTTAATGTGATGATTTAGCAATATAGTAAACATTAGCTAAAGCATTACACAATTTAAAATTATTTTTTAAAAAGATGAAAGCACACATTTTATCATAGTGATAGTTCATTAGTCATTGTCTTAGTTTGTTTTGTGTTGATCTTTAACATAAATACCACAGACTTGGTAATTTATAATGAATAGAAATGTATTAGCTCATGACCCTGAAGGCTGGGAAGTTCAAGATTGAGGGGCCAATAGTCCCCTCAATCCCATGTCATCCCACGGCAGAAGAGCAAAGAGAGAGTGAGAGCGAGCCAAAAGGGGAAAAGCACTTCCTTTCATAAGGAACCCAATCCCAAGATGTGGAACTCACCCCCACAGTAATGGCATTGATCTGTTCACGAGGGCAGAGCCTTCTTGGTCCAACCTCTCAATACTGCTACAAGGCAATTAAATTTCAACCTGATATTCAGAGGAAACAAACATTCAAGCTTAGGTTTGTCTTACATTCAAAATATGTTAATTTCATCTCTATAGCCTCAAAATCTTAACTCATTCCAGCATCAACTGAAAAGTCTAAAGTCCAAAGTCTCATTTAAATTAGATATGGGTGGGTAGCGGGGATGATGACGGATGGAAAACAGAATTAACGTGCAGCTCCCATTTGGACAGACAGAACAGCATCTGGAGACTGACATTGTGAACTCTTGCTTCAATAATCACTACAGAAACATATGAGGAAAACCAAAAGAATTCACAGACTCTTTGAAAGCAGTTGCTTGCTGCTACAAGTGCTGTAAGACAGCCAGAAAACTGTGAGTTCCTAAATTGTTAGAGGGGGAATATTCAGCCTCTGAACATGCATTCCCACTGAGGAACCTAAAAATTCAGATCACAAGAGAAGGATTTAACCTTACCTGTAGCTGAAATGGATTTAAGGAGCTGAGTCTATAGCCATACCACCCTGAATGTGCCTGATCTTGTTTGATCTCAGAAGCTAAGCAAGATCAGGCCTGGTTAGTACTTGGATGGGATTTAGGGAGCTGAGTGAAATATAAAAGTAGAAAAAGCAGCAGGAAGAGCCGTTTAGGCACTCCTGGTCACCAGCTTGAGCCCAGGGAAGCCATTCCTAGCCTTACCTCACAGAGGTCCTTGGGGAAGGAAGGGAAGGCAGCTAGCAGAATTGAGGAGGGGCCACAGGGTGAAGGAAGCTCCTAGTTGAACTTGGTAATAATTGCAAGTGAGCATGAACTTTCTTGAACAAAATCTGGGGTAGAGGGTGAACACAAAGTGCAGAAATGAACACAGAAGCTCCAGCCAATGGTGCAGGCAGGTGGGGAGGGGCAAGGCCTGAGAGCCCTACTTGCTTTCTCAGTCAGGAGGCTTGCAGTCTGGGGCAAGATCTCAGCCCTGCACAGAGGCTGCATGGATATAAACTCAGTGCAGATGGACGGGGCACAGCAGGAGTGAGACTGGCCTTGATGGCTCTATGGGAACAGGGTGAGGCCTGTCACTGCTGGCTTCCCCCAATTCCCTGACAACCTGTATGAAGCAGCAGAAGCAGTCATAATCCCCCTTGGAACATAACTCCATTAGCCAAAGAACCACCCCCTCAATCCCCCACAGTGGCCGCAGCAAGCCCCACCAAAGAAGAGTCTGAGCTGGGTACTGCCCAACCCTGCCCCCACCTGATGGTTTTCTCTACCCGCCCTGATAGCCAAAGGCAAAAGACATAAACTGTTGGGAGCTCTACGGCCCCACCCATCACCTGAGAAACCTAAGTACCTGTCCTGACCAACGTAGGGCAAACCCATATCCCCCTCCTATTGCCACAGCTGGTACTCTCTTGAAAGTATCACCTCCTGGCTAGAGGCCACCAGCTCAAGCTATTATTTCGACTCAGAACAACCCTGCTCCAAAGAAGGAGCAAACAGCAGCAAATTTCACCAGCTGCAACACCCTAGCTAACCACAGATCCTCTAGCCACATGACAGCTTCACCACTAGCATAACCACATTCAGGAAAACCAGCACACTAAATAAAACTCCAATAACAGACTCCGACAGAGTCCACTTCACTCCCCTATAATCTCTACCAGAGCAGGTACTGGTATCCATGGCTGGGAGACCTAAAGACAGATTACATCACAAGACTCTTTGCAGACATTCCCCAGCACCAGCCTAGAGCCCGGTAGCCCTGCTGGGAGGCTAGACGCAGAAGAGAAATAATGGTCACCGAAGTCTGGCTCTCAGAAAACCCTATCCCTAGGGGAAGGGGGAGAACATCACATCAAGGGATCACCCCATGGGACAAGAGTATCTGAACAGCAGCTTGAGTCCCAGATCTTTCCACTGAAACAGTCTACCCAAATGAGAAGGAACCAGAAAAGTAATTATGAAAGTATGACAAAACAACTTTCTACAACATTCCCCAAAAGCTCACACTAGCTCTCTCGCAATGGATCTGAACAAAGAAGAAATCTCTGAATTGCTGGATAAAGAATTCGGAAAGTTGATTGTTAAACTACTCAGGGAAGCACCAGAGAAAGGTGAAAAAGATATTTTTAAAAAATACAGAAAATGAATGAAAAGTTTGCAGAGAAATAGATATCATAAAGAAAACACAGTCACAACTTCTAGAAATGAAAGACACACTTAGGGAAATACAAATACACTGGAAAGTTTTCAACAATAGAATTATACAAGTAGAAGTAACAACTTCAGAATTTAAAAAAAAAAAAAAAAAAAGGCTTTTGAATTAACCCAACCTGACAAAGAAAAAATTTTAAAAATGAACAAAGCCTCCCAGAAATTTGGGATTATGTTAAACAACCGAACATTAGAATAATTGGTGTTCCTGAAGAAGAGATATATAAAACTTTGGAAAACTTATTTGAGGGAATAATCAAGGAAATCTTCCCTAATCTTTCTAGAGGTCTAGACATCCAAACACAAGAAGCTCAAAGAATACTCAGGAAATTTAACACAAAAAGATCATTACCTAGCTACATAGTTATCATGGTATCTAAATTCAAGATGAAGGAAAAAGTCTTAAGAGTTGTGAGGCCAAAGCACCAGGTAGTCTATAAAAGAAGACTTGTCAGATTAACAGCAGATTTTTCAGCAGAAACCTTGCAAGCCAGGATTGGAGTTCTATCTTTAGCCTCCTTGAACAAAATAATTGTTAGTCAAGAATTTTGTATCCGGCAAAACTAAGCTTCATAAATGAAGGAGAGATAAAGTATATTTCAAACAAAACAAACGCTGAGAGAATTCACCTCTATCAACCCAGTACTACAAAAAAATGCTAGCTCTTGAAACAAACCCTCAAAATACACCAAAGTAGAATCTCTGTAAAGCACGAATCTCATAGGACCTATAAAACAATAACACAGTGGATATAAAAACAAGATATTCAGGCAACAACTAGCACAATAAATAGGACAGTACTTCACATTTCAATACTAGCATTGAATGTAAATGGCCTAAAGGATTCACTTAAAAGATATGGAATTGTGGCCGGGAGTGATGGCTCATGCCTGAAGGCCCAGCACTTTGGGAGGCCAAGGCGGGCGGATCACAAGGTCAGGAGATCCAGACCACCCTGGCTAACACAGTGAAACCCCATCTCTACTAAAAATACAAAAAATTAGCCAGACGTGGTGGCCCACACCTGTAGTCCCAGCTACTCAGGAGACTGGGGCAGGAGAATGACATGACCCCGAGAGGCAGTGGAGCTTGCGCTGAGCCGAGATCGCACCATGCACTCCAGCCTGGGTGACAGAGCAAGAAAAAAAAAAAGATACGGAATGGCAGAATGCATAAAAATCCAACAACCAAGTGTTTCTGTCTTCAAAAGATCCACCTAACACATAAGGACTCACATAAGCATAAAGCATAGGGGTGGGAAAAGGGATTTCATGCAAATGGAAAGCAAAAGCAAGCAGGAATAGCTATTCTTACATCAGACAAAACACACTATAAAGCAATATCAGTTTAAAAAGACAAAGAGAGACATTATACAATGCTAAAAAGATTAGCCCAATAGAAAAATATCACAATTTTAAACATATATGCACATAACACTGGAGCTCCCAAATTTATAAAACAATTACTACTTGACCTAAGAAATGAGATAGATGGCAACACAATCATAATGGGGACTTCAGTACTCTACTGACAGCACTGGACTGGTCATCAAGACAGAAAATCCACAAAGAAGCAATGGACTTAAACTATACCCTAGGAAAAATGGACTTAACAGATATTTACAGAGCATTCTACCCAATAACTGAAGAATATATATTTTTTTCATCAGCACATGGAACATTCTCCAAGATAGACCATTATGACAGGCCACAAAACAAGTCTCAAGAAATTTAAGAAAAATGAAATTATATCAAGTACTCTCTCAGATCACAGGGGAATAAAATTGGAAATTCACTCTAAAAGGAACTCTCAAAAATATACAAATGCATGGAAATTAAATAATCTGCCCCTGAATGATCTTTGGGTCAACAATTAAATCAAGATGAAAACTGAAAAATTGTTCACACTGAATGATGATAGTGACACAAAACCTCTGGGATAGAGAAAAAGCAGTTCCAAGAGGAAAGTTTATAGCATTAAATGCACACATCAAAAAATCTAAAAGAGTACAAACAGACAATCTAGGCTCACATCTAAAGATAAAAGAAAAAGCTAGTTCTTTGAAAAGATAAACAAAATCAGTCGACCATTAGTGAGATTAACCAAGAAAAGAAGGGAGAAGATCCAAATAAGCTCAGTCAGAAATGAAATGGGAGATATTAAAACCAATACCACAGAAATGCAAAAGATCACTTGAGGCTACTATGAACACCTTCATGTGCACAAACTAGAAAACCTAGAGGAGATGAATAAATTCCTGGAAATATACACACCTCCTAGATTAAACCTGGAAGAAACAGAAACTCTGAACAGACCAATAACAAGTAGTGAGATTGAATAAAAAATTGTCAACAACAACAACAAAAAGTCCAGGATCAGATGGATTCACAACTGAATTCTATCAGACATTCAAGTGAGAATTGATTCCAATCCTACTGAAACTATTCCAAAAGATAAAGAAAGAGGGAATCCTCCCTAAATCATTCTATGAAGCCACTATTACCATAATACCAAAACCAGGAAATGATGTAACAAAAAAAGAAAACTACAGACCAATGTCCTTGATGAACATGATGCAAAAATCCTCAACAAAAACCTAGCTGACCAAATCCAGCAACATATCAAAAAGATAATACACAATGATCAAGTGGGTTTCATACCATGGATATAGGGTTGGTTTAACATACGCTAGTCAATAAATGTGATACACCACATAAACAGAATTAAAACAAAAAATCATATTATTATCTCAGTAGGTGCAGAAAAAGCATTTGACAAAATTCAGCATCCTTTATGATTAAAACCCTCAGCAAAATTTGCATAGAAGGGACATAACCCTAAGGTAATAAACGCCATCTATGACAAACCCACAACCAACATTATACGGAAAGCACTACCACTGAGAACTGGAACAAGACAAGGACACTCACTTTCACCACTTTTATTCAGCATAGTACTGGAAGTCCTAGCCAGAGTAGTCAGACAAGAGAAAGAAAGAAAGGGCATCCTAATGAGTAAAGACAAAGTCAAACTGTTGCTGTTTGCCAATGATATGATTGTACCAGAAAACCCTAAAGACTCATCCGAAAAGCTCTTAGATCTGATAAATGAATTCAGTAAACTTTCAGAATACAAAATCAATGTACAGAAATCAGTGGCACTGCTATACACCAACAGTGACCAAGCTGAGAACCAAATTGAGAACTCAGCCCCTTTTACAACAGCTGAAAAACAAAACACACACAAAAAAACAACAAAACAAAACAAAACAAAAAACCTTACAAATATACCTAACCAAAAAGGTAAAAGATCTCTAAAACAAAACCAAAAAAATGCTGCTGAAAGAAATCATAGATGACACAAACAAATGGAAACACATCCTATGTTCACAGATGGGTAGAATCAGTGTTATGAAAATGACCATACTTCCAAAAGCAATCTATAAATTCAATACAATTCCCATCAAAATATCACTATCATCTTTCATAGAACTATGAAAAACAATCCTAAAATTCATAAGGAACCAAAAAAGAGCCCACAAAAGCAAGACTAAGCAAAAAGAACAAATCTGGAAGCATCACAATATGTAACTATAAGCTACACTACAAGCCTATAAATTCCAAAACAGCATGGTACTACTGGTATAAAAACAGGCAAGTAGAACAATGGAATGAAATAGAGAACTCAGAAATAAAGCCAAATACATATAACCAACTGATCTTTAGCAAAGCAAACAAAGACATAAAGTGGGGAAAGGAGATCCTATTTAACAAATAGTGTTGGGATAATTGGAAAGCCACATGTAGAAGAATCAAACTGGATCCTTTTCTCATCTAATACAAAAATCAACTCAAGATGGGTCAGAGATGTAAATCTAAGACCTGAAACCATAAAAATTCTAGAAGACGACATTGTAAAAACTCTTCTAGACATTGGCTTAGGCAAAGATTTCATGACCAAGAACCCAAAAGTAAATGCAACAAAAACAAAAATAAATAGATAGGACTTAATTAAACTAAAAACCTCTGCACAGCAAAATAAGTAATCAGCAGAGTAAAAGACAGTCCACAGAGTGGGAGAAAATATTTTCAACCTACGCATCTGACAAAGGACTACCATCCAGAATCTATAAGGGAACTAAAACAAATCAGTCAGAAAAATGCAAGTAATCCCATCAAAAAGTGGGCTAAGGACATGAATAGACAATGCTGAAAAGAAGGTATACAAATGACCAACAAATGTATGAAAAAATGCTCAACATCACTCAATATCAGGAAAATGCAAATCAAAACCACCATGCGCTACTACCTTACTCCTGCAAGAATGGTCATAATGTAATTAAGAAAACAAAAAATATCAGATGTTGGTGTGGATGTGGTTAAAAAGGAACACTTTTATAATGCTGGTGGGGCAACCACTAATACAACCACTACAGAAAACAGTATGGAGATTTCTTAAAGAACTAAAAGTAGAACTACCATTTGATCCAGCAATCCCACTACTGGGTATGTATCTACAGAAAAGAAGTTATTACATAAAACAGACACAAGCACAGCTATGTTTATAGCAGCACAATTTGCAATTGCAAAAATATGGAACCAGCTTGAATGCCCATCAACCAACAAGTGGAAAACGAAAATGTGGTGTATATATACCATGGAATACTACTCAGACATAGAAATGAATGAAATAATGGCACTTGCAGCAACCTGGATGGAGTTGGAGACCATTATTCTAAGTGCAGAAACTCAGAAGCGGAAGCCAAATATCATATGTTCTCACAAGTGCGAGCTAAGCTATGAGGACACAAAGGCATTAGAATGATATAATGGACTCTAGGTACTCGGAGTCAGGATGGAAGCGGGGGTGAGGGATCAAAGACTATGCACTGGGTGCAGTGTACACTGCTCGGGTGTTGGGTGCACCAAAATCTCAAAAATCACCACTAAAGAACTTACTCATGTAACCAAACACCACGTGTCCCCCTCAAAACTATTGAAATAATAATAGTAGTAACAATAAAAGATAGACAAAACTTTAAATAAATCTGATATGGGTGAGACTCAAGGCATAATTCATCCTGAGGCAAATTTCCCTACAGCTGTGAGCCTGTGAAATCAAAATCAGTTACATGCTTCCAAAATGCAATGTGGGACATGCATAGAACAGACATTCCTATCTATGTCTAGGGAAAAACAGGTGAGAAAAAAGGAGCAACTGGTCCCAAATAAGTCCACAATCCAACAGGGTAAACAACATTAAATCGTAAGTCTCTAGAATTATCTTCCTTGACTCCGTGTCCTGCCTCCTGGACAAGGTGGGGTAGGGGTTGGGCCCCCAAGGCCTCAAGCAGCCCAAGTCCTATGGCTCAGCACAACCAAAGCTCTCATGGGTTGAAGTCTTTTGCCTGCAGCTCTCCCAGGCTCACAATGCACATTGGCAGCTCAATAGTTCTGGGATCTTGGTGGCAGTCCCACTCCCTTTATTCCACTAGGCATTGCCCTCACAGGGGCTGTTTGCAATGGCTCTGCTCCTGTGAAAAGGCACTGCCTGGGGCCCCAGGCTGTCCAAGACATCCTTTGAAATCTAGGTGGAGACCATTTTTGACCCCGTGGCCCACTCATTCTGTGCATCTGCAGAATTAATACCAAACTGCGGACTCTGTAAGCAAGTGTATAAAATATGCTTTTTAAAGATGTTCTTCATCATTTAGTTTAATGCCTTGCTGTGAGAAGTTTATATATGCGCACTGAAAACATGAAATGAGTGTGTTACTTCAAAGATGCATTGTAAGCTGCTTTATTACAGTGAATTGAACTGCTTCCCAAACAATGAATTCTGTAAACAAATGTACAAATACTCATTTAAAAGATGTTCCTTACCATTTAGTTTATTGCGTTATTGTGAGGGGTTTTATATATATAGATATACACACACACACACACTGAAAATATAAATCTGGGCATGTTACTTCAAAGATGCATTGTGAAGCACTTTATTAAAATCAATTAAACTGTTTAACACTGTGAACTTTTTAATCACATGTTTAAGACATGCTTTTTAAAGATGTCCCTTGCTCTTGTGTTCTAAGCCATAATGTGAGGAGTTTATATATCCACGTTTAAAAGATGAATCAATGTATGTTACTTCAAAGATGTATTGTGAGCTGACTTATTACAGTGAATTGGACTGTTTACCATTCTATGAATTCTGTAAACAAGCATATAAAATGTTTTTTAAAGATGTTCTTAACCAATAAGTTTAAAGACGTATCATGTTAGGTTTACAAATATATACTAAAACATACATCTGCTGCCAAGGCTTACCACCTGCATTCTTCAAATTAGGGCATAATCCACACCTGAGCCCACTCGAGTGACAGCTGAGGTGACCAAGGAGCACTGCTTAGGAATTTGGGGGGCAGAGACTTAAGGTGGTGGAGGGTAGTGAATGCTGATTTTTTTCAGGCATGATGAGCTGCTCTCTTGAGGCTGCCTCAAAGATCTCTGAAATGAATTGGGTGTCATTCTCCCATTGTCTTGATGAATGGTACCTGACTTCTTTTATCTACACTAATCCCTTTATCAAAGGATCAATTGGCTGCACCCTTGCACTTTTTTTGTTCTTTACTTGACCAGGCTGTGAATTTTCTATATTTTTAGTTTCCACTTCCGTTTTAATTAAAAATGTCATCTTTAAATCATTCATCTCTTCCCACATTTTACTCTAGGCATTTAATAGAAGCTGTGCAGCACCTTCAACTTTTTGCTTAGAAATTTATTCCACCAGATGTCCCAATTCATTCTCTTAAATCCACCCTTACATAAAGCCCTCTGGTATGGACAAAATTCAGCCAAGTTATTTTCCACGTTAGAAAATAATGGCCTTTATTCCAGTTTCCATTACCTTGTTCCTCATTTCTGTCAAAGACCCCATCAGAATTGCCTTACTGTCCATATTTATACCAGCATTCTGATCATAGTTACTTAAGCAACCTCTGAGAAGTTTTAGACTTTCCCTACAGCTCTCCTTTTGTTTTGAGCCCTCACCAGAATTGCCCTTAATGATCTATTCATGGCAATACAAGCTTTTTCTGTCCTGCTTCTCCAGATTCTTCCATCTTCTACCCATTATCCAGTTCCAAAGTCACTTCCAAATATTCAGGTGTTTGTCACAGTAACACTCTACTCTTTTGTACCAATTCTCTTTCTGAGTCATTTTGTGCAGCTATAACAGAGTACCACAGATGGAGTAATTCATAATGATCAGAAATTCATTGGTTCACAATTCCAGAGGCTGGGAATTCTAAGATTGAAGGCCCAGCGTCCTTTAAGGGCCTTCCTGCAGTATAATCCCATGGCAAACGGGTAAGAGAGGGCAAGAGAGAGAGAGAGCAACAAGGATCCTAGTTTGTCCTTTTGTAAGGAACCCACCCCCATGATAAAGAGCTTGCTCCCACCATAAGAAACTCACTTCCACAGTGACAACATTAATCTACTCATTACCTTTCGTGGTCTAATCAATCCTTAAAGTTCCCACTTCTTAATGCTGATACAATGGCAATTAAATTTCAGCATGAGTTTCAACCATAGCAGTCATGTAAAAGGAAATTAATAAGAGGCAAAAGTAGAGCAAAGGCAATTAAAAAACTTTTTTTGATTGGTTGACTGTGTTTTAATACTATAACCTTCAGCCTTCTATGAAAAAGAAATTTAGATTTCTTCTAACCATATTTATTACAGAAATAATTTAAAATCATGTTTTGAAATTAAGAAGCCACATTGAATATGGAAACAAATTTGAGGATCAAAAACTTCTGATATACAGAAATCTTGCCAATACTTAAAAACCAGACTGCATTCTACATATCTGAGTTTCAGAACTATCCCATAGGTTGTGAAAAATGGGAAAAATCTTTTAAATTATCTAATTAGTATTTGTATTTCAAACACTTGTAATTGAGAGAAATCTCTGAATAAAACATCAAATTGCAGTTTAGTAGCAGTATTAATATACAATATGACTTTTTGATATTGAAATTATGATGGTGAATCTGAGGTTTTCATAAAGTACCAAATGTTAAAAAGTACACTAAGATAGCAGTTAGTTTGAGTTGTAATAATAATGCTACAGGGCTGGGCATGGAGGCTGATGCCTATAATCTCAGCACTTTGGGAGTCCTAGGTGGGCAGATCTCTTCAGGCCAAAAGTTCGAGACCAGCCTCGCCAATGTGGTAAAACCCTGTCTGTACTAAAAATATAGAAATTAGCCAGGCATGGTGGAGCATACCTGTAATCCCAGCTACTTGGGAGGCTGAGGCACAAGAATCACTTGAACCCAAGAGGTGGATGAGCTGTGATGGGACAACTGCACTCCAGTCTGGGCAACAGAGAGAAACTCTGCCTCAAAAATAATAATAATGATAATACAGACTCTTAATTTGGGGCAAATCATTTAACTAACATTGAATTTAATTTTATTATCTGTAAAATGAGAGGTATATCCCATGTTTTGGAAGTTCTAATGTCAGTTAAAAGTTTGAACTTGTTTCATAAATTATAGTCACAGCTATAAATTACCTTCTATAAAAAGCCTATTTTATGTCAAGTAATAAACATTTTTGCTTCTTAAACATTATTGCTCTTTGCATGCAATACCTTAACATGCACCACAGAAATATGTGCATTTCAGGATTTGGAAACAAAGGTTCACAGAGGGTAAGCTGCCCAATGTCACACAAGTAATAAATGCAGTGCTGGAATTCCAGCTGAGTTCTGTCTGTCTTCCCATCCTTATGCCAACACAGTCATACATTCTGATTTTTATCCAACTGATGGCAGATATTCAGTCATTCAAGCCACATGGCAAAGCTTAAAATAATTGTTCAACTATCACATAATGGCATTTAAAAAGCTGTCTATTTGAACCATCACCATGAGTGATTTAATAAAAGAGTTTCTATTACTTACAGATGTTCCAAAGATATGAGTCCTTTAAATGTTTGCTTATCTAGTGCACGGATTTCATTCTTGTATAGGTACCTGGAAAATATATAGAATCTCATTAAATTATAAATTAGTAGAGATACTACATGTCTTAGACACAAACTTTTTAAACTATAAGCTGTGGACCTTAGGAGCTTTGTGGGATGTCCATAGATTCCCTAACAATATATAGAAATTGTTATTTCATTTAAATGTGTTCAGTTGGTAAGAATTCTAAGCCTGTCTCATCAAATTCTCAAATGGATCCTTGGTTCAAAATATTAAGGAACATAGAGTATTTGTGGAGAAATTCTGATGAATGGAGTCATATATATTGAGTAACAACTTCTCTAAGAAAAATATATGTTTGACTATAAATAATTTTTTAAAATTTATTTTATGACACTGAATATATTCGACTGGTAGTTATAAAACTGGCAAATACCACCATGAGATTCATCTTAAGGGGATAAAAGCATCTTAGAGATGCATAAGATGAATTTTGATCCTCCTGTGACTGCTGTTGAAAATCTACAAGAAAGAATACTGTAAATGGATTTATAAATATGATAATACAACTAATCTTACCAAATGGTTTAAAGAAAACAATTTGTGTGACATATGAGCACTTTCTCCATCATTTTTCTTCAACCATAGGTTGGTAAGGTGATTTCTTCCCCACACTCTTTGTTAATGCCATGAAAATAAAGCCCTGGATCATTTCCACTTGTGCCTCTCAAGGTTTGAGACAATTAGAATTCCTGAAACCTTCTATCAAGTGTCTTTGGAATGTGCTCTTGCATATTATTGGTGCATAAGAATCACCTGGTGGTTTGTTAAGCACACCAATTCTAAAGTTCACCCACAAACCTACTCAACCGGACTCTCTCAGGATATTTTCTAGATAATTCAATTGCAGCTCATCTGCAGTCCTGCCTTAAAGGCCATCAAAATCATAATTCTGGCTAAAAATAAAGAAGGAATTGATTTTCTGTAATTTACTTAGTGAAGCTTTGAAAGTTCCAAACCAGTTTCTTTTCCCCCAGTTTAGGACTCCAGTCAGTTTCTAAAAGTAGCAGTGACTAGTGTGGATTTACATCTAACTAGATATTGTTTTTCCTCGGCATTAATTGATACTACTGAATATT
Organism: Colobus angolensis palliatus; assembly: GCF_000951035.1. Classification (NCBI taxonomy): domain Eukaryota; kingdom Metazoa; phylum Chordata; class Mammalia; order Primates; family Cercopithecidae; genus Colobus; species Colobus angolensis. The sequence continues at coordinate 155,341 of NW_012119443.1, read as the reverse complement.
TTGCTTTTACTCCAAATCTCAAAAATATAGCTATGTGTTAGAATTCAAGAAATACAATATTTTAGAACCATGTTTCTTCAAACGTTTATAGGAAGCATTGAGAAGTCTCAAAACTCACTAGTGGTTCTCAAGTGTGGATGTATGCAAATCATAGTGTAAGTACATGAGTCAGTAGTACTTATAAGGCCTCATTTTGAGTTCTACCCAAGCCTCATAGTGATGTCTGGGTCCCTGCCTCCACAAATTCTGATTTAATGATGGGTCCAGGGTACAGACTAAACATTGAGTTTCTTCATAGCTCCACAGGAAATAATAATATGCAGCAAGGTTGAAAACTACTATTACTAGGTACAGAACCAGTGAAACTATTCTGTAAATGTACCCCACTGGATTCAGAAATATCTCCTGGTAAAGGCCCTTAGACTATTGGAATGTAGAGAGCCACATGACTTCAAGGGTGTCATGTCTTGAGGTACAAAGAAGTTGACCTCTACTGAGAGGCATACAAACACTATACTTGGTTTTTATTATTATCGTCAATTTTAAATAATGAGGAATTGTTTCATAAAGATAAAATGAAGTCATAAAATATTTTATGAAGGAATTTCAAAACTTAAAACTAAAGATTTCTCATAATATTTTATCTCAGATATACAGATTCACTTTAGACTGTTATATTGTAGAAAATGATTCAGGAAAAATAAGTACAAAGTAGGGGGGAAAGAATAGAATAGAACTTCTGCAGTCAGATCTGCACAAATTGATTAAATGAGTAAAGTATGAATTCCAGATGTGTTACTACCTGTATTCATGTTGTAGGACCAACAGGTTTGTATGCTTGCTGAAGAGTAACAGACCAGTATACTGAGGTGGCAGAGTTTGCAGCAGAGAAACAGTTTAATTATCAATGGGCAGCCAAATGAAGAGACAGAAAGGAAACTCAAATTCTTCTCCCCAGTGAGTTCTGGGCTGGGGTTTTTAATGGGATAGTGGAGGGGAAGATGCTAGAAAATTGAGATTGTTGATTTGCTGGAATAAGGGGGATATTATTTGGATATGGAAACCGCATTCCTTGGTGAGTCAGCTCCTTATCAGGTGCTTCAGACCTTATTGGTGTGCAGGACCTAAAAGAATGTCTCAAATGGAAAACTTAACATTTCATAATTCTCAAGTTGTTATCTACACAACAGTTAAGAAGAACTATAATCTTCATGGGTCTATGTGATTTTGGGACAATAGGCACCAAACAGCTATGAGGAAGGGATCAGAGAGCAGTTGATCTTATGATGAATGCTGATGTGCTGAAAGTTTGGCTTATTTTTGTTTCTTCCCACCCTCCAACCCACCTTATTTCCTGATTAATTTTATAAAGTTTCTAGGGACTGTTGCATTAATACCAGTCACACAGCTTCCAATTTCCCATAGGATAATGATATTCAGCTAAATTCAAATCTCTCCACACACCTCTGAAAACCACACAGTTTAACAAAGAACAAAAATACATCACCCAGAGCACAAGCTATGACAAAACCAGAGAAAGAGAGCATTAGCAACTTCATTTAAGTGGGGAAAACACTAAAGGCATCTCTAGAGTCCGCCCTCAGCAGAGTCAAGTGGGAATTTCACAGATGAAGGGACTGTGGTGGAAGGGGTAGAACAACAAAGGGTGGGGGTACCACCCTGATGAGAACCTTAGGTTGAGGAAATTAGAACCCTGGCTCCTAAGGAATTGAAAGAAAGGACTTGGAAAATGAGTGTGAGAAGGCACCTTGCTAGCATGGGGTAACTTGTGGAGAATTTGTATTAACAGGAAAGAAGAAAGCAAGAAGTCAAAGGTAAAATAAATTAGTACCAGGATTTTAATAATCAAGATGATTGTGTACCAAGATAATCACTGCAAGGAAAATTACCTATAAATACTGATAGGAAATTAAGAAAAACAAATCCGATACTAAATTTGATAGAAACAGAAAACCTAGAAATAGAAATTTTGATCAAAATCTAAATAAAAAATTAAAAAGATATTTCTCAACTATTTCATTTATAATAGCTTATACATAATAAGCTACCTAGGAATAAACTTAACCAAGGGGGTTAAAGACTTCTACACTGAAAGATATGAAACATTATTGTAAGAAATTAAAGACAGGGCGGAGCAAGATGGCCGAATAGGAACAGCTCCAGTCTCCAACTCCCAGCGC
>NW_012119443.1:139842-146760 GCF_000951035.1 Colobus angolensis palliatus | reverse complement strand
CCATCCTAAAATCTATGTGACATTTTAAGAGGCCCTGAACAGTTAAAACAATCTTGAGAAAGAATAACATAGTTGAAGATTTTACACTTTCTGATTTCAAAACTTATAACAAATGTATAGTAATCAAAACAGCATGGTACTGGCATAGAAACAGATATACAGACCAATAGCAAGTCCAGAAATAAGCCCTCGTATATATGGTCAAATGATTATTTACCAGGGTACCAAGAATATACAATGAGGAAAGAAAAATCTGTTCAATAAATAGTGTTGGGAAAACTGGCTCTCCACATGGAAAAGAATAAAACTAGAACCTTCTCTTATACCATATACAAAAATTAACTCAAAATGAAGCACAGACCTAAAACTGTTAGAAGGAAACATACAGAGAAAGCTCCATTACCTTGGGTTTGGCAAATATTTCTTAAATGTGACACCAAAAGCAAAGGTAACAAAAGTAAAAATAGATAAACTAGACTACACCAAGATTTAAAAGTTTGGTATGTCAAAGAATACAGGGTGAAAAGGCAACCTGCAGAATAGATGAAAATATTTGCAAATCATATATCTGATACAAAGTTAATATCCAGAATATACAAAGACCTTCTACAACTCAACAACAACCACAACCAGCAAAAAAAAAAAAAAAAAAAATTAAAAATGGGTAAAGTACTTTAATAGACAGTTCGTCAAGGAAAATATACAAGTTACCAACAAGAATTCACTAATCATTAGTGAAATGCAAATCAAAACCACAATGAGCTATCACCTCACATGTTAGGATGGCTACTTTCAAAAAGACAAAATAAGCATTTGTGAGGATGTGAAGAAATAAGAATCCTGTACACTGTTGGTGGTAATGTAAATTGGTACAGCCACTATGAAAAACTGTATGGAGAGTCCTCAAAAATTAAAAATTCAATTACCATCTAGAATTCTTAGGAAAATATACTTCTGGGCATATATCTGAAAGAATTGAAAGCAGAGATATCTGCACACACATGTTCCACACCAGCACTACTCACATAGCCAAGAGGTGGATTCAACCCAAGTGTCCGTTGGTGAGTGAATAGAAAAACAAAATGTAGTATATACGTACAATGGTATATTATTCAGCCTTAGCATTTCAGGAAGCCAAGGCAGGAGGATCACTTGAGCCCAGGAATTCAAGACCAGTCTGGAAATATTGAGATAGCAAGATCTCATCTCTACGAAAAATTTTTTGAATCAATTTTTTTTAAAAAAAGGAAGGAAATTCTGACACATGCTACAAAATGGATTAACATTGAGGATATTAAACTAAGTAAAGTAAACCAGTCACAAGAAGACAAATACTATATGATTCCTCTTGTATGAGGAAGATAGAGTAGTAAACTCATAATGACAGAAAGTAGAATAGTGGTTTCCAGGGGCTACAGAGAGAAGGAAATGGAGAGTTGTTTAATGGGTATAGAGTTTCAGTTTTGCAAGATTAAAAGGTTCTGGAGATTGATTACACTACATTGTGAATATATTGAATAATATCAAACCATTTAGAAATGTTTAAGATTGGTATGTTTTATGTTTTTGTATTTTTTAATATGTTTGTATTTTCTACCACAATTACATTTTTAAAAAATGCTAAAAGGACATAAAAATTGTCTAAATTATATAAAATAACTGTGTCTGCATAAAAATTAAAACTACATCCAAAACATTTACAGTGATAACAGGCCTGGGGTTTTGCACAGTTTTATTTTCTTCATTGTTATTTTTCATATTTCAATATTTTCTAAGATGATTATGCATTGATATATTGCTTTTTCATATTTATTTCATATTTATTTTATTATATGAGTAAGAAAGTATATCACTTTATAAAATACACAATTTTAAAGAAATAAATCAAACTCATCTACCTGTTCTTCACCCTGGACAACAACATTACTTTTAAAATTTTGTTTTATGTTTTGTGTTATCTTTTTTTATAAAATGATATTTAGTGTATATTTTGTTACTTTTTACCTTAACACTTGGAAGATGTTAACCAACTTATTTTATCCCTCCATGCTTCATTAAATTTCTTTAGATAACTAAAGATTCTTTCCCTAATTCCAAAAAAAATTATGTGAAATTTATAGCCCCAATAATAACATACGAATGAAATCACAGAAATCAAACATCATGTATTTCCTTTTAAGTCTCTCATAACTGTTATATAGATTTGACACTAAAATTTTTGGGAAATGCTTGCTGAACTAATGTATTAAGTTTTTCACTCTACCTTCTCAGTGTAGATAAAAATTATTGGGCTACTGCACCAAGGAGTGTTATAGAGGGGAGCAATGAAAAACCTAAACCCTCCCCATCAAACACAGAATTAGTTCCAAGGGAAGAATAAGAAAAAGCAAAATAGTTGGTAGGTGTGAGAATAGAGTCTGCACCCCCATTTCCTGATGGTCTGGAAGATGACAGACATTACAGATAGGTTTCTAATCTACCATGGGACCACAGAGGTGCTGAGATGGCTGCAAGATGCATCAAGGCATAAAACTAACCTGACAAACCACTGAGCTCTTCAATGGGGTGGGGAAGAGATAAAGATTTTTGCAGGCCTTATAGTGGGTGGATGTGACACCAAGAGTCATAACCTGCAAGGGAGTTGCAGTTGTAATGAGGAGATGTCACAGTAGAGGTTGGTTTGCTCTTGCAGCCCTGTGACAAGAAAGAAATAGAGTAGCCCCAGATGTCATGACCGTGCTCAAGGACTATCTAGACTTGTGTTCCACCTCACAGAATGAGAATGATCACAGATAAGAGAGCAAGTGTAATACCTCCATGAAAACAACCAAGAGGTCTCATTAAGCCATATAGAGCATGGGCAGCCATCTTAGCCCAGGCTGCCATAACAAAAGTACATAGACTGGATGGCTTGAACAATAGCATTTTATATGCTGACAGTTCTAGAGGCTGAAAAGTCCAAGATCAAGGCCTGGCATTGTTCAGTTTCTGAAGTCTCTCTTCCTGGCTCATAGATAGCCACTTTGTCACTGTGCCCTTACATGGCACAGAGAGAGCGAGACCAAGCCCTGATGTCTCTTCCTCCTTCAAAGGCACTACTCCCATACAAGGGCTACACACTCATGACCTCACCCAAACCCAGTTACCTGCTGAAGGCTCCACCTCCAAATACCATCACACTGGGTCTTAGGGTTTCAAAATAGGAGTCCTGGGAGGATACAAACATTCAATCCATAACAGTATTTTAGATTGAAGAGAGGGAAAAGAATGAGTAAAGGAGATTCTGAACCGACTTTATTTACCCCAAATGATAAGTTTACCCAAATTGGGCCAAGATATTTTCTGACATTATGTGGAATGAGGCCCAAAATAAGAATTAGCTTACAAAAAAATTATTTTTTTGCACTCTTCAATATATAGACTGAAAAATTCACACTTGATACACATCCCATTTAAACATATTTCCATGTGAAGAACTACACTGTAAGTTGCAAAAGTTGCACATCTCAGTCTCTGTGTGGTATCACGCTCCACTCAATCTGTTTAAAAGGCAATACAGAGCAATATAACTTTATATTATCTATAAAAATTCCATGCAGATTGTAAAGTAATAATATATGTGAAAATAAAAATGCAAAAGAACTTAAAATGTGAAATAAATTTAGTTGTTAATTCAAAGTTGGAAAGTCATTTCTATACACACCAAATCTAGACGTCATGAAATAATGTTTGACTACATGAGATGTCAAGGAAATTGAAATCTTGTTTTCTGAAAGATCCTACATTTAATTGCCTCCCAGTATAAAAGGACACTTGCTATTCAGATTTTATTTTCAATTGCTGTTTTTCACTAGAAGAAATTCAACTCTTTGAAGACACAACTACTTCCAGGTCTGGGACATCAAAAGTAAATGACACAACGTTTGACAAAAAGCACTCAAAATCTAATGGGATTATGTCAAAAGTACAAAAGAGTTAGCTGGAAGAGTCTTCCACTGGTCAAATTTGGGATTTGAGGGTTAGAAAAAGGGATAATGGAACTGATTATAATACACAGAATTTATTTTTTTTCCAACTTTTATTTTTGGTTCTAAGGGTACTGTGCATGTTTGTTACATAGGTAATTGCAGGTCACAGAGGGTGCACAGATTATTTTGTCACCCAGATAATAAGCCTAGTGCCCGTTAGGGAGTTTTTCCATCCTCATCCTCCTCCCAACCTCCACCCTCAAGTAGGCACCAGCGTCTATTGTCCCCTTCTTTGTGTCCATGTGTACTTTATGTTTAGCATTTCATTAGTCCACTGAGATAAGGGAGAAAAAGAGAAAGCGACAGAGACACAACATGATGGGGCATGGGAACAGATTCCTTCTTTTCTGAAGAATGCCAGCTACTACAGGGAGTCATAAAATTAGGAAATCATAATTTTGCAACACAATATAAAAGTGTATTTATGCAAGACTCATCAACGATGCCAAAACCATTGGTGAAGTTTTGTATATGGGAAATTAATTAACTTTGATACATTAACCTCGAATCTTATAAACCTTGCTATAATCACTTATTAGTTCTAGGAGATTTGTATTGATTGTTTGGGATTTTCTTGATAAGTAATCATGTAATCTGCAAACAAAGACAGTTTTATTTCTCCCTTCCCAATCTATTGTTTCCACATTTCATTAGCTAAGACTTCCAGTCTGATGGTGAATAGGGATGGAGAAAGGTCCTGTCCTTGTTCCTGAGCCTAGTGGGAAAGCAATACAGGTTAAGCATCCCTAATCTAAAAATATGAAATCTGAAATGCTAAAATCCAAAACTTTTTAAGTGAGGATGTGATGCCAGGGTAAAATTCTATACCTGACTTCCTGTGAGAGGCCATAGTGAAAACTCAGTTACACAACATATAGCTTATTCAATGTCCCCAAGGGAAAAGGGCTCTCCCAGCCTACTTCAGCTGCAATATATCTTTTCTTAAATAAATAAATAAATAAATAAATAAATATATAAAGTGCACAGTAACTTTTTAGTTGAAAAACCACATCATAGGTGGAGGCTGAAAGCCTGCCATTGTTTGTCGTTGCTGTTGTTCAACAGCTGATGCAGGTATCTGGTGATGCCACTGCCCTGCTTAGGTACTCTGCACACAATATTTTTTCACTGTAATAATAATATGTCATTTTTTACTATTAAGTACTTGTGTGTGAATAAGTATAAAAAAAGATTCCAAGTCAGGAATGAGAGTCCTGCCAAACAACAACAGATTGTCTATATGGATGGCTGAGACAGTGACATCTTTGCTTTCTGATGGTTCAATGTACACATACTTTGTCTCATGCAAAAAATTATTAAAATATTTTATAAAATTACTATCAGTCTATGTGCATAAGGTGAATACCTATAATGTATTGTGAAACACAAATGAATTTCATGCTTATATGAATTCCATCCCTAAGATTTCTCATTATGTATATGTAAATATGCCAAAATGTTCAAAATCCGTAATTCAAAATATTTCTGGTTCCGTGCATTTCATATAAAGGATACTTAACCTGTAGTTTCTCACCATTATTAGCCAGAGGGGTTTTTTTAGATCTTCTTTATTGAGTTAAGAGAGTCCCCTTGCTTCCTATTTTGCTCAGGTTTTATCACAAATCGGTGTTCAGTTTTGCCAAATGCACTTTATGCATCTGCTGATATAATCATATCACTTTTCTTCTCTAACCTGTTGATATGATGGATTACATTATCTGATTTTCAAATGTTGAACCACCTTTGTATACCTGGAATAGTATAATTATTTGTATACATTGTTGGATTTGATTAGCTAATATTGTGTTGAGGATTCTTGCATTTATATTTATGAGAGATATTGGTCTGTAGTTATCATTTCCTGTAATATATTTTTCTGGTTTTGGTATTAGGGTAATGTTGGCCTCAGATAATTAAAGTTAGGAAGTATTCCCTCTGTTTCTGTTTTTCTGGAACAAATTATAGATAATTAACATCATTTTTTCTTTAAGTGTTTGGTAGAATTCACCAGCAAAAGCATCTGAATCTAGTGCTTTCCGTTTTGGAAGTTTATTAATTACTGATTCAATTTATTTAATAAATATGGGCCTATTTAGATTATCTTTTCCTTCTTGTGTGGTTTGTTAGATTGTGTCTTTCAAGAAATCAGTCCATTTTATCTAAGTTACCAAATTTATGGGCTTAATATTGCTAATAAAACCCTTTTATTATTCTTTTAACATCTATGGCTCACTAGAGATGGCCTAATTTTTTGTGTGATATCAGTAATTTGTGTTTATTGTTTTTTTTCTTCACTATCCTGGCTGGGAGATTGCCAATTTTCACAATTTTTTCAAAGAACCAGTTTTTACTTTTGTCAAATTTCTGTATTGTTTCCCATTTTCACTTTTATTGATTTCTGTTCTATTTTGTAATTATTCATTTCTTCTGCTTGTTTAACTTTATATTGCTTTTGTTTCTCGTGTCTCCTATGATTGGAAGTCTAGATTATTGATTTTATATATTTTTTCTTTTCTAATATATGCATTCAACAATATATCTCTAAGGACTGCTATCTCTGCATCCTACAAAATATGATGAGTTGTACTTTTACTTTTATTCAGTTTTAAATATTTTTTTGTTTGTTTTTTCTGTATCCTGAAAGATAAAGGTATTTCAAGTACCTTTATCTGTAAGTTTTTTTTTTTTTTCCATTATACTTTAAGTTCGAGGGTACATGTGCATAACTTGCAGGTTTGTTACATATGTATACTTCTGCCATGTTGGTGTGCTGAACCCATCAACTCGTCAGCACCCATCAACTCGTCATTTACATCAGATATAATTCCCAATGCAATGCCTCCCCCCTCCCCCCTCCCCATGATAGGCCCCAGTGTGTGATGTTCCCCTT
>NW_012119443.1:126511-134742 GCF_000951035.1 Colobus angolensis palliatus | reverse complement strand
AAAAAAAAATTTAAAAAGAAAATGGTGATAATAATGAAATCCACTCTGGTATCAGTACAGACCACATAGAAAGCCTCGACCTCCACCCCAACCCAGCAATAAAGAGCTGTCCTTCCTGCTCCCCACTGGAATGGTGTGAGAGGGAAACCAGTGGATAGTCAGTATTTTAACCAATATGAAGCAGTGATGATGCCACCCCCACTACATGGTGTAAGTGCAGTTCATATGGGGAGCAATAATAAAATATTTATATCCCTCTTGGCAAAGAAAGTATCAGTGGAGAGCCCACCCTACCAACTCTGACCAGAAGTAACAAGGAATCACACCACCATGTGGGAATCAATGGAAGCCACATGGGAAGCCTGCACTCCTATCTGCACCTGACAATAATGAGGAAGCTTTCTTTCCTTTGACAGCAATGTAGGAGGAAGTCAGCTAAAACAGAAAATTCAAGTAAGATCCAGGATCTCCTCTCCCCCCCAAAAAAATAATGTCAAAGTCTTTACCCCCAGTACCTCAGAATGTGACTGTATTTGAAGATAAGACCTTTAAAGAAGAAATTAAGGTAAAATAAGGTCATACAGATGGGCCTTAATTTTTATAAAATTAACATCCTTAGTATCTCGAAGAAAATAAGATTAGAACACAGACACAGAGGAAAGACTATGTAAAGACAAAGAGAGAAGACAGTCATCCTGTCAGCCAAGGAAAGGGCCTTTAGAAGAGACCAAAATTACATTTCTATTGTAAGCCACCCAGCCTGTGGGACTTTCTTATGGCAGCCCTAGCAAAGTAATACAGATGACATCAGCAAGATAACAGAGACGTTAGGATTATATAATAGAGATTTTAAAAGAACATCATAAAAATGCCTCAGGAAGCAATCACAAACAAGATGGAAATACATTTTTTAAAACCAGCCTTAAAAAATAAATAGGAAATATAAAAAGACTCAAACAGAAACTTTAGAACAGAAAAATACTTATCTACTGAAATATTAAAAAAAAAAAATCAATGGATGATGAGTCAGTGGCAGGATGGAGAGGACAACAGAAAAAGAAGTGAACTTGAAGAGCAGTAGTTATTATTCAATCTGAACAACAGAGACAACATAGACATTAAAATATAAACCGAGTCTCAGGGACTTGTGGGACTTTAACAAAAGATCTGGCATTTTTTTCAACACAGTCCTAGGAAGAGAAGAGAAAAAAAGGATGAGACGAAAAAGTCTTTAAAGAAATAATGACTGAAAACTTCCAATTTTGGCAAAAGAGATAAATCTACAGATTCAAGGAGCTGAGTGAGCCCTAAACAGTACAAACTCAAAGAAATCTAAATCAAGATACTTCATATTCAAATATCAGAAAACTAAAGAAAAAGAAAATCTTGAAAGCAGTGAGAGAGGAAAGAGAGCTGGAAGAATCATAGGAATGACAGCAAATTTCTCATCAGAAACCACAGAGGCAAAAGGAATTGGCACATTTTTGAAGTGCTGAAAGGAAAGATTTGTCAACCCAGAATCCTATATCTAGCTAAAATACGCTTCATGAATAAAGGGTAAACCAAGACATTCTCAGATAAGGGGAAATTAAGAGCATTTGTCAAGAGCAGAGCTATTTTGAAGGAATGGTTAAATGAAATTCTCTAAGGGGAAAGAAAATAATAAAAGAAGGAAATATGAAGCATCGAGAAGAAAGAATAATAGAGTAAAAATTATGGATAAATACATTTTACCTTTTCTCTTTGGCATCCTAAATTATGGTTGATAATTGAATAAAAAATAATAGCATTTTCTGAAGTAATTCTCACTGTATGTAGAGAAAATAGTTGAGACAATTACAGTATAAATCAGGGAGGGTAAAGGGACTTAAGAAAAGGAAAAATTTTATACTTAAATAAATAAAATGATATTTGAGGAGGCTGTGATAAATTATGCATATGTATTTAATACCTGAGCATCCACTACAAAAGCTGCACGAAGACATAAGAACTAACAGATAAATCAAAGTACAATTCTAAAACATCTACAAATAACCAACAGGAAGGTAGAAAAAAGAGAAAACACAGAAAAGGGAGAAAATAAAAAATAGACAGAAAAGAAAAATTAAAATGTGAAACTTAAACCCTAAACAGCTTGGCCAACATACTGAAACCCCAACTCTACTAAAAATACAAAAATTAGCCAGGTGTGTTGGTGCATGCCTGTAATCCCAGCTACTCAGGAGGCTGAGGCAGGAGAATTGGTGGAACCTGGAACCTGGAAGGTGGAGGTTGCAGTGAGCAGAGATCAGACCACTGTACTCCAGCTTGGGCCACAGAGTGACTCCCTCTCAAAAAGAAAAATACAAAGATTGGCAAAACAGATTTTTAAAATATGACCAGCTATATGCTGTCTATTAGAAAACGAGATCAAGTAAAAGGATATGAAAGTGAAAATATGAAAAAAGTTAGGTCATGCAAACCTCAATCAAAAGAAAACAGGAATGGTTCTATTAACATCAAAAAAGTAGGCTTCCAAATAAAGGCGATGACTAAAGATAGGGAAGGATATTTTATAATTATTTTAGAAAGGTCAGTCCAGCAAGAAGACATAGAAATATTAAATGTATGTACCAAGAAACAGAGCTAGAAAACATGTAAAGCAAAAAATAGAACTTATGAGAGAAAGAGATAAATACACATAGTGAGAGATTTTAATACCCTTTTCTCAACAATTGATGGAAGACCTAGACGAAAATCACCCAGGAAATAGAAGAACTCAATAACATAAAACAATACAGTCTAACTTACATTTACAGAACACTCCTCCAAAAACAAAAACTGAATTCAAATCCTTTTTGAGTTCCCACAGAATATATATCAAGATAGATTATGTCCTGAGCTATAAAACAATCTTCAACAATTTAAAATATTGAAATCATACAGAGTATATTTTCTGAACACACACAAAAAACCAATAGCAAAAAAGATAACAGGAGAATATCTAAACACTTGGAAACTAAACAACATACTTACAAATAATCTACGAGTCAGAAAATCTGAAAAGAGCTTTAAAAAAGTACATCGAACTGAATGAAAATGAAAATACAACATCAAAAATTAATGGGACATAGCTAACGTAGTATAGGAAGGAAAATCTATCATATGAAATGCTTACATTATAAAAGAACAAAAGTTTCAAATTAATAATCAAAACAACCACTTCAGAAACCTAGAATACAAGAGCAAAATAAACTCAGAGCAAGAAGAAAATAATAAAAGTAAGCAAAACTTAATGAAATTCAAAAACAGATAAACAACAGAAAATCAGAGAACTTAGAAAAAGCCGATTATTTTTAAAAATTAGTAAAATTGAAAAACCTCTAGCAAGACTGACAAAGAACAAAAGAGAGAAAACACAAATACCAATATGAGAAAATCACTACAAATCCTGTAGACATCAAAAGGGTACTAACAGAACACAACAAACAACTCTGTACATATATATTTGACAAATTAGAAGAAATGGGCAACTTCCTCAAAAAACACAAACTATTAGTTTACCCAATGTGAAAGAGATAATGTGAATAGTGCTTTAACTATTTAAAAAATTGAATTCAGAACTTAAACATTCTTAAAAAAGAAATCTCCAGGCCCACGTAGTGTCATTGACAAATTTAACACCACATCTACACAATCTTTTCCAGAAAAGTAGCAGAGAAGGAATACTTCTCAATTCACTTTATAAAGTTAGTATTAATGTGATACCAAAACCTGAGAGATAGTAAGAAAAAAGAAAACAACATGCCAATAACCCTCATGAATGTGGATACATAAATTGTCAAGAAAATATTAGCAAATATATTTGAGCAATATATTTAAGAATTATACTCCATAATCTAGGGAGTTGTATTTCAGAAATACAAAAGTAGTTCAATATTAAAAAATCAATGAATAAAATCTACTCTCTACATATTTATATGTGTATATATGTATTTTTATATATATGCATTTATACATATATTTATATATGAATTTATGTATATATGTATTTATATATGCATTTATGTATGTATGTATATAGAGAGAGTGGATTTTATTCATTAATTTGAAAAGATTAATACAATTGAAAAACCTCTGGCAAGACTGACAAAGAACAAAAGAGAGAAAACACAAGTACCAATATGAAAAAATCACTACAAACTACAAATATATTATATATTATATATATAAAATCAGGCTGAAAAAGAAAAGTCATTTAGTCACAGCAGTCAATAAAGAGAAAAACCTTTGGCCAGGCACGGTGGCTCACACCTATAATCCCAGCACTTTGGGAGGCCGAGGCGTGCAGATCACAAGGTCAGGAGTTCGAGACCAGCCTGACCAACATGATGAAACCCTTTGTCTACTAAAAATACAAAAATTATCCGGATGTGGTGGCACGTGCCTGTAATCCCAGCTACTCAGGAGGCCGAGGCAGGGGAATCGCTTGAAACTAGGTGGCAGAGATCACAGAGAGCCAAGATCGTGCCATTGCACTCCAGCCTGGGTGACAGAGTGAGATGCATTCTCAAAAAAAAAAAAAAAAGTAAAAATTCTCTGACTAAATTCTATGTCCATTCATGATCGAAGCTCCAGGAAAACAGAAATATAGGGAAATTTCCTTAACTTGGTAAAGAGCTTGACAAAAACCTACAGCTAATCTTATCCATAATGGTTTAAGACTGAATCCTTCCCTCTAAGATCAGGAGCAAGGCAAGAATGTCTGCTCTTACCACTCCATTGGAAGACCTAGGCAATGAAAAAAGGTCGAGAAAAATAATATACAAATCAGAAAGAAAGAAAGAAAATATATTCCTGTTTACAGATAATATGCTTATGTATGTAAAAAATCCCAAAATTATCTTAGAATTTAAAAAGTAAGATCAGCAAGGTCACCGTATACAAGGGAATATGGAAATCAATTGCATTACTAGTTTCTAGTAGTAACACTAGATTTCTAGTAGTAATGCCAATATTTCATTTTGGCAATGAAAATGTGAACATTGAAATTATACTAAAAAGCAATACTCTTTACAGTCACTCGAAAACAAAATACCTAGGTATAAACCTACCAAAAGCTTTAGAGGATGTTTATATTCAAACTTTAAAACACTGATTTAAAAAAAAAAAAGATCTAAATAAATGGAGACATACCTTGTTTATGAATTAAAAGTTTCATAGAGTAAATATGTCATTTAGCCCCAAACTGCCATACAAATTTAAAACAAGCTACGAAAATTCAAGCAAGACTTTTGTACATGTAGATAAAATTATTTTATGTTTTAATGAAAGGCAAAGAATCTAGACTAACTAAAAATTTTGGAAAAAAAAATAAAATGGAAGGAAACTCTACCTGTCTTCAAGATGTATTATTTAGCTAATCAAGATTATTTGGCAAAGGGGTAAACATATAGGTAAATGTAGTAAAATAGAGAGCCTAGAAATAGACCCTCAAAATATAGCCAACTTATTTTTGTCAAAGGTGCAGAAGCAATTCAGGGGAAGAAAGAAAGCATTTTAACAGGAGGTGCTGAAGCAACTGAACATTCATGGCAAAAACACAAGCCTTGATCTAAGCCTCACACCTTACACAAAAACTAACTCTAAGTGGGTTGCAGAATTAAATGTAGATATGGAAACTATAAATCTTTCAGGAAAAACAGCCAGGAGAAAATCTTCTGGATGGATAGGCAGGAAAAGAACTGTGAGACTTGACACCAAAGGTATAATCCATAGACAAAAACTTTGATAAATTGAACTTCATCAAAATGAAAATACCTGCTCTTCAAAAGACCCTGTTAAGAAGATTAAAAGCAAGTTAGAGACTGGAAGAAAATATTTGAAAAGTACATATCTGATAAAGGGCTAATCTCTAGAATATATAAACTCTCAAAACTTAACAGTACAAAACCCCACAATCTCATTAGAAGGTAAGCAAAAGACATGAGCAGGCACGAACAGAAGATAAACAGATGGTAAATGCTCACGACAGATGTTCCACATCATTAGCCATTAGAGAAGTATAAACTAAAACTGCAATGAGATATTCCTATACACATATCTGAATGGCTAAAATTATAAATAGTGACAATGTAAAATGTTGGCAGGGGTGCAGAGAAACTGGATCACATACTAGTGAGAATATAAAATGGTACAGCTCTTCTGGAAAACAATTTATCAGTGTCTTTAAAACCAAACATCCAATTACCATGTGACCCAGCAATCACACTCCAGGATGTTTATTCTAAAGAATAAAAAAATTAAATTCACCCAAAAATAGTTGTGTAAATTTTTATTTATGTGTGAAGCAATGTTAATCACCACCTTAAAGATTTTAATTCTGAATAGCCAGAAACTGGAAATAACTCAGATGTCTTTCAATAGGTGAATGGTTAAACAGACTGGTATATTGATACCATGGAATATTACTCAGCAACAAAAAGTAATAAGCTATCAGTATTATGCAAAAACCAGGATGACTCTGCAGAGAATTATGCTGCGTGAAAATAAAAGGCAATCACAAAAGGCTATATATTTTACGTTTCCATTTAAATAACATTCTTTAAATAAAACTGTGGAAATGGAGAACTGACTGGTAGTTGCCAGGATTTGAAGAGGGGATGGGCAGAGGGAAGTGGATGTGGCTATAAAAGAGCAACATGAGGGACCTTGGGTGGTGGATTTGCTCTTTATCTTGACTGTGTCAATGCCAGTATTCTGGTCACACATTGCACTATATTTTTTGCTGTATTTATCATTGGTAGAAACTGGATAAAGAGTAGATGTTATCTCTCTGTGTATTATTTCTTACAGTTGCATGTGAATTTATAATTATCTCAGAATAAAACATTTTATTTAAAACCTTCTGTTGAATGAATGGATGTTAAAATGAATGAATAAGTTAACTGAAATCATTTTCCTTGTTGCTGTATCTAAGTCCAAATTCTGTTCTCTGGAACTACTAAGGTTAATTTAATTCATTTTATCGTACAAAACTAATTTGTTCCACACATCTGTTAATTAGACTTTTGAATATCATGTTCCACCAACGTCATCCATTCTACAGATTAAAAATACAGTTGATATTAATAATCATTTATTTAACATGTGTAAGTACTACGGACTGCATACTATTGCCTGGAAGACAAAAGTAGTTAATAAATTCCTTGATATCAAGTAGCTTATCGCTAGAATAGAAGGATACAACAGCTATATGAAAACGCAGATATTGAAATCAGAGGGAGAGGAAAGGAAATAATGTCTTACACGTAAGAAGTACCTCTGGTTGGGGAAATCTAGAAAAGTTATATAAAGGATGTGAGCTGCTGGCTGTTCATGAAATAGATGCATAATAGAAGGAAAACTTCAAAGCCTTTTTTTGCATAGTTAGCAAATAAACAATGCAAAAATCTACTGACTCTATTTCTCCCTCTCTTTTTGCAAACCTGAAAAGGATTCTCTCACTATGGACCTTACCCTAGTGAGTAGGTAACAGGCAGAAAGGTGGCTGATTGGGAGAACTGGACTTGAGTAGCCTGAAATCAAAGAAAAATCAGGAAAGAGGAAGGAGTGAGAAAAACGTCTGGGGGAAAAGAAATCTTGTAGCCTTGGATCATTCTGGTTAGGGTAACAATATGACTGACCCCAGTCATCTGTAAGGTTGACCTTGTATTACCAAACAGCTTCATAAAAGCATATGCTTGGGAGGCCAAGGTGGGCAGACTGCCTGAGCTCATGAGTTCAAGACCAGCACGGAAAACATGGCAAAACCCCATCTCTAGTAAAAATACAAAAAATTAGCTGGGCATAGTGGGGGGTGTGTGTAATCCCAGCTACTTGAGAGGCTAAGGCACAAGAATTACTTGAACCTGGGAGGCAGAGGTTGCAGTGAGCTGAGATTGTACCACTGCACTCCAGCCTGGGTGACAGAGTGAGACTCTTTCTCAAAATTAATTAATTAATTAATTTTAAAATAAAATAAAATAAAGAAATAAAGCATATGCACCAGAAAAATAAATGAAATAAGTTACTTTCGTGAGAAATTCATGAAAGCATAAAATTAGGCATCAAAGAGTTTGAGTCAAATTGAAATACCCATGTTCATCAGGGATACTGGCTTGCAACGTTCTTTTCTTATAGCATCCTTGCCCGGCTTTGATTTCAGAGCAATGCTGGTCTCATGAAAGCAGTTTGGGGGGCGGAGCAAGATG
>NW_012119443.1:67676-120631 GCF_000951035.1 Colobus angolensis palliatus | reverse complement strand
AAAAAAAAAAAAGAAAGCAGTTTGGAAGTCTTCCTTAATATTAACTCTTTTCAAAGATTTTGAGAAGGATTGGCATTAGTTCTTGAAATGTTTGGTAGAATTCAGCCGTGAAGCCATGAGGTCCTTGGTTTTTTTTGATGGGATATGTTTCATTACTGATGCAATCTCCTTACTCATATGTCTGTTCAGATTTTCTATTTCTCCCTCATTAATCTTTTTTTAGCTGTCATAGAAAAATTTAATTACATGGAACACATGAGAATATATTAGGATTTTTTAAAGCAGTTTACAAAATGATATATTTTTTAAAATTTATTTATGCATATAAAAAGTATACTTTTAAATTTCCTATGGAGCTATGGACTGAATTGTATCCTCCCAAAATTCATATGTTGAAGCTCTAACCCCAAATGTGACTATATTTGGAGATAGGACTTTTATAAAATAGAGTTAATGAGGTCATGGGTGGGATCCTAATCCTACAGGATTATTACATAGCACGGGTACTGAGGAAAGAAAGTGGCTGTCTGCAAGGAAGAAAGCACTCACTAGAACTTGACTATGCTAGCACTCTGATATCAGGCTTCCAGACTCCAGAACTGGGAGAAAATCAGTGTCTGTTGGTTGAGCCATCTAGTCTATGGTATTTTGTTATGGTATCCTGAGCCTATTAAGATATAGAGTAAATGTATGTTATTCTCATGACTAGGAAAAGATCTTTTCAGCAATAGTAACAACTTTGAAAGGCTCTGACACGTAAATTTTATTTAGAAAGTATTGCACACAAAAACACTTGTCTATATTCAGGGTCATAGAGTTCTTTTGAAGGACAATGTTATGATACTTTATAAGAAATCCTACATTACCTTATCTGATGCTTAGCAACACTGACATTTATCACTTGTTACTCCCTTTTACTCTTGATTTTATGATTTGAGCAGATAGAATGTAAAATGATGTTTTTTTAAATGACTTCATCAATTGTGATAAAATTATATGCTTTAAATTCCTCAAAAGTAAGACACTACAGTTATCCTATATTAAAGCAGTCATTTGAAATTAATCTTATATAACTAGGATGATCACATGCTTGATTTGCTTGGGACAGCCTTGGTTTATATACTCTATACTAGCATAATTGTTAGCAGTGCCTGCTTTCACTCTCAAAAACAATCCTGGTAAATGATGGCTAATCTACATATAATCAATTACAGAATAGGATAGTTACATTGAAGGAATTTTATAAATGTAGTGCTTAGTCTGGGGAAAGAAATACCATCTATCATTAAAATATGAAAAATATGATTGTCACAGTATACAATATTCAATTATTTAAATATTTTTCCCACAGGGAACCAAAGTAAATTTTGTGAGTGAATTGAAAAATACTAAGAACAAGGTGCCAAAATATTTTTTAGGTGATTGTGTTAGTCTACTCGCATCGCTCTAAAGGAATATCTGAGGCTGGGTAATTTATACAGAAAAGAGTTTTATTTTGTCTCCCAGTTCAGCAGGTTGTATGAAGAACACGGTGCCAGCATCTGCTTGGCTTCTGGTGAGGGCCACAGGAAGTTGACCATCGTGGCAGAAGGCAAAGGGGGACCCAGCAACACATATGGAGAAAGGAAGCAAAAGCTTCCTCATCAATCTTGAAAGGTTGCAGGTTTCTAGAAATGTCTTTCTTCTATGTTATCAAATTTTGGGGTGTATAGTGGTTCATAGCAGTCTCATTATCTTTTGTATTTCTGTGGTATTAGTTGTAATGTCTCCTCTTCCCTGCTCCAACTTCCTGAATCTCATTCTGGACATTTATAACTCCAAATGCATAGGACATGGTAATTTAATACTGAAATATTAAGATAGAAAACAAATGAATAATGTTCCTCTACTATATCAGTTCATAGACTTTATGAGGACAGAGCCAAATCTTTTTTGCTCACCATGACATAACTAGAGCCTAGTATAGTACTTGGCATGGTAGGTGTTTGTTACATTATTGTTGGACGGATGAATACATAAATAGATGGATAGATGGATATTAAATAGATTGTTGGATGGATGGACAAATGGATGAACACATGGATGAAAACTAAAATTTCTTAATCAAAATATGCTAACAAAGTAATTATATGTCAAGATTATAAAGTAATGCTACCTAATTTTCACAAAGAGAAAATAGTTGCAAGTACAGAGCGAAAAGATAGATTTATAGGAAAGCTGGATGAGTGGCCCAAAAAGGACCTTCCAGAAGTTCCTCAACTTGGCCTACAAAATGAATTTAGTCAGAGCATCTGAATATATTTTATTCTTTTGGAAACTAATTTTCCCTATCCAAAGTCACCAAAAAAACTAGTCAATAAATCAATTAATTAATAAGAAATGTTACTTCCTTGAAGATTGGGCTATTTTTCTCAGATAGTCAGCATATTCTTTCCTTGATGGCAAATCTATATGAGATTCAGATGACAATCAGGATGCTTGATGAAAGAGCTAGATGATGCTAATGCTTGCTCTCATTGAGTTATGACCATTTGATGCAGCTATTTCTCTAAGTGGGTAAACCTGCTGAATGGACCAGACCACCCTACTCCGTAAGGCAGGGAATACTTTCCCAGGCAGGGTAGGAGAGGTGTCACTGCTCTTCACTCCTACGCCAGACCGCCTGCTCTGCTTCTGTTCCCACATTTTTTCTTCAGAAGGCCCTGGTATTTTCATATTTGAGTCTTTGGTAAAATTAATTACTGTGTTCATCTATCCCATATATAAAACCGTACAAGTTTGTTGCATAGATTACTGACAATGTACATCTCTAATAACATAGTAGGTAAAAAATAAGTGATCTGTTATGTGATCATCAGAGTCATGGGGCAGGAGGTATTTTCAGGAAGACACAATATCCCAGCATAATACAGTTGCCAAGAGAGTATGTGAAGCTGGCAATTCAGAAGGATATCAAATGCCACATACCAGGAACTTTAGAGCTCCAAGTTTGAGGAGTTGATTGTCATGAAGGCTGAAGATATAAATAAAGTTGAATTTTATATCTTCTGTTAATGAGACTTTACTTTATCCCAAAAACAATGGGAGCCACTGAAGAAATCTAAGAAGAACGGGCTAATCAAGTCTTTTTTTTTTTTTTTTAAGAAAAGATGACATGTTGCCCTTCAGAGATTTAGAAAGGGAAAGATTTGGGCAAAGAAATAAAGTTTTGTACAGGCAAGGGTGATGGATATGGAGGATGGAAGATAGGCAGCACAATGGGGGTAGATAGGAGGGGAATAGAGCAATGTTAACCTAGACCCTATAGGACTTAACAACTAACTGGACACAGCAGGAGAGAAAGTGGGAGAAGGCCAATATGATGTGCAGATATTTAGTTTGGATGACTGTATGAGTCTGTCGTCATTTCCCAAAATAAGAAGCACATTTGAAGGGGAAAGTAAAGAGTGGATTTGAAGGGAGAAAGATAATGAGTTAAATTTAAGTCACATTGAATTTGAAGCTCCTGTGGGACATATCAGTGGAAATATTGAGTTAGAAATTGCATGTGTATGGATTGCGAAACATAAAACTAATCGAGGCTAGAAATAAAGATTTGGGAGCCAGGAGCATCTACATGATGACTGATACCATGGAAGCAGATATGTTCCACCACAGGGAGGTGTAAAGTGGGAAAAGAGAACAGCACGTGGGCAAGAACTCAGGGTGAAGGAGTCCGAGCAGGCGAGTCAGCAAATGGTACACCAGGAACATGCAATGTCACTAACACTAAGGAGATCAGAGGGTGAGCAGTCAGTGCAGGAGACCATGAAGCCTCATGAAACATAATTAAACACAGAATGGTTCAATATGTTTAACAACATGAGTGGCCTTCATCAAAAAACCTTTAGTAGACTGGTAGGAATGGAGACTGGTTTAGATTGAGTAGAAGTAAGTAACAGCTAACCACACGGAGACAGAAAACTTGGCACACAAACCCTCCTCCGCCATTATTTGGTCCTTGTCAAACTTACTAGCCTTATTTCTCATCATGCTCCATTCAGGCCCTCCCATCCATTCATTAAAAGATACTTGCCATAAGACAAACATACCAGACTGTTTGCTGAATTTTCTCAAAATCCTCTTGCTCCTTCCATCAAGTCCAACCTGCCCCCCACCCCTTGTGGCTCCCCAAATAGACATGGCCCATTTTCTCTTTGAGCTCCTACTGCATAATCCATCCTGGACACTAACCCAGGATGTGCTTGTGATTGAAACCCGTACCTCAACCCCTGGAAGCTCCAGACCTATATGAATGTGACAGAGTGCAGAAACTGCAAAAAATTCCTCCTATCCCTGATTCATACCCCTTTGCAAGGTGATTAAGCTGCTTCATCTACTAAAATATGGAGCCTGTTTCTCCAGTGCTGAATCACATCTCGGTCATGTGGCTTAAATGGCCAAATGGGACACTAGCAAACATGACACAAGCAAGGCATGGAAAGCACTCATCCCTGACGATGCTAGGGATGAGGTAATTGTGTAAACAAGCACAATCTAGCTGGCTAGAGAAAGAGAAGCCACATGGAAAAGAAAAGTATCCCAGCTGATACTGAGAAATTGCCAGCTATGTGAATAAAGTCATTCTAGACCAGAAGGTCTGAGCCAACACAGACAAAAATAACTGTCTCATTAGTCCATGAAACAATCATGAGAGATAAAAATGTTTGATTGTTTTAAGCCACTAAATTCTGCAGTGGTTTATTTCAGAGCAAAAGTTGAGAGACTGGACAAGAAACCACAAGGAAGTTGCACTCATTTTGTTAAGATTGTCAGTAAAACCCAGGGAGTAACAGATTTCAGAACTGGTGAGAGTTGTGTCCTTCCAGCTTACACTATTAAAGGTCACATTCTTCAGTGGCACTTACTTGCTTACTATTTCAAAAAAATCTTTTTATCTATAAGATACAATAGGAATGGGGCAGACTCCCAGTAAATTCAAAGAAACTGGAGAGAAATGGAAAAGGCCAATGCTGAGGATACAATTGCAAGTGACGCATTCAGCCAATAATCTAAGTAAGTGAGTTTGTGCAGAAGGAGCAGCATTTAGTAACAGGAGTTCATAAGGACAAAGCTGCTCAGAGCTGGGCTAGTAGGAAGAAGAAGCTGTAATTCAGATAAAATACTAAACTTAGAGAACAAGAACCATGGCCAGAAACAGAACCACAGATTTGAATATGGAATAAATTTCCTCTTTAAATGCTAGCAATTGATGCCTAGTTTATTGCAGACATGCACAGAGATGCATCAGTTTTTTGCCCCATGGGTAATTGGAAACTTGTGAAATTATCAGTGCCCTTAAGTAACATGACTATTATCACATTTTGCATTACAGTGATTTGATATCATTATCAAGGCCTGTAAGTAACAAGATCATTATCATTTGGATGTCAAGATGTTTCTGAATAAAAACATTTTATATTGGAGTTTATCATTAGATTAAGTCAAACGGTTAAAAATAATGAACATTGGAAATGCTATTCTTAAGGGCTGCTAAACCAAAGAAAAGGAGCTAAAGTTTAACTGTCTGCTACACCAAAGAAAAGGAGCATTTTGCT
Organism: Colobus angolensis palliatus; assembly: GCF_000951035.1. NCBI lineage: Eukaryota > Metazoa > Chordata > Mammalia > Primates > Cercopithecidae > Colobus > Colobus angolensis. Next base: position 115,034 of record NW_012119443.1, on the reverse strand, counting down.
CTTAGATCTTCAATATGTCTTAGCTCTAAATTCAGCTAACATTAAACGAATCACTATACCCAAAAATATTCTCAGACAATTGTATTTTTTTTAATTTGAAAGCACAACTTGTCTTAAGACTTTTCAATTTATTTTTATCCAAGGGGATCAGAGATACATTTTGGTTCAAAACACACTAGAATTTCAGATGAGTTTACAAATGCTTGTGTCTTAGGGGGAAAAGCTATGCTATCCTTTGTGTTTGACAGTATAAAACTGCAGTTCTGTGGTACAAATAGCCAATGAAAATTAACCTCCTGAATATACAAGCACTATAACAACTTTTTGTAATATAAATACTTGTAATCTTTGGGAAAGTGCACACTATAAATAATTGATAAATACACATGTTGTTGAAACAACAGAGGCATTTAATAGTGTTATCATTCCTCTCTTAAGAATAATTACCTCAACATAACTAGGAGTGTTAATTGAGCAAATATCAAGCGTTTATTGAGTACTTTATGTTCATACATTTATTCAACAAATATTTAATGAGTAGTTCCTGTGTTCTAGATACTAATTCTGGATGCTGACACGTGTGATAAATAAGGAGAGCATGGCCACCCGACCTCACAGAATCCAGTGGGGAAATAATAAAATAAATAATTTAACAAATAGATGAGAAAAAATAAACTTTTGTGGTATATGCAATAAATGAAATACACAGGGCACCGTGTTAGGGAGAAAAAGAGAAGTATTGGTTGACTTAAGGTGATTCCTAGAGGTCATAACATTAAAGCTGGGACAAGAAAGGGAAAATAGTCAAAGAACAAACAAAAAGCATGACATGCCCAGGGTCAGAGAGTAGAAAGGCAGTGCTTACCATATCTGAAGAAATAAAAGAGCAGTGGATCAAGTATAAAGAGCAAAGAAAAGGTATAAAACCTTGCAGGTATTGTATGCATTGAATGGGTCTTCTAACTCACAACACCCTTTCTCTACAAAATTCCCTAGTTACTTGGCAATGTTATTGAAAACATGGTAAAATTTACTGTAGTGGGCACATGAATGTGTTCACCATGTACTGCATCACACATTTTTTATCCTGCCTTTTAAATAGCATATCTTACAGAAGCCCAGACTTTTTCTTCACTTAATAACTAGGGTTTTTAGTTGGCCAGAGCATTGATTAGAAGTTATGTGAAGTGATTTTTTGTTCTCACTCAGCGCAGAGAATACACTTGTGTACGTAACTGATCCAAGCCTCTGCAGCATTGAACATTTGTCTTATTCAAAATTAATTTCCTGCTAATAACTGTGATTTTACTATATTTCCTCATTGAATATTAGCGCAAGTGATGAGATTCCTTCTAAATTGGTTTTTGAAAAGCCATAAAGGTTCTTGTTTTGTTTTGTTTATTAATTTGTTTGTTTTACTATAAGAGAGTTACTCGTGACATGTCAATGAGTAGAGAACTACAGAGCAGGGTTGAGATGAAACATAGGGAGAAAGTCAAGCTCCTTCACTAATGAGCAGCAGGCTTTGCATACCACCAAAGTTTGAGGGAAACTTAGTACTGTATAAAACATGGGAATAAAGAATGGCATGCACCCACTGGTCATGTGCTATGGTTTTAATGTTCCCTCCAAAATTCATTGAAATTTAATTTCCAATGTAACTATGATAAGAGGCAGGACCTTGAAGAGGTGATTAGGTCATGAGGACTCTTCCTTCATGAATGGGTTAATGCCATTATTACAGGAGTGAGTTGGTTATCACCGAAGTTTGGCCCTTTTTCTCTCTGTCTTGTGTGTTTGTTTGTTCTTCCACTATGTTACGACACAGCAAGAAGGCCCTCTCCAGATGCAACCCCTTAGTCTTGGAGCTCCCAGCCTCCAGAACCATGAGCCAAATAAACTTTTCTTTATAAATTACCCAGTCTGTAGTATTCTTTCATAGTAGCAGAAAACGAAGACAGAGAAGTGGTATTGAGAGGTGGATCTGTTGTTCAGACAGATACCAGAAAGTGCAGAAGTAGCTTTGGAACTGGGTAATGGGTAAAGGCTAAAAGAGTCTGCAGGAGCAGGCTAGAAAAACCCTAAATTACCATGAACAGAATATTAAGGGTGATTCTGTTAAGGGCTTATAAGAGGAATCTGTAGAAAAGGTATGGAATGTCTTAGATATTAAGTGGTCATGGCCAGAATGTTGATAGAAACATGGACAGTAAAGGCCATTCTCATGAGGTCTCAGACAGAAATGAAGAACAAGGTATTGGAAGCTGGATTAAAGGTCACCCTGTTATATAGTTGCAAAGAACTTGGCTGAATTGTGTTTGTGTCCTAGGACTTTACGGAATAAAGAACTTAAGGGTCATTAACTAAGATGTCTGATGCAAGAAAGCAGTAGAGCATTCAGGTTGCTGCATAGCTAATTCTAACTACATACATTGAGATGCTAGAGGAAAAAACTTAAAGATAGAATTTGTAATTAAAAGGTAAAAAACAGAAAGATTTGGAAAATTTGCAGGCTGCACATGTAAAGAGTAAAGAAGCATGTAAAAGAGAGAATACTACAGGTGTGCCCAAGTGACCATTTGCTAAAGAGGTTACCACAGATAGTGATTCATATGCTATTCATCAAGTGAACAGGAGAAAGACCTCAAAGGCATTTCAGAGGCCTTCAAGTCTGCCTGTCCCATCACAGGCCCTGAGCTCTAGAAAAAATAGAATAGTTTCAGGGAACAGGCTCAAGGTACCTTCCATGGAATTGCTGCTCAGAGCCACATTGGGTCTCTGCTTCCTGTGTTCCACCACAGTGTATGCCTCAGCCAACCCCACCTATAGCCTAATTTGGTTCCTGCAGTGTGCATGCAGTAAGCCTTGACAGTGTCCACATGGTGTAAGTATCCAGGCTCACAGAATACAAGAGCTGTGGGAGTATGGCTCCCTTCATCTAGATTTCAAAGGATGTATCAAATAACCTCAGAGCCCAAGCAGAATCCTGCCACAGGTGGAGCCTCCACAGAGAGGGCTCACTAGGGCAAAGCCTAGTGGATCCATGGGATTGGGGCTGCCACTGAGACCCCAGAGCTATAGGGTCACCAGTGGAAACTCTGGCCTGGGAAGGTCGTAGGCGTGAGACTCCAACTCAAGAGAACTGAAGCATGGGCTGAGCCCAGCAAAGACATGGGGTCGTGGCCACCTGAGGCTTTGGAGACCCAAATTCCCCAGTGTCCAGAAGGTGGCAAATGGAGTAAATGACTACTGTGGAAGTCTGAGGTTTAACATTGTTTTCCCTACTAGATTTTGGACCAACTTAGGGCCTCTTGCTTCTTTCTTTTTGCCTCTCTCTCCCTTTTGTCATGGGAGTGTCTATCGTATGCAGGCACCATTGTCATATTTTGGAAGTAGGTATCTTTTTTTTATTTATTTCACAGGCTTACAGCTGGAAAGGAATTTGCCTCAGGACGAATGGCATCTTGAGTCTCACCCATATCCGATAAAGGTGAGATTCTGGACTTTGGACTTTTGAGTTTGTGCTAAAATAAGTGAAGACTTTTGGAGCCACCGAGATGGAATAAATGTATTTTTGTATATAAGAAGGACATGAGTTTTGTGAGGCAAAGAGGCAGAATGCTACAGTTTAAATTTTTGTTTCTTCTAAAACTCATATTGAAATTTAATTGTCACTGTGATGGTATTAAGAGGAGGGACTATTAAAAAGTGATTAGGTCATGAGGGCTCTTCCCTCATGAATGCAATAATGCCATTATCATGGAAGTGGATTAGTGATTGAGGGATTTCAGCCCCCTTGTTCTCCCTGTCTGTATGCTCATTTGTCCTTCCATCATGTTAGGATGCACCCCTTGATCTTGGACTTCCCAGCCTCCGAAACGATGAGCCAAATAAACTTTCTTTAAAAAAATTAATTACCTAGTCTGTGATATTCTGTTACATCAGCAGAAAATTGACTAAGATGGTATGTTAGATTTGTTATGAAAGGTTAGGCGAGCAGATGGAATTGACTGACCTAAGAGGAAACTGAAACTTCAGGACCCAGTAATTACCAGAGCTGTGGGAGACCTCTATGTTAGGCTGAGGTGTCTCAACTGAACACAGGAGGCTTTGAGGCTCCTGACCTGGGGTTTAATAGGAATTTCAATAGTTTCAAAAGATACTACAGTTGTATAAATTCGGTCAGAGCTGAAGACTGGAACGGTGTTCTTCTCTTTAAGAGAACAATTTTTTAGCAGTGTGCTTAATCTACAAATGAACATATTTGTATAAAAATATTCATTATCGCCTTAACATTGTTTTAAAAAGAAAGTTGTAGCACTCATTCTAGCTGAGATAAAAGTCCTTGTAGTTTGTTTCTTCCACCTCCAACCTAATCATATCCAATCATGATCTCCCACCACTGAAATTATCAAACACCAATGTTTCTGAGTCAAACAGGCAGTTGTTTAAAATATCTTTATTCGTATTTACCAATAATACACAAAAACCATGAAAATTGTCAGTGATCATATTTGTGACCTAATCTTTCCAAAATTTGGTTCTTACTCAGGTTTATTAAAGTTCCTAACTGTAATGTGTTCACTGGCTTTGGAAGGTCTTGGATGGATAAGTTGTCGGCATAAAGCTGCTTTAGCCAACAACAAAAAAAGAAACCCTTTTTTGGGTGTATGGAATTTTTTACAATTACTGAGTAATTGAATTTGAATGCAAAATATTGGAAAACTGTTTTGTTTTTATTTTTATCCAATTTAGAACTTGTGGCAGGAGAATTGTGCATATTCAAATGTTTTCAGATGCGCAACTTATTGAAAGTAATAATTTATTGCATTTAAGATATGTTCATATGTGAGTTTTATATAAAGGTTGAAAGTGCTTTTCATGAAGGTAAAGAATTATTTTAATTTAAAGTAAACATGCACAGAAAAAGGCAAAAATAGTCAATCAACACCATAAGCCATTGCTATTTTTTCTTTTAACTTACAGATATTGCAAATTTTCAAGTCCTTCAAAAGCATTTCTGGAAATCTTTCTGATGTGGTTGTTGTTCAGCAGACTGAAAAAACAAAAACAAACAAATAATTCCCAAATGAGAAACAGATTCTGAAAACATCAAAATACTTCTGCTAAGTACAGTTCTTTGCACAACAGAAAAATATTTACTGACATGGTTCACTAAATTTGGAAATTTATACTTTAATTCCCAATTCAAAAAAGTGATATAAAACATTAATGTGTCACAAAGACTTTTCAAAAATAATTTGTATTTATTAAATTACCCTAAAACAACACTGCAAACCAGAGATAAAATTCTTTTTTCCTGAAGCACGTCATCTAAAAGGAAAGTTATCAACATAGTCACGGTAACAAAGGAACATATTCCTAAACAAACAGATGGAGAGTATTGAATACTCAGGCTTAAGCATCTTCCTTGGAAAAATAAATATCACAGCTATTGGCACACAGTGGACTTTCATTGTGTATTTGTTAAACTGTCAACCAAGAGTCAATTACACCATAGGAAGTGAGGCTCTTATTATAGTAGTATCTAATGGTCCAAAAATGATTTCTAAGAAATCCAGGGAGAAAAATAACAGGTGTCAGAAATAAATCGAATTTGAACAGTAAAGCAAGTTACAGAAAATCAACTTTCAGTAACTTCAAAAACTTCAGAAAAAGCACTCTGGCAAATGAAAATTATAAATTTTTTTCTGGTTAAAAACACTTAAAATTTCTTTCAAATTTAAATTATTATGGCATGTCTAAATATAGAGGGAAAGTCTGCTAATTAGATTAGCACACACGTTCCTGAATATTCTATAATGTCTAAAACCCTCAAAGCTTCTAAAAATTTACTGCGAAAGTCCAATGCTGGAGGATTCACTTTTAGTATATTATAAAATATTTGTTTTGTGGGGTTTTTGTATGAATGATTAGGAAAACAGAAGTGTTTTGGCCATCAGAGCAGATGATTATTCGAGTTACTATGCACAATTTCACAGGCAGCCTAGAGATCCCCAAGCTCATCTCTTCCTAACTGATTCACTGTAGGTCTCACAGTTAAATTCCCCAAACAGCATCTGAAGTGGCTGACACCTCACCTATGGCACCAGAGCCATTTCTCACCATTTGTGACTGCCTAGTGTCCTGGCCATTGGGAGGCAGAACAACCAATCTGCAGCATGCATTGGAGCTGATGCCATACAGAAGTAATGCCAATTTTCATGGATAATTCTAAGCTTCAGTCAATGAGCCATTCAACTTTATAGTCCACCACGTGTTCAAGGAATTTTTAAACAGGCTGAAAGCAATATAACTAGTCAATGTGTAATTAATACCAGACACAAATCTTGTCCTGGGAGAATTTGCTGTTTAGGTACTCTCTCATTCTATTGTTCAAAATCAATTAATGCACTTCTGTTAGGTCTCCAAACCACCACCATGCAAATATATTTACTTGAAGAAATGACTATTCTGTCCCCCTTAGTCTATTAAATACAACATGCACCAATGCATGTAGAATAAACTATACATGTGTGTATACATACATATGTGCATGTGTGTATGTAATTTGCACATCTGCTATGATGCATATGTGTGGTATATGACACATGTATATAGTCTCAACTTCATATTAATCACAGATCACAGAAAACAATTTGAGTGACTATTTTCTTAAATCTTTCATCGATAGTGCCTAGGAGAGAGAAATTGATTCATTTCATACAAAAGATGTCTTTGGGCATTAGTGTTAATTATCTTTCAAAGCCACAATTAAGAAATGGAAAGGATATTACATACCATAATTAGTCTTTCTTCAATATATTAAATGTGCTTGAAGCCTATGTTTCTGCATATTCTTCTATAGTTATTTAAATTTTAACAAAAATAAAACACAAGATTTCAAAAAATTATACTGAAGTTACGATGTGCATAACTTAAAGTATGAGATCAAACAATTTGACTTGTTTTCTTGAAAATGTTTTTATTGCTGACAAGAAACCAATTCATCAAAATGGTTCACAGTTGAATGTATTTTCCAATCACAAGTACATATTTCTTCTCAACTTTTATTCAAAGCATTATGGTTTCCATCAAAATATCTTTATTATAATTTTAATGTTTGGAGCCCTACCCAAGTAATGTTTTGGTAGAGTGGTTATAGAAACTGTCATTTATGTTATTTTGTTTTGTTATTCATCAAGAAAATGCATTCAAAATTTATGAGTGGGTCTGCTAAAATTCAGGGCATAAAACAATACCTAACTTTCTTTAATCAAAAATCAGCACAAGCTTAGGCAAATTTGTGGCTGTATACTATATCCTCATGATGCCCATGATGCCAAAGGAACAAAACAAAACAAAACAAAAAAGAAGCAAACAAAACTCCCAAGAAGAAAAAGTAAAAATGTTACAGGTTTTATTGAGAAAATAAAGCAATTTATGAAAACAGGAGATCTGAATATGCTGATGATCAAACTTTTGGGGTAAAAGAAGAACCAGCAATAGACCAATGGTTCAGTTTATTAGCTGTATCTGTTTTTGCTGAAACACAAAGCCTTACCCAGAGTATGCCCACATACACTTGCATATTTACTGTTATAGAAATGTATAGTGTGTGGTTGGAAATATTTTATTAAAAACCAATAAATGACTGCTAGAAAATATTAAGGCTGTTTGCATAGTCAGCAATTCATCAAAGTGTAAAATAAAAAATAAAAATAATAAAATTTATAAAGAAAAATAGAACTCTCTCCCATCTCACATAAAATTTCTGCTGGGGTAATGCCAAGATTTACTCCACAAGTAAATCATTCTCTCTACATAGAAATACAAATAATATACTTTTTGTAAGTGGCAATAATGTTGGTCTGTTTCTGCTTGTTATGGTTATGCTTATTTTCATTTGGATACTCCAGAAATATGGTTCTGCCACTCTTAACACGAAAGGGTTGTGAACTTCATTTTTGGGCATACCAAAGTAAACATAGTATGAAACTTTCAATGAGCATAAACCATTATGCTGGAGTGATCTGCATAGTCACCAAGCAAGAGATTCATGGCAAAAGTCAATTATAGCTACCCTTGATAATCTGTCACAGCCACAGAAAAAAATTTATATGATCATAAACAATGTATAAATGATTTGTAATTCAAAACCATAAGAAAAAAAAGAGGAAAAGGAGAAAGGAGAGGAAAAGGAGAAATGAAAGGAAAATAAGTCAGGCTGATTTAAAGAACACAAATTTATTATTTTTTCCAACTTTTATTTTAGATTCAGGGAGCACATGTGCAGATATGTTACCTGGGTATATTGCATGACTCTGAGGTTTCGGGTATGGATAATCCCATCAGCTGGTACTGAGAATAGTACCAAATAGTTTTCCAGCCCTTGCCACCCTCCCTTCCTGTCTACTCTAGTAGTCCCCAGTGTCTATCGTTGCCTTCATTACATCCATGAGTATCCGATGTTTAGCTCTCACTTATAAGTGAAAACATATAGTATTTGGTGTTTTTCTTTTTTTGTTCCTGTATTAATTCACTTAGGATAATGACTTCCAGATGCATCCATGTTGTTGCAAGGAACATGATTTCATTCTTATGGCTGCGTAATATTTCATGGTGTATATGTACCACACTTATCCAGTCCACCACTGATGGACACCTATGTTGATTCATTGATTTTGCTATGATGTACAGTGCTGTGATTAACATATGAGCATATGTGTCTTTTTGGTAGAACGATTTGTTTCTTTTGGATATATACCCAGTAATAGGATTGCTGGGTCAAATGGTAGTTTTGTTTTAAATTCTTTGAGCAATCTCCAACCTAATTTCCACAGCAGCTGAACTAATTTACTTTCCTACCAACACTACAAAAGCATTCCCGTTTCTCCACAGCCTCACCCACAGCTGTTGCTTTTTTTTACTTTTTAATAATAGCCATTCTGGCTATTATTATAGAGCTAGTATCTTATTGTGGTTTTGATTTGCTTTTATCTGATGACTCGTGATGATGAGCATTTTATCGTACGTTTGTGGGCTACATGTACGCCTTCTTTTCAGATGTCTCTTTTCATGTCCTTTGCCTATTTTTGTTGAGGTTATTTGTTTTTTGCTTGTTCAATTGTTTAAGTTTCTTAAAGATTCTAGATAATAGACCTTCATCAGATGCAGAGTTGGCAGATATTTCCTCCTATTCTGTAGGTTGTCTGTTTACTGTGTTTTTAGTTTCTTTTGCTGTGCAGAAGCTCTTTCTTTTTATTAGGGCCCACTTGTCGATTTTTGTTTTCTTTGCATTTACTTTTGAGGGCTTAGTCAAAAATGTTTTCCCAATGCCCATGCCCAGATGGTATTTTGTAGGTTTTCTTCTAGAATTCTTAGAGTTTGAGGTCTTAGATTTAAATATTTAATCCATCTTGAGTTAATGTTTGTACACAGTGGAAGGTAGGGGTCAAGTTTCATTCTTCTACATATGGCTAGTGAGCTATTCTAGCACCATTTATTAAATAGGAATTGTTTCCCCCATTGATTATTTATGTCGACTTCATCAAAGATCAAATGATTGTAAGTGTGTGGCCTTATTTCAGGGCTCTGTATTCTGTTCCAGTGGTCTATGTGTCTGTTTTTGTACCAGTACAATGCTGTCTTGGTTACTGTAGCCTTCTAATACAGTTTGAAGTTGGGTAATGTGATGCCTCTGACTTTGTACTTTTTTTAAGATTGCTTTGGTTCTTGGGGCTATTTGGGGTTCCATATAAATTTTACAATAGTTTTTCCAATTCTGTGAAAAACTACACTGGTAGTTCGCTAGGAATAGCATTGACTCTATAGATCACTTTGAGCAGAATGTCCATTTTAATGGATATTGATTCTTCCAATCCATGAGTATGGAATATTTTTCCATTTGTTTGTGCCATCTATGATTTCTTCTAGCAGTTTTTTTTATTCGTTTTCTTTGTAGAGGTGTTTCACTTCCTTTGTTAGATATATCTCTAAGTATTTGTGTGTGTGTGCGTGTGTGGTGTGTATGTCTACTGTAAATAGTACTGCATTCTTTTTCTTTTTCTTTTTTTCTTTTTTCTTTTTCTTTTGAGATGGAGTTTCACTCTTGTTGCCCATACTGGAGTGCAATGGTGTGATCTCAGCTCACTGCAACCTCCATCTCCCAGGTTCATGCAATTCTCCTGCCTTAGCCTCCTGAGTAGCTGGGATTAGAGGCATGTGCCACCATGCCTGGCTAATTTTGTATTTTTAGTAGAGAAGGGGTTTCTCCATGCTGGTCAGGCTGGTTTTGAACTCCTGATCTCAGGTGATCCCCCTGCCTTGGCCTCCCAAAGTTCTGGGATTACAGGCATGAGCCACTGCACCCGGCCTAGGATTGCATTCTTAATTTGGCTGTCAGCTTGAATGTAATTTGTGTATAAAAATGTTATTACTACTTATTGCATGTTTATTTTGTATTCTGAAATTTGTTGAAGTTATCAGTTTCAGAGGGGGTTATGGTGGACATTTTTAGAATTTTAAGGCATAAAATCATATTGTCCACAAAGAGAGGTAGTTTTCCTTTTTTTCCTGTTTTGATGTCTTTTATTACTTTCTCTTGCCTGATTGCTTTTGCTAGTACTTTTAGTACTATTTTGAATAGGGATGATGGGAGTTGGCATCCTTGTCTTATTCCGGTTCTCAAAGGGAAAGCTTCCAATTGTTGCCCATGAAGTGTGATGTTGGCTGTGAGCTTATCATAGATGGCTTATTATTTTGAGGTATATTCCTTCAATGCCTTGTTTCTTGAGAGTTTTAATTATGAAGAGACATTGAATTTCATCAAAAGCTCTTTATGCATTTATTAAGATGATCATATGGTTTTTCTTTTTTAATTCTGCTTATACGGTGAATCAAATTCTCACATTTATTGATTTTCATATGCTGAACCAATCTTGAATCACAGAAATGAAGCATATGTGATCACAGTGAACTAATTTTTTGATGTGCTGCTGGATTCAGTTTGCTAGTATTTTGTTGAGGAATTTTATATCTATGTTCACCAGGGATATTGGCCTGTAATTTCATTTTTTATTGTATCTTTGTATCAAGGTGATGCTGGCCTCAAAGAGTGAGTTAGACAAACATGGCTCTTCGATTTTCTAACATAGGTTTGAGTAGAATTGGTGTCAATTCTTCTTTGTACATCTGGTAGCATTCGGCTGTGAATCCATTTGGTACAAGGCTTATTTTTTACAGGTTTTTATTACTGATTCAATTTTGGAAGTTGATATTGGTCCATTCAGCATTTCAATTTTTTCCTGATTCAATCTTGGGAGATTTTGTCCTTACAGGAATTTATCAACTTCCTCTAGATTTTCTGGTTTGTGTGTATAGAGGTGTTCATCACAGTCTCTGAGGGTCTTTTGTATTTCTGTAGGATTGATTGTAATGTCTGCTTTGTCATTTCTGATTGTGTTAATTGGATCTTCTCTTTTTCTCTTCGTTAATCTAGCTAGAGGTCTATCCATCTTGTTTGTCTTTTTGAACAACCAACTTTTGATTTTGTTGATTCTTTGTATGGATTTGGGGGTCTCAGTTTTATTCATTTCTGCTTTGATTTTAGTTACTTCTTTTCTCTGCTAGTTCTGGGGTTAGTTTGTTCTTGTTTTTCTCATTTTTCCAAGTGTGATGTCAGATTGTTAATTTGAGATCTTCCTAATTTTTTGAGGTAGGCATTTATTGCTCTCAACTTTCCTCTTAACATTGCTTTTATTGCATCCCAGATATTTTGATATGTTATGTATCTGTTTTTATTTATTTCCAATAATTTTTTGATTTCGGATTCATTATTTACCCAAAAGTCATTCAGAAGTAAGTTGTTTAATTTCCATGTAAGGGTATGGTTTTGAGAGATCTTTTTGAAATTGACTTATATTTTTATTCCACTGTGACCCAAGAGTATGATTGGTATAATTTTGATTCTTTTAAAATGTATTGATACTTGCTTTATGGCCAAACAATGGTCAATCTTGGAGTATGCTCCATGTGCAGATGAGAGAATATATATTCTGTGGTTGGTCCATGGAGTATTCTGTAATGTTTATTAGGTTTAACTGGCCAAGTGTTGTGTTTAAGTCCATAGTTTTGTTTTGCTAATTTTCTGTCTTGATGGTCTGTCCAATGTTGTCATTGGGTGTTGAAGTTCATAACTATTACTATGTGGCTGTCTAAGTCATTTTAGATCTAGAAATACTTGCTTTATAAATCTGGGTGCTCCAATGTTGGGTGTGCGTATATTTAGAATAGTTAAGTCTTCTTATTGACGTGAACGCTTTGTCATTATGTAATGCCCTTCTTTGTCTTTTACTGTTGTTGATTTAATCTCTGTTTTATCTGATATAAGAACAGCAACTCCTGCTTTTTTTTTCCATTTGCATGGCAGATTTGTCACTAACCCTCTGCTTTGAGCCTATTGGTGTCATTATGTGTGAGTTGAATCTCTTGAAGACAGCAGATGGATGGGTCCCTTTTTTTATCCAACTTGCCACACTGTGCCTTTAAAGTAGGGCATTTAGAACATGTACATTCAAATTTAATAATCATAGGTAAGAGTTTGACCCTATTACAAAATTGTTAGCTATTTGCTTTGTAGTAGCTTTTATTGTGGAATTTTTTTATTTTTTTAACATATAGGTCTGCAGGCTATGCACTTAACTGTGTTTTATGGTAGTAGGTATCATCCTTTTGCTTCCATATTTAGAACTTCATCAAGAATCTCACATAAGGCTGGTCTAGTGGTGATAAGTCCCCTTAGCTCTTGCTTGTCTGGAAAATATTTTATTTTTCCTTCATTTATGAAGCTTAGTTTGGTGGGATATGAAATTCTTGATTGGAATCTCTTTTCTTTAAGAATGCTGAAAATAGGCCCCCAAACTCTCCTCACTTGTAAGGCTGTTAGCCTGATGGGCTTCCCTTTGTATGTGATTTTTTTTTTTTTTTTCTTGAGCATTAACTTTGGACAGTCTGGTGACTATATTCCTTGGTGATGTTTGTTTTGTGTAGTATCTCACAGGCGTGCTCTAGATTTTTTGTATCTAGATGTCTATATCTCCAACTAGATTAAGGAAGTTTTCTTGAATTATTCTCTCAAGTTTATTTTCCACATTGTTTGCCTTTCTCCTTCTCTTTTAGGAATACCAATAATTCATAGGTTATTTTGCTTTACATAATCCCATATTTCTTAAAGACTTCGTTTGTTTAAACATTTTTTCCTTTTTAAAATCAGATTATGTTAATTCAAAAGACCAGTCTTCAAGCTCTGAAATTCTTTTATCTGCTTAGTCCACATGAATTTATTATTAAGTGAATTTGTTAACTTTTTTCTTCATGCATATTTCTCAGAAAAAGCAGATTTACATGTGAAATATGAGTGACAAATTGTAAGACTTCAAAATTCTAATGTTCTTTGAAACAAATGTTATTTGAAAGAAAGATGTAGTTGTTATGAAAATTTATGTTAAGGACCATTGATGTACATTAACTTAAAAAATCCTTTGTCTCACAATTTCACTTTGTTATGTATCTTTTCTTTATCAACTTATTAAAAACCCTTTGTAAGCAAAACATTAAACTTTTGCTTATAATGTTTAAGAATTATTTTTTTAAAAGTTTATATAATTTCTGCTTTTAGCTTTCTTTATTGTTTGTATTTTACAAATGTTTTAAATTTTTATGTAATAAAATTTACTGTTCTTTTCCTTTATGGCTTTGGATTTTGTATCATAGTTAGGCTTTCCTGAATCTAAGATTACATTAAAATCCCAATATTTTTCTTAAGCTTTGTAGTTTCATTTTAATGCTTTAATCTTTGAATCATCTTGAATTAATATTTTTTCCAAATTATTTACATATTATCATTACTATCGATTGACATATTTACAATTTCCCCTGTGATATGCAATACTAATGTAATTATATGCAAATCTCCATCATGTAACTGGTTCCCTTTCTAGACATACTGCAATGAAAATATTTCCAATATTATTGTTTTTAATATTTTACTCTTTATATAGGATAGTTTCTATCCCTGTCTTTTACTATTTTAATGATTAATTTTAAAGATATTTTTCTGGGTATATTTTAGGAATATCCTTCAAGTTTCAAAAATTTCCTTTGCATATTTTGACTAATATTCAAATTTTACTATATTGACTTTATCTATCTAACAACATGGTTCATTTTTCTGCTTATCTAAACCATCTTTTTAATCTTAGTATGTTTTAGAAGTAGTCACCTTGTGTGTGCTATGTATTTCTTATCGAGTCTGTTGATACTTCTTATGTCTTCCAGTTTGCTAAGCTGGATATTTTCTTTTGTCATATTTTGTAACAGATGACTTTTTGAATATAGGATATTGATTTTTTCATATCAGTTGTTACTATAATTCCCTATTATACTTCCATATTGTTTTTAACCATTTCTAAAGTGAATGTGGGTTGCACAATAAAAGCATATCCTGTAATGATCATGATTTTTTTGCTTTCTCTTTTCCATAATTATAATTTATTTCTAGCCCTAATAATACTAGATAATATATCTTTAAAAAGTGCCTTGAAATAATGATGATAATGGACATTCTTTTAGAATTTTGACCTTAATAATTACGATAGTTTCAGACTAGTCAGGTTGGAAGAGAAAAAATTATAAAGAAAATATGTACCAGGCAACTCTATTACTAAATCAGGAAACCGGGCAGTGACAAAGGAGTGTTGTGCTCATGCTTTCTCTTTTCACTAGTAATTACTATCATAAGCAGTACTAAAGATGTGACTTTTTTTTAGATCTATACCAAAACCAAAGAAGTAGTACATTTTTCATAATATTGTCAACATATTATAATTGCTTTAAGAAACCTTCCCCCAAAATTATAATAAAATTCGTTTGTTAAATTATTCAATTCCTAAAATCCATTACTAATACTTAAACACCCATAAATTTAGGCTTCTAAACAGTTTTAGGTCTTTCTGTTATTTTCAGACATTATTAATTTCAAGACTTTTACCATCCTATATCCAGATACACTATACATACATACATCTATATATACATCCAAACACTCATGCAACTGCTATTGTGTCATCTTCTGACACACAGAGCAAATATCTCATCAGAGTTTGTATAGTATTAGGAACATACATCATCACATGACTTCCATTTTAGTAGAACTATAATGCTACCATGTATCACATAAGTAATCCATGACAACTATATAAAAGTTAGAAAATACATATTTGCCCAAGTAAAATTAAAAGAAACAACACTATTCAGAAATACCAAGTTAATTTTGGTAAATATCTTCTAAGTTTTAGAATTACTCAATATTTATAAATTGCCCATGATCATGATCAGCAGCTAGTAATTTTGTATTTTCTTATATTCTTGCCTTGTACCATATAAAATATAAATATTATTCTAGGACATATTTATAATAGATATAATGACATATACTAAGTAAAAAGCAATAATTTTCTCTCATTTGGACATATAGGTAACAAGATTAAATACTTTTGAATAAGTCAAGATGAGAAACTATCAATTTATTAAGTAATTTTATAGAATTGCTGAAATATAAAAAAGCTCAGATTGGTTGCTATTTTCCAAGGTTTCCTGGTCTTTCTTCCAGGTTTGGCCATATGACTATTTTTTGCCAATCTGTTATGGTCATAGGCTTTATGTAATTTTAAAAGAAAAAAGAAAGAATCTGAATTCAAAAATGTGAAATGCATACAGATGCTGTCATTATTAAAATTATTAATATAAACCTTCATTATTAAAAAGAAAATCACAAGGCCACGTTTAATATCAATGTGCTAAATACGTTTTAGAATCTAAGATCAAAGATGAGGCTCTTAAATGTATGAGTTTAATAATGAATCATTTAATTTCCTGAATGTTGAATAAAACAAAAATTATAGTTAGATGTTGTTGGATTTGAATGTGTCTCCCAAAAGTTCATGTGCTGGAAACTTAATCCCTCTGTTCTCATGAATAAATTTATGGATTAATGATGGCCCTGCCCTCATGAATGAGTTAATGTTGCTATCACAGGTGTTGGTTTTGTTGTCTCCCTCAAGAGTGAATGAATGTTGCTATCACAGGAGTGGGTTCATTATCTCAGGAGTGGCTTTGTTATAAAAATGAGCTCTCTGACCCTCCTGCTCTTGCCCTCTCACCATGTAAGGCACCCCATCATGTTATGAGGCAGGAAGAAAGCCCTCATGAGATGCTAGTGCCATGCATTTGGACTTCTCAGCCTCCATAACTGTAAGAAATAAATTTATGTTATTCATATATTATCTTGTTATAGCAGCATAAAATAGACTAAGACAGATCTCTTTTTTAAAAAAGAAAAGATGCCAGATGCTATGAGATTGTAAATTGTAATAAGATTAACATTCAGCAAACGAAGAAAATCTCCTTCTTTTAAATTACTCATATATGTGCCATGAGAGGCTAAAGTGACATTGCCATAGAGTATCACAGAGTTTTAGACATAAAGAGACCTCAAAAGTTATTTAACTTTGAATTTTTTGTCTGTTTTGGCTTTTGTGATAACAAAACTAATGAAACATGAATCTATCTTTCATCATAGCATATTTTTAGGGAATGTGTCTATTTGTGCCTGCTAGCAGTGGATCCTTCATGTTCCCAGTGGGAATGCAGAACGTACGATGCTTTCTGTTTGTGGTTCTTGCATAGCTCATTGAAAAAGGCAAAATACAATTAACCTTTAGGTATATGCATTTTCCACAAGTAGAAATAATACTCTAAAGTTCTTTAACCAGACTTTTAAAAGCAGAGTTTTAAAGAAGTTCAAACTAGCCTTTAACATCTAGAACTATGCTGCCCGACTGAAATATAATCTGAGCCACAAATGCAAGTCACATATGTGATTTCTAATTTTCTAGTAGCCACATTTTAAAAAAGTAAAAAGAACTGGGTAAAATTGATTTTTATGATATATCTTTATCTAATCCAGTGTATTGAAATGATTATCATTCTAATGTGTAACCAACATAAAAATTATAAATAAGATATTTTATATTCTTATTTTCATTTGTCTTTGCAATCTGAATGTCTTTCACACATACAACAGATAGCAACTTGGACTGACTACATGTGAAGTGCTCAACAGCACCCACCTATGGCTCATACATGTGGCTACCATATTGGACAGCACAGTTACTTTGCTCACACACTGTCAACAGTCCCTACAAAATCTTTCCTCTCTAAAAATGTCCTGTAATCCAGAAAGAACTCACATCACCATTACCTCTTCATGCAATTTAGTAAAACTTACATATTTGGGTTATTTTTTTCTGATACAATAATGTACTTAAATATATTGTGGAATACAATTTGCTTGATCCATGTCTTTAACTGAGCACTCTAGAAACCAATATTTATTGACTCTCAGGCTCCACGATCCCACAGACTGATCTGTATAGTAGTGGACATGGGAAATGGGGAGGGACACAGCTAGAAGCACTTTCCTAAACCCTTCAGATGATTGTCCATATGCAGCTCACAGATCTCCACCTGCCAAAATCACATGCCATTTTTGAGAGTTAATTGGCACTAATAGAAGTAATTAGTATGATCTCATTTCTTTCTTCCAGAGCCTTCAATCCCTGATGTTCATAACAAAGGAGGCACAAAGCCCAATTATTTTTGGCTCTTGGGCTGGTTGTGATCATCATACATTAACCAGTTTTCTATCTCCACTGCCAGTAAGTGCTGGGGCTGCTAACTGCCATTGTTGGGAAGCCACTCCACCTCTACCCACCAATACTGTTTGGCACTGTAAGAAAGCAGAGAAAGGCTGGGTGCGGTGGCTCATGCCTGTAATCCCAGCACTTTGGGAGGCCGAGGTGGGTGGATCACCTGAGGTCAGGAGTTCGAGACCAGCCTGGCTAACATGGTGAAACCCCATCTCTAGTAAAAGTACAAAAAATTAGCCAGCCATCGTGGCGGTTGCCTGTAACCCCACGTACTCGAGAGGCTGAGGCAGGAGAATGGCGTGAACCCGGAAGGCAGAGCTTGCAGTGAGCCGAGATTACGCCATTGCACTCCAGCCTGGGCAACAGTGCGAGACTCCACCTGGAGAGGAAGGAAGGAAGGAAGGCCGGCCGGCCAAAGTCATGAGGTCATCTGGTTCATCTCAGGAGAACTCTTTCATTGACTGCCAGGTTTCGTTTTTATTACAAAGCCACAAAGCATTAATAGGACAAAGGTAAAGAGAAAGTAGTGCATTGAGTGAGGCCTAGGGAAAAGTATATGTTTTCTCTGAATGTAATTTTATGTATAACTCTTGAATATGAAAATACTCAAAATGACGAGGTGCTCTCTCAAGTCGCTTACCCCAGCCCTCTCCCAACTCTTATCAGGATTAAGTGGAAAATTCTAGAGATTTCACTGTTAGTGACTCCTTATTCTCATAAAGGCATCTTTAAGGATTTACAGTTCTCTAAGGATGAATGACAACCTTGAAAGAGAGACTCCAATGCACTGCAAGGAGCAATATTAATAACTGAAGGTCATGTGTTCTAATTCTCAATAAATCTTATTGATTACCTAATATTTTAGAGTTTGACTTTTCCCATCTGTAAAAAAAGAAAAAGTAATAACAACTGATATCACACAGTTGATTAAAATAATGTACGTAAGAATAAAAAACTAGAAAACATTCAAGTGGTAATTTATAGAGTATGAGGACTCCAGTGGGGGCAGGTGGTAATGAACTACCTGGAAATATGGAATTGTCCTTGGGAGGGCATATCAGGAAGTGTCCTCTAGCCCGGGGTCCTTGACCCCTGTGCTCTTGACCTTTGGGGCCACGTAATTCCATGTTGGGAGGATTGACGTCTTGTGATTGTAGCATGATTAGCAGGGTAAATTCAGAAGTGAGAACCAGGTAGCTAAAGTGAATTAAGCTAACATTGGTCAACGTGGTGATGGAGATGAATAGAGTTGGTAGGAAATAGGAAACAAAGGTGAAACACACATAGATGGACAAGTGCAGGTGGAAGGATAAATCCAAGAACAAGAATAACATGGAAAAAATGGGAAATCTCAGAAAGAGTTAAAGGGAAAATAGCAGCGAGGGTTGTGGAAGCAGAAGAAATTGTTCTGGAGGGCTGCTTACTGCTTGAAATGCCTTTTGTTTCAACTTGTTCGTCACAGGATTGGGGGAAGCTCTCAACATTTTAAATGTGCAGAGAGAAGCGCCTTTGGCATCGCCAACTAACAACGAGATAACCAGATCACACCTGGACAATTTCTGGGAGCTGGGGGATTCTCTGTCTCACTGTCTCTGTTTGCAAAGCCCCGTTTTCACTTGCTTGTCACCATTTGCTGAAGGAGATCAAGTTGCAAGGTCACATGTTACTGGCCTTCTATTAATACAATAATCTTTCCATTTTTTTCAACACACAGTTCTAGCAACCAGGAATAGGTATAATAATTCGCTTTTAATTAAAGTCAAGGAAAAGAGAGCACAAGAATTTGTCCACAGGTCAAGTTCCTTTAGGTGGTTACCCTAAAGACAGATTACACCTGTTGGTCCTGTGAGAAGAGACACGCATTTTAAGCAACAAGAAGCCTGCGCCATTTGGGACCAACTGGGCTTGGAGTCCACATTAGATTACATTGTTTCAAGTTCCTTAGGGATCATTCACACCATCCATAGCTCTGGAGCTATATGGAATACATTTTTAATAAACTAGTGTGAAGGTTTTATTTATAATAGTATATAAATATTAGAAATTAAAAACTATACATTCGCTATTTTAATTCTATTAGTATTCAGTCTTCAGAACTACCAGTTATTGATAGACCTTCCCTCTCTTTATGTCAAAATATTCCTGGAAGAAATGTAATAAACTATTTTAGGGAGGAGGGTGAGTATTTTTATTCATTTTCTATTGCTATGTAACAAATTACGGCCAATTCAATTGCTCAAAACAATACTCCTTTATTATCTCAATTGGTTTAGGAGTACAGGCATGGCTCTGTTGCATCCTCTGCTAAGGGTCTCATCAGGCTGAAATCAAAGTGTCGGCCAGGCTGAATTCCATCTACAGTAAGAGTCCTCTTCAAACTCTTTCAAGTTGTTGTCAGAATTCAGGACTCTGCAGCTGGAGAACTGCAGCTCTCAGCTGCTAGTGGCCACACTTCTCCATAGGCATCTCATGGCATACTCTGTTTCTTCTTCCAGCCTCTTTTAAAGAGCCCATCTGATTAGGCCAGGCCCACATAAGATGATCTCCCTTTTGATTAACTCAAAGTCAATTCACAGACCTTCACTAAACATGAAAAAATCTCTCCATCTTTGCAATAGTGTGAGTCATCACAAACACTGAGTCTAACCAACATGGGTGACATGAGTGACGCCCATCATATGCAGAGGCCTCATTCACATTCCAGGACAGGGTCATTGTATGGGTATTAGGGGGTCATCTTGGAATTTCTCCTATCACCTTGAATTAGTAATTGAGGCAGATTTTTTGGCTTTATTTGTATATTCAATCAAAATAGTATTATTATTATTTTAATTAGCATGCAGTGTAATATTTAATAAAAATATTAAACATGAAAAGATGTTTTATTTAGGGATATATGACACCCTTATTAGAAACAGAAATAAGTATTTAGAAATTTATAATAGCAATTTCAGCATAGCAGTTACTTTGATCATGAAAAAAGAGGATGTAATTGGGTTTATTGTTGGTTTGTTTTTTAAGTGGAATGGTAGTTATATGAGTGTTTATTATAGTGTTTTGGATCTTTTAAGGAGTCTTACTTATTTTATGATAAATGTTTAAATATAGTGATTAAACACTTTTTTGTGTAATTGACTGTTTTCAAAGTTATATGACAAGGTTTCTGCCTTCAACAATCTCAAAAATCTAACAAGGGAAGAACCAGAGAAATAAGAAATGACAAATGTCTTACAAATTTTTGTGTGAAAAGGACTATGGGATAGGTCACGCACCCAAACAAAGGTTTGAATGAAAGAAGCAGGAAGTTTCCCAGGAGGGAGCACGGCACTCTGGAGGAGGGGTGGGAACTGTCGCCGAGTGGGAGGGGCGAGCCCAGAGATTCCCAGGAGGGAGCACAGCTTTCTGGAAGAGAGGTGGAAACTTTCTGCAGAGTAGGATCAAGGCCAGAGTTTCCCAGGAGGGAGCACAACGCTTTGGAGGAAGGGTGAGAACTGTCTGTGGAGTAGGAGGAGCGAGGCCAGGAGCAGCTGGGATGCTGAAGGGAAGGCCTGGGGCACCAGCGATGGGCAGCTCAGAGGGTGCTCTAGGGAAGGGAGGAAGCCAGAGGAGCAGATGCAGGCAGATCTGGAAAGACCTAGGTCACTCTGCTATGCTTCCCTTTCTTCTCTTGAAAGCACTGGGCACTCGAGTCTTTTAACCAGAGGAATAATGGTATTGGCAAATATCGACCTGGCAACAGGATAAAACTGGGTTCCTTTGTTAGTTTGAATTGGAGGGAGGTAGAGGAAGGTAGAGGAAAGGAGGCTGGAGTTTTGAAGAGCACATTGGTGGTTTTGCTTCCAGCCTTCACTCCTCCTCTCCTTCCCAGCAACCCTGTCCGGTTCCGTAGGGCCTGGTTCCTTTGTCCTCTGACCTCCAGTTGCCTTCGTGAAATGGGCAGCAGCAGATATAGGAGAAAAGTAAGTAAAATTGAGATATTTACTCGCTACCTACAGATTTGTGGGAGGCTACCGCCATCGAAAAACCCACAGTTCATGCTGAGTATCTCTCCACGCAATGCTCTCTGCATCTCTACAGCTGGTGTTTGCTTCTTCCCCTTGCTCCTTTAGGGAACAAGGTTCCTTTAGGGGTGGTAAAGTCTGCCAGGCATGGTTCTATGGTCTGAATGTTTGTGCCCCCCACTGCCCCCAAATACCTGTGTTGAAATCCTAACTCCTAATGTGATGGTATTGGGAAGTGGGACCTTTGAGAGGTGATCAGGTCATGAGGGAGGAGCTCCCTTGAATGGGATTAGTGCCCTTATAAAAGAGACCCCCACAGAGCTCCCTCCCCAATTCCACCATGGGAGTACACAGGGAGAAGTTGGCAGCCTGCCTCCTGGCAGAGCCCCCTCCAGCCCCTGGCCATGCTGTGCCCTGATGCAGGACTTGCGGCCTCCAGAACTGTGAGAAATAAATTTCTGTTATTCATAAGCCACTCAATCTATGATATTTTGTTATATAACAAATAAACTAAGACACATGGGATATTGCCGTTTTCCTTCTTTTTCACACCATGTCTGAACCTTTGTAATAGTTCCTTAACTAAATTCTCTTCAGAATGCCCAATCTGTGTGTCATCTGTTCTCTGTCAGCACATAGGGCGCCTAACTTGGGAGGTTACTGCTGCGACGTAAGGCAGACCCGGCAAGGACCTAAACTAAGGCTGCGGATAGGGAGACGAAGCATCAGAAGGATTAGAGGGAAAATCAATCACAGCTGATAAGCAATTGACTATGAGGCCATAAGTGAATATCAAAGGTTATTCTCAGGTTTCAGATCTGAATTACCAGAGGGTGCTGTCACTGTTCACCAAAAAAAAAAAGAAAAAAAAAGTATATATATATATATACACAGCCAGTGGGATGTGAAAATGTTAAGCCAGGGTTGATCATGAGTTCAGTTTAGGAGAGAATATATTTGAGGTGCTTTACAGGTAGCAAAGTATAAATGCATTGATTCAAGTCTCAGGACTGAGATAAGGCCTAAAGACATAAATCTGAGTGTCACTTGATGTACAGGCAGTATCTGAAGACAAGAAAGTACACGTGATCACCCAGAGATTTTAGGTAAAGAGGGTCCGGGGAAACATCACAGCTTAAGGAGCAGGGTGGGGAAAGACAAACTTGCAGAGAAAAAGATGATTTCAAGGATGGAGTGATCATTACTATCAGAATTACCAAGAAGTCGAATAAGAGAAAAACTTTGCTGTCCACAATAATTTAGCAACTGCTTCTCATGGATGCTGACATATTGTAACTAAAATGTCACTTCCTCAGGTTGGTTGTCTCTATTTTTCTCCATTTTCTTCATAGGATTAATCATGACATTTACTTTTTATTTGACAGGCTCACCCTCTAAAATGCAAACTTCACGAGGCACATCTTCTATTGCTTGTTTATCCTTACACCAAGGGAGCAAGCATGGTTGAATATGCATTGCTTAAGTGAAAAGTCATTGAACTAGGAGGCCATTATTATCTTTTGATGTGGTCTCAACTTAACCATCATCCAAATTATTCTATTTATGTAGTGTTAGGTGCCCTGGTCTCTCTGTCCTAGGTTTCTGGGCCGGAAAGAAAGTGCACTGAAGCAACAGGAAGTGATTCTGCACTGCTTGTGGCATTAGCCTCCCTCCCACCTGATGGTTGTGCTATCTTCATATTTTGTACACCATCGACTCAGTGAACAGCTATTTTCATGTATTCCTTTAAAGAAATGATATGTAAGAAATAATTTTCAGAATTATGGAATCTAAGAGCAACAGATCAATCAGCACCAATCATTCTCTTATAATTTCTCTTCCATTACTCCACCAATTATTTCAGCCAGATTACTGTTGTTAAATTAAGATTAGCCTAAAGTTGTCTCCTTACATATTTCGAGTTTGGCCTGAAGATTTCTTCGTACATAGTGAACCGTAACCTAACTGGATGTGTAAACAGACTGTAACCTACTCTTGCAACACGCAGCCGAGTCTCAGCCAATGGCAGGTGGCCAACTGTTCAAATAAGGTGAACTCCAAGCTATAACCAATCTGGCTGTTTCTGTACCTCACTTCCATTTACTATACCTTACTTTCCCTTTTTTGCCCATAAACTCTGGCCACATGGTAGCACCTGAATCACTCTGAACCTATTCTGGTTGGGAGTAGAGATGCCCAATTCACGAATTGTTATTTCCTCAGTTAAACTCTGTTAAATTTAATTTGTCTAAGGTTTTTCTTTTAACCCTATATTATGGAGATCAACTTATAAATTCACTCAGATGATTTTTAAAATCAACTTTAGATTTTTTTACATTTTTATTATCTATAAGTTTTATGAAAATAATGATCATCTGCCTGTATCTGACGCAGTACAAGAATTTAAGAAAAACTTAAATGTATCCAAAAAGGAAATAAATATAAGACTCCTCAGAGGGCAACACGATCTGGAAATATTTCAGCTTCTTAGTAGGAGAAATAATCTCAAGATAGAAACTTAAAAAGTGCAAGATGATAGAAGTAAATAAGCAAATAAAAAATTTATCTCATTTTCAGTTAATTTGAATAAAAACAAATATTTTGGTTATTAATTATGTATTTCAAATTCCATTTTATAGTTGAACTTCAAAAAGTTTAATATTATATAATGTTCAAAGAAAATCAAATGCAGATTTTCATACCTTTTCCTCTGACTTCAATCAGACATGCTCAGTGGTTTTCTATTCAGAATGTGCAAGTTAATCTCTATGTTGTAAACGGCACAAATTTCCACTAGCAGTACAACATAAAATAGCATGTCTGAGCTCACAAACCTATTCCTTCTTACTGGCATTTTTTAAATGCATGAGAATTTGCTCATTAAAAAAAAAAAAAAAATCCTTACAATTTTTTTCTACTCCTCAGTCAACCTAAGAAGCTGACTTGTTTTTTTTCCATCAGTTTCTCTATGAAAATTATATGAAATAGAAAATAGACAATACTACGTATGTAAATGGTTTTTGCCCAACTGTAAGTATTATGGGCACAAAAACATTTATTTCTGTGATGTCAGACTATACTACATTTTCTCTTGAAATACGTATTTCAGAATTAAAGCAAAATTAATTTTTTAGCATCGTTAAAGTAGAGAATTCAAACTTAAAGAGTCTGTGGGGAAAAGAGAGGAAAAGGCTGGAAATGGAGTCACAGAGTCCTACATAAATCTATATGAGGGATTGCACCTAGAAATAGGAATTTAGTTTGAGAGTGAATTTCTTCAATGTGAGTGAAATTTCAAAGCTTCAGTCACTGGCAGGATTCAAGTATTCATCATAAGGTATTCTCCTTAAGACAGATTTTACCAATGATGACAATTCACTGAAATAACACATTCACAATTCATAATAAGTCAAAGAAACAATTTGACAAATGAGACTTTCCAATATGATGTTGAGATCAGCCCTCTGCATACATTCCTTTCTCCTCAGCGTTGTAGCCCATCAGTGCATGATGACAGTGCATTAGCATGGCAGCAGAGAATGGCCATGACCACAGCAGCCTGAACGTGGCGCCTCTATGAGACTGTCCATGCAAGTGTCACCTGACCTCCACCACCCAGCCATTGGCTCTGCCCAGTGACTGCCTTTCTCTATCAGAGCAATGGCCCCACATGCTAAACCACAAAGATCCACTCCAACTGACATACAAAAGTATCTGGTAGGTGGGATGGAGCCCAGGCCTGAGATGGACTAGCTTGGAGCAATTAAGGAGCAATTAGGTTGTGCCTCTGAAGATGTCTGCACACGTGCATGGACCAACAGACAGCTCATTTTCAGTCTCGTGTTTTGAAAAACACAGGAAATCTTACATTCAAAAAATCTGCACAGATGGTGTGTGCAGATTTTCTAAAGTGTCCATGTGAGAGCAGCCACAGATAGAAGGGAGGACACAACCTTGCATGTAGATTTGTCTAAGAGAGATCACCAAGGTCCCCTCTGGGATCAGCCACGACGCCACACTCCCTACACCTTACCTTCAAAAGAGCTTTTCTTTGGGCCAAAAACTAAACTGAAGAATGTATTTCTAGGGAAAAATACAC
Source organism: Colobus angolensis palliatus (assembly GCF_000951035.1). Taxonomy (NCBI): domain Eukaryota; kingdom Metazoa; phylum Chordata; class Mammalia; order Primates; family Cercopithecidae; genus Colobus; species Colobus angolensis. The sequence continues at coordinate 89,166 of NW_012119443.1, read as the reverse complement.
AGAAACACACACACACACACACACACACACACACATTTGTATCCATAGCTATATGGATATCTGTGTATGTACAGTGATCCCTGGGTATCTGAGGGGCATTTGTTCAAGGACCTTCCTCTAACACCAAAATTCAAAGATGCTCAAGTTCTTTACATAAGATGATGTAGTACTGGCATATTACCTACATGTGTATACTTTAAATACTGCTGCATACTTTAAATCATCTCTAGATTACTTACACACCTAAAATAATGCCTACACATCATTCATTCCCATGGATTCAATGAGGTACATGGTGGGAAATTCAACTTTTTCTTTTGAAACTTTGTGGGATTTTTTTTTCAAATATTTTCAATCCGAGGTCAGTTGAATTCAAATTTGAAAACCACAGATATGATTGATTGTACTTTAAATAATCTCGAGATTACTTATAATATAATATAATATAAATGCTACATAAATAGTTGCTATTCTATGCTGTATTTTTATTAGTATTATTTTAATTGTTTTCTTTTAAATATTTCTATCTTTGGTTGGTTGAACTCTGAGAATCAGAACCTGTAGATTCAGAGGGCCAACTGTACTTACATGTATATCTGAAAGAGGAAAGGGAGTTTGAGAAGAGTTGGGAGAATAGACTGTTAACAGGGAGTCCCTGGGGAAGCCTGACAGCAAGAAATGAAAAAAATAATTCGCCAGTTTGTCAATTTGGCCACATGCCATCTCAACCTTCCTCAATCTCTATAAATTAAATAAATGCACATGAAATTTAAAAGCAGTGTAATTTTAACGGACCCATTTCTTAAAGTTAGTTGACATTAAAAGACAACATTTGTTACTGTATATTTGGTCATTTCGATTTGCAAAAGATTAATAGGAGGTAGCAAAAAATAATGCAAATAAAAGATACAAACACTCTGCCAATTGTTTTAATTAACTTCAAATTAGAATTGCATTCTTCAAGTATGATGCCTTTCTGTTAAATGCTCTAAGTGTCTTGGTTGTTTCACTGCCACTGCAAACAGCAATACCAGAAAGAATGCTGGATTTCCATCGAGTTTTCACATGTGCCACATAGTGACTGGGGAGCTTAGAGAAGTATGACTTTGAACAGATAATGACTTCAGGCTCAGTTAATACTGCATGGAAATCTACTAAACATTAGTAAGCTGGTGCTCTCTAGGTGTTGGGACTTTCCTTCAGGTTTAATTGCTAACATTTCAATTTTTGTCTTTTAGAAAATGTCTGTAGCAAGTACGCATTAATTTTGCATAAAAAAATGAAACAAGCACAGTAATTTAAAAATATAAATGACATATGGGTTTAAGAGATGCCCAGCAGAGCTACTTCTCCCACTGACAATGGAAAGGGAAGAGAAAGCCAAGAAAGAGGTTTTGAGAATTGGCCTTTTCTTTTTCCTTCTGCCTGTAATGGAAAACACACAAACACACATACATGCAGGAGCACACGCACATGCTGTGAGGGTTCTTCCGTGACAGCCTTGATCCAATACAGGGATTTCCAAGTGGTTATAAAATGCCTTTTGAAGAAAATCCCACCATTTTGAAAGTCGCTGCTTCTTTTCTGACTGCCAAGTTGCAGCTCCCTGGTGAGTCATTGTGCAACAAAAACGGCCTTCTGGGCCCCCAGGAGCTGCCTCACCACATAAGCTGCCAGTCACCCGGCCCTCCAGATGGCAACAGCAGGACTGAAGCTAAAGGGCAAAGACACTGGTGATTACCAGAGCAGAGAATGGGACAGAAATAGGAAATACAAACAAAGCAAAGTCTGAAAGGTGAGGGCCTACAACCTGGAAATCAGCAGGTGTTGGCATTCAGGAGGAAGTTCTTTTCCTTGGACTTCAATATACTTAATAGTAAATGAAAAAATTGAATGAAAACTTTCTGGGTGGATTGACTAGGGGCAGAATCAGGATGCAGCTGCAATCGGGAACCAGGCATCATGGAACTGCTATGATATTCCTCCAGTAAACTTCATCTGCTTTTAAAGAGAAAGTGCAGTAGTCTCCAGCTACCTGCTGCATGGTTCATGTTTTAGTTCTCCTTTCTCAGCTAATGGTGAAGTCGGCCTGAAGGTGTGGAACCTGATAGGAGGCCTCGCAATAAAAATTAGTGCCTGGGGCCTCTCCCAGGGAGGAGCAGGTGTACAGAAGAATAAACTTGAAATCAAACTCCTCGTGGGAACTGATAACTCCTAAAGAGAAGCAGTGAAGTACAGTGACTGACGTTTGGTGCTCTGCACTCAGGCAAACTTAAGTTTGATTCCCAGATCCAGGTCCACACTCCTAGCCTGCAAATTAAGAAACATAATAACACCTTCCTTCCCTTGTACAATTGTTCTCAGTGGTGCTGAGTCTGGATCTTCAAGAGCACTCAAAAAATGTTGGTGGTTCTTATTAAAAGAGTGGTAAATATCTGAGCTCCAGCATTCTTTTATGCAGACAGATGCTCTGGTATTTCTTTATATTTCAAGAAGTATTTCTAGACTTGGAAGCACAGTTCTGAGAGTATGACCCATAACATAGATGAGACATCTCATAGAGTTCAGAAAATGATACCCCAAAGTGATAGCCTCCGAACTGGCCTCAGAAGCGAAGTCTCTCTCAGACCTTCTGCTCTTCTGCCTCTCACTATTTATTCTCCCTCAAGTCTAGCTTCTTCCCCAAGGTGGACATAGAAACCAGAAGCCCTTTCCCTAAAGTCAGCGATAAACCATAAAAATATTTCTCCAGGCTTCCCTGCCTTTCTGTGTAAGGGCTGGCCATAAAGAAATTCTCTGATCTGTTTTGTATGATGGTAGATCATATGACCCCCTTTCCAGAAAGGGTCTAGCCTCACACCTTGGAGGAAGGAATGCTGCAAGAAGAGGCCAAGAAGAATCTGAGTGGACAGGCCTTGCCAGGTTACATGATTTGGGTCTGTGTCCCCACCCAAATCTCATGTCCAGTTGTAATTCCCAATGTTGGAGGTGGGGCCTGGTGGGAGGTGATTAGATCAGGGTGATGGATTTCCCCCTTGGTGCTGCTCTCATGATAGTGAGTGAGTGCTCATGAGATTAGGTTGTTTAAAAGTCTGTAGCACCTCCCTGCTTTCTCTTCCTCCTGCTCCAGCCATGTAAGACATGCTTGCTCCCCCTTAGCCTTCCACCGTGATTGTAAGTTTACTGAGGGCTTCCCAGACATGCTTCCTGTACAGCCTATAGAACCGTGAGCCAATTAAACCTCTTTTCTTTATAAATTGCCCAGTCTCAGGTATTTCTTTATAGTACTGCAAGAACAGACTAATACACTGGGTTTCCTTACTCTGTCTGTTAGCATTAGATCATACACTTTCACGCAATCAGATTTCCACCCAGCTGCTCATTCTTCAACAAACCTAGGCATAAAAATGGGCAGTTTTCTCTGTATTTGGGGGCCTTCGTTCTGAAGGCTCCCATATCACATAAAGCTTTAATTAAATAAATCTGTTCTACTCTTCTATTGTTAGCCTGTCTTTTGTTACTGGACTATCGGCCATCACCCTTATGATGGGTGAGGAAAGGAATCACACCATTTTGCCCTTATACCTCAAAAATTTTGTCGTGAAAACCTATTTTTAAAGGAACAGCTGAAAATACAGTTTTGAACAAAATGAAGGTGTTGTAAAGACAAATTTGGATAAAATTTTTCAATGAATTGAGAATAATAGCCAAAGACCAGATAAAATGTATGGCCATATTTTTTAGATATCCCAAAGTAATTTTCTATATTTTGAAGGTTTCACAAATGCCTCTAATCCTGAAGAGGTTGAAAAAAATCTCAATATGGGAGGTGGAAAATAAATAAGTTTCCAAATCTGCTGTACATAACAATGTAGTTTATTCCTAGAGTGACTTTTAGGTAACACATGACTAACATTTTCCCTTAATTTCTTGCCTATTACTGACTGTTTTCTTGGAATTCCAGGTATTACAAAAGCCGAATTCATTGTGTGAGCACGATATTTGCATATTTCCAGCTGAGACTTTCTTACAACTCGATCACTTTTTTTTTTTTGAGATGGAGTCTCACTCTGTCACCCAAGCTGGAGTACAGTGGCATGACAGCTCTCTGCAACCTCCACCTCCCAGGTTCAAGCAATTGTCCTGTCTCAGCCTCCCAAGTAGCTGGGACTACAGGTGCATGCTGCCACGACCGGCTAATTTTTTTCGTATTTAGTAGAGACGAGGTTTCACCGTGTTGCCCAGGCTGATCTCGAACTCCAGAGCTCAGGCAATCCACCCGCCTTGGCATCCCAAAGTGCTAGGATTACAGGGGTGGGCCACCGCGCCCAGCCTTAAATACTTTTATTGTTACAAAAATAGTTTCTTCTGACAACTGAATAAATTCCTTTTGTGTACTTCTCAGGACAATATATTGTTATTTTTGTAAGCAGCTACAGATATGAGAATTAGATTGCTAAATAGCAATGTTGTTTGTCCTTTAAGAGCTTAGTTATGGATTGATTCATGAGTCACACTTTTCATAATATTACTAATATACTATAAAATAAAGATAAACTACTTTCCATCTTGCTAATTCCTCCCTTTAAAAATTGGTAGGAGTATATATCAAGTATATCTGTATTCAAATGGATTTTATAAATATTACTCTCAAATCTTCTCTGCTCTCATGCATAAGGATTTATTACAAATATCTACACATCATAAAATTTCTATCCATCTGTAGATTCTAGAATAGTAGTTGATTGCTAAATAATAATACACAAACGTGTATTCTGTATAATATAAATGGAGTGATAACAAAAGTTGGTATTCTAAAACTACAGAGCACTTAAAATAATTGCCTGTTATGTGTTGGTATAATTAAACTATTGTTGAGAAAACTATTACGCATTTATATAAAATAACATTACAAAAGAACGTGTATGTGTGTGTGTGTGTGTGTATACAGCAAAAGCGTTACATAGTGAAGCAGAAATTCAGACTTTGGAAGATATTGTAGACAGGATTCTAAGATGTCAGACCCCAGGATCTATTCCTCAAGAATGGGACTTTGAATAAAACGAGATATCATGGCTGTGACTATGACACCTTACATATATAAAAGTAATTTTGTAGACCAGGTGTGGTGTACCTGTAATCCCCACACTTTGAGAGGTTGAGGTGGGTGGATCACTTGATCCGAGGAGTTTGAGACCAGCCTCGACAATATGGCAAAACCTTGTCTCTACAAAAAATACAAAAATTAGCTAGGCATGGTGACTTGCGCCTATAGTCCTAGCTACTCAGAAGGCTGAGGTGATAGGATCACTTGAGCCCAAGAGGCAGAGGTTGAGTTGCAGTGAGCCGAGATCATACCATTGCATGCCAGCATGGGCAACAGAGTGAGACCCTGTCTCAGAAAAAAACAAAAAAAAAGTTATTTTGCAGATGTAGTTAAGTTTACTAATCAGTTGACTGATTAACTGGGGGGTTCTGGTTTAATCTCAGGAGCCCTTAAAAAGTAGAGAGTTTTCTCTACTTCTGGCAGAAGGGGAATTCAGAGATTCAAAGCATAAAAAGGAGTTAGTGGGCCTTTGCTGGCTTCCAAGATGCAGGGGCCACCTGTCAGGACCAAAGAGGGGCCTCTGGTAGCTGAGAATAAACCCACCCACTGGCCGGCAAGGAAGCAGTAATCTCAGATCCACATTTCCAGGAACTGAACCCTGCCAATGACCTGAGAGTTGAAGCTGCCAGACTTCGAGCCCGCAGAACTGTGAGCTAATAAATGAGCACTGCTTTAAGCCACTGTGTTTGTGGGAATTTGCTATGCTGCCATAGAAAATTAGTACAGAGGAATACTTCATGTTGTTTGGGGTTATATAAATGCCTGAAAATCTGCAATGCAACAATGTATAAGTTAAGCAATGTGGATTAATATTAGAAATCACCCAGAACAATGCCTAACACATTTTTATTATGATGTATTAACATTTAAGAAGTAGAAACCTAATAAAAAGTAACTGCATAATAGCATAATACCACAACCAACCAGATGAACAAGCGGTGGTAGAAAACACTCTGGATAAGGACATAAGGGAAGCTGGTGCTCCTGCCAAGTAATCAATACAAACAGCTCACCTGGGCTCAGTTTCTTCTGCAAGAGGAGTTAAGTGTACTAACTTATTTCTAATGATTGATAAAGACTAAGCCAAGTCTCAGTTCTCTGAAGGCACCTACCCTGGGCCCACTCTGGCTCCAGCTCCTGCGCTCATTCTGCCTGCCTGCCCACTGGGCCACACTCGCTGGGCCCAGCTCACCCCAATATGGAACAAACAGGGGGTGCTAAGCAGCTCAGCAGTTTCACATTCACATCTAAGTGGAAAGACAAAAGGAACTGCTGCCTTCCCTATTATATGTACCTGTTCAAAACCTGCTCTGCTCAGTGTAAAGCTTCTATTGTTACTTTAATAAGAAGTACAAAAGTTTCTATACTTCCTGGTTTGAAATTTCGATTTTCAGTTTTTGTTAGGCTGTATCTTCTAATCGCACTACCCCAAGGGCCTCTTTCCTTGTCCTCTCTCTGGCTACAGCCTCTAAGACGAAAATGCCCCACCTCTGCTGGAGGAAGTGATTCCCCAAGGCAGGGAACAGAGGCAGAGAGCAGCACTCTGGGCACAGCTAGTTTAGGTCTGATGTCGGCACCACCCCTAAGCTAGCCTTGCTTCATCCAACCTTGCAGTGCCTCAGTTTCTCCAGTGGGTAATAGTAGTAACACAAGGAACTATTAAAAAAATCACATGAATTCTGTATGCAACGCACTTAGAATAGGTGGGGTAAGCATCGCTAAGTCTTCCCTATTCTGTTGCTCCAGGCTGTTTCACTCTCCACATAGAAGCACATGTGTGTGCCTGTGCAGGAGCATGCGTGTATATTTGGCACATTATCAATATTAGCATGTAATTATGCATTCTCTGCTCTCCTTCATTGTGGGGAAGGTATTGGAGGGCTTTTTATCTTTCAGTGGGACCTTTCACAGCAAACAGCAGACCCATGGGCACACAGCAGCTCCATAAGTACTCTCGGCAGGACAGAGTGTGCAGAGCTCAGCCCGGCTGTTGTGTTCCTTTCTCATACTGTTATTTCCGTTCTTTTGCTGTTTTGAAAAAGGGATGCCATAAAGTTTGTTTAAAGTGTGTGAAACTAGCGATGAGGATGAATCCACAAGCCAGGCATGGTGGGTGACTCACACCTATAATCCCAGCATTCTGTGAGGCCTAGGTGGTAGGTTCACATGAGGCCAGGAGTTGGAGACCAGCTTGTTCAACACAGGAAGACCCCATCTCTACAAGAATTAAAAAAGTAGCCTGGTGTGGTGGCGTATGCCCGTAGTCTCAGCTTCTTGGGAGGCTGAGGTGGGAGGATCACTTGAGTCTAGGAGGTCAAGGCTGAAACAAGCTGTGATCATACCACTGCACTCCAGACTGGGTGACAGGCAAGACGCTGTTTCAAATTAAAAAAAAAAAACAATCCACACAGGTAAAATACCTCCTTCTTCCTTGTCAGAATCCTATCTGCCCCTGGAGCATAAAGTCAGCCAGAAGTGACTCTGAAGATCCACCTGACCCCAGATATCTGGGAGCCAAAGGACCATAGACCAGTGGCATTTACCTCTCCATGCAGCACCAGACCAGGCCTTGCCGGGAGAAATTCATCCAACTCAAGGCAGGGAGAAAATACAACAGTAAGACAGGTGTTGTTTTGTTTTCTACTTTAACCATGAGATAAGTACTTATTACCAAAATTGTTTTGGTACTATTACCTTTGAATGTAGCATTTTCACATTGCTACTATTAATAGTATTCTTACTGCAATCATTTGACATTGTACAATAGAAATATTTACATTTGTTCTCATAGTCTGTTATAGCTCTATTGACTAGAAATAATAATATTTTCTAAAACAATCACACACTGTAAGTAAACAATCACAAATATAATTGCCAACATTAGAAATAAAGAAATCAAATAGAGCCGGGCGCGGTGGCTCAAGCCTGTAATCCCAGCACTTTGGGAGGCCGAGACGGGCGGATCACGAGGTCAGGAGATCGAGACCATCCTGGCTAACACGGTGAAACCCCGTCTCTACTAAAAAATACAAAAAACTAGCCGGGCGAGGCAGCGGGCGCCTGTAGTCCCAGCTACTCGGGAGGCTGAGGCAGGAGAATGGCGTGAACCCGGGAGGCGGAGCTTGCAGTGAGCTGAGATCCGGCCACTGCACTCCAGCGCGGGCGACAGAGTGAGACTCCGTCTCAAAAAAAAAAAAAAAAAAGAAATCAAATAGAAAGTGTTTAGAGCCTATTCTACCTCAGCATGTCTTTCTGATTACATATATTATATATTTTACATATTATATATATATATATGTCCTTCCTTTTTCAGACTGGAGTCAACATTACTAAAATCAAATCCTGTCCAGGGAATGTGATGTAGCCAAGGTCTCAGGACTCCCAGTCTGAAAGCCAGAGCTCAGGTGTCATATCAAACATGAATCTGAAATCAATGAGTGAAGATAAAGGAATTATGTATATTTGACGGTCATCATTACCCATCCCTTATTGTGCAGATGTTTTGTTAATAAAACTTACATTTTACATAATCATAATTCTAAATGTTAAATAGTTAACACCTAAATCATGGGTTTTAAATAATTTAAAATTTTTTATAGTTATTATGAAAAGTTGTCTACCATGTTCAAGGCATATTCCTAAATTCTGGGGAATATAAAGATAATAAAATACAGACCATGAAAACCTGAAAAGTTACTGAAGGTGCCTGAAAAGGTAGCTACACAATAGAGCATTTACTTTGGAGTCAGAGTGAAAGGACACTGCACATAAGCTCTTGCATAAGTCACCCAACATCTGCTCCCAGGGAAAATGATGACTTTATCAGAAACTTCGTTAGCATCCGTAAGATGCTAAAGACAAAAACAAACTAAGACTCTTTCTCATAGGGAAAAAAGTGACGTATGATTTTAAAATATTACTCTCAAGTTATGTAGCACCCCTGTGACTTCTAAACATCACCACCATCAAATATTTATAAAGGCAAATATTAGTAAATAGAATAATCCTCAATCCCAAGCAGGCCAAATCACACTGACTAATTCAGTCATTTTACAACCAACTGCATAGACACTTTAAGATTCATTTAAATTGAAAACCAGTATAAAATATAAAATACACAATAATATCTTTCTCCTAGATAAAAATCTATACAGACTGTGCAAAATGTCAGGGTTCAAATTTCATGCGATGGTCTGGAGGGAAAGCAGGAAGAAAAGTAAAAATTTTGATCAGAACATGGTAGCACATGACTGGAATTGCTTAAAGGAAAAATCAAGTTGGTAAGTTGGAAAGAACAACGTAGAAAGTTATAGTCACACAATTGATAAAGAGAGGGAAATTAAAATCAGCATTGAAATGATAATGACTTCCTGGCTAATGCCCAATAATTGCCTCTCTTTAAAATATTTATTTAAAATAGGTTTTTTTAGTACTCTGTGATCTGGCATTGTCTGTCTCTCTTCTTCTTCATAGTCAGACTTACTTAACAGCCAAGCAAAGATTTAAAGTTTGCCTTCCACTATCTTATAGTCTTTGAGCCTTCTCAAAATAATAAGCAAATTAGGATTTCATTGTATCATACCAAAAATAAGTTCTTTTACATACAAATGTCTGTCATAAAGCAATAATCTAAACACTCAACAAAAAATGTAATTTTAAAACCTAATTTTATTTGTATGCTAAAAATGTGCTAATCACCACCATCAAATGACCTGAATTAATGAGGAGGCAATAACAAAAATCATTTTATCATAGATAATAACTACAATGAACACTTGTATAATACTTGCTATGCACCTGCTACTGTTCTGATAGTTTTCTATCTGCCTACTTACCTGTCTATGCCTACCTGACTACTCATCTATACAACTACATAAATGGTGACAACTTTCAGTGGCTTTTATTCTATCTGATGTATGGATATAAAAACTACAGTTTGGTTATGACAAGCAAACCATTCTCTATCTCAATCCATGCTTCTAAAACCTCATTTCGTAATAAGGGTGCTCTGATGGCAACAGCTGTCACTCATTGTGCTGAGATTCCCAGTTTGGCTGACTTGCAGGGGATCCCTTCTTTCTTTAATTTTTTATCTTTAATTTTTTATCTCTACACTAAACTACTCCCTCTGCTAGCCTCACAGCTTTCCCAGGCAGAACATATATGCCCTGTTTGGAGCCTCCAAACACCTAAGCTTGCTACACTCAGTTTCTACCTAACAGCACCTGGCACAGGTGAACTTAGTTATGTCAGCAATCATTCAACAGTAGACCCAGAAAAATGTAAATGCAACCTCTTTCAAAAGCCAATCAGCTCGTCAATGTGAACCAAACAGGCAATTTCTCTTTTGAGAAATATTTAATTTAAACACCCAAATCAGTAAACCTAGTAAAATATTCATATAACTTCATATGCAAGCCAATTTGTTATTATGAACCAAAGAGGCAATTTTTGTGATAAAAATGTAAGTGGTGAGTGACGGCAGAAAGAACCAAAGCTGTTGTCATCCAGGCTGTGTCCATTGAGCAGTCTTAGATGTCTGTTCACATTAGCTGTGCTTTCTTGAGGTTGCCAGTCATACTTATATTGAATCCAAATTTTCTCATAGTAGAGATTTAAAAACTTACAAGAGCATGTTTAATAATTTTTTTTAATATCTACAAAGCATATATCTTTATTTGACTGGATATTTTTGATTTTGGTAATCATAAATGGTATATTTTCCTGAAACAAATTAATCACGAACCATGTGTAAAGCAGCAAGCCAACTGTACTTTTAGGAGTACAATTAAATTTCTCTATGACTTTGCTTCCAGTGATTCTGGATAAATTTGAATACTAGCAGGTCACCAGTGGTTACCAAGATAAAGAGATAAAATTCAGAGCAGGGCCTCCAAAAGATAAAATCAAGACACTTGGAAAAATTAAAAGGTGAGATTTAATAGGAAGTCAGCTATTTTTAATTATTTGTATATGATCATCCAATTTATTGAAAATTTTAAAAATCTTAAACAACCTTCATTAGGCAATTATGTTCATGTGGTCAAGGAATACACATTGAATATCAATTATGTACTACTAGACATATACATTTATTACATTTCATTATACTGGCAAGAAACAGAAGATAAAATGTCAGAATTAAAAAAAATATCATGAGACAAGGTGAGGTCAGCACACATAGAATAGAGCTCCAAGGGATCCTCAGAGAAACATTAAAATATCAAGCAGTAACTGTCAAAACCAACTTCGTCTGAACTCTAGAAAAGTCAAAGGTTTACAGTAACAAAGTGAAGGCTGAATGAAGAAAAACACAACTTATAAATTGTAAGAAGGCTTTGTGGTGTTTTTACTTGCCCTTGCCCCACCCCCATCCTGGGTTCAAAGGTGATCTTGATATCAGCAGTCCAGGGTCCTGGGCCCTGGTTCCGGAGGGAGCAAAGCAGATTCGTACATCAGTTGAAAAAAGCAATTGACAATTTAAAAAAAAAAAAAGAATTCTCAAAGTATTTGTCCATTCAAACCTGTCTGGGGGCTACCTAAAAGACTGAGACAAGGTGCTTGTGTTCATTTCACTGAAATTAGAATTCACTCAGGGAAGAAAAGCAGCAGCCATTCCTCAAAACCATTCTAAAGCCAAAAACAACTCACAGACACGTGGGCACAAAATCACAGTGTAGGCAAATAACAGAGAAGCAAAAGCCTAGAAGGAAAGTTAAGAAAAGGGTTTCTTCAGAAAATTAGGATATTTAAAAGTGGCTGTGTACACTGGGAAATTTAGAAAGCATATCCAGGACTGAACTCAGGCTCAGAAAAGACCCAAGAAAACTCTGTTTGCATTTTTTGACTGATCTCTTGATTCAACACAAATGGAAAGTAAAGACTGAGACAGTTGTAAATAGTTTCGCTAAGCACTGAAGGAGTCCTCAGGCATGAGTCAATTTACAAGCTTTGGGAGAGGTTTCCCTTTCTTTCTTTCTTTCTCTCTCTCTCTTTCTTTCTTTTCTGTTTCTTCCTTCCTTCTTTTCTTTCTTTCTTTCTTTCTTTCTTTCTTTCTTTCTTTCTTTCTTTCTTTCTTTCTTTCTTTCCTTTTTCTTTCCTTTTTCAGCTCTCTCTGTTTTCTTTTCTTTTTTTTTTCTTTTTGAGACAGAGTCTCGCTTTGTCACCCAGACTGGAGTGCAGTGGTGCTATCTCAGCTCATTGCAACCTCCAACTCCCAGATTCAAGTGATTCTCCTACCTCAGCCTCCTGAGTAGCTGGGATGATAGGTGCATGCCACCATGCCCAGCTAATTTTTATATATTTAGTAGAGATGGGGTTTCACCATGATGGCCAGGATGGTCTCAATCTCCTGACCTCACGATCCATCCACGTCGGCCTCCCAAAGTGCTGGGATTACAGACGTGAGCCACTGCGCCCGACTTCTGTTTTCTTTTTTTTATTTTTCATTTTCATTCCTGGCATTAGGGAAATCTCTACCAAAATTCTAGCTGAACAGACGTAAAAAGAACAGTCTTCAGAGACTACATGTAACAAAAAGAAGACTTTACAAAAAAATAGTTTTAGCTACAGACCATAGCAAACAGAAACAAATCTTGAAGAGGGGAAAACAACTGACTTCCAGAGTCACCATATTATCTATTCAAAATATCCAAGTTGCGACAAAAATTATGAAGCTTGCAAAGAAGCAAGAAAGTTTGTCCAATTCACAAAAGGCACTAATGAAAATTGTCCCTGATGAAATAAACACAACAATGGACTAACTAGACAAAGACTTTCAAATCAACTGTCTTAAATATGCTTTAAAAAAGCTAAAAGAAACCATGGCAAAGAGATAAAGGAAACTAGGAGAACAATGTATGAACAAATAGAGAATATCCATAGAGAAATAGAAATTATGTAAAGGAAGCAGACATAGTGGAGGTGAAAAATATAAAAAGACATATTGTAGCTGAATAATACAATAGCCAAATGAAGACTCACTAGAGAGTTTCAATAGCACATTTGAGAAGGCAAAAGAAAGAATCAGCACTGTTGAAGACAGGTCAACTGAAATTATCCAGCCTGAGGAGCAGAAAGTAAAAAGAATGAAGAAAAATGAACAGACCCTAAGAGACTATGGGACACTATCAAGCATATTAACATACACATAAATGAGAAATCCCAAGAAAAGAGAGAGAGAAAAAGGAAAATAAAGAATACTTGAAGAAATAGTAGACAAAACCTTTCCAAATTTGATAAAAGATTAGAATCTGAACATCCAAGAAGTTCAGTGAGCTCCAAGAAAGAAAAATGCAAAAGATCCACAGAGAGACAAATTATTGTCAAATTTTGATAGCCAAAAATAAGAGAATGTTTAAAGCACTAGAAGAGAAGCAACTTGTCAGGTACAAGTGATCCACAGTAAGAATGATAGCAGATTTAGCATCAGAAACCATGGGGACATGAAGGAAACAGAATGACATTTTAAAGTGCTGAAAAATTTTAAAACTGTCAACAAAAGTCTTTTATATCTAGCAAACCTATCCCTCGAAATTGAATAATAAAATGGCATACTGCCAAAAGCAATTTACAGATTCAATGCTATTCCTAGCAAACTACAAATGACATTTTTCAAAGAATTAGAAAAATCTATTTTAAAATTAATATGGAACCCAAAAAAAACCCATATAGCCAAGGCAATCCTAAGCAAAAAGAACAAAATTGGAGGCATTACATTATCCAACTTCAAACTACAATACAAGGCTATAGTAATCAAAACAACATGGTACTGGTACAAAAACAAACACATAGACCAGTGGAAAAGAATAGAGTCCAGAAATAATGCCACACACTTACAACCATTTGATCTTAGACAAAATTGACAAAAACAAGCAGTGGGAAATTACTTCCTATTCAATAAATAATGCTGGGATAACTGGCTAGCCAAATGCTGAAGACTAAAACTGGATGCCTTCCTTATACCATATATAAAATTAAGTTCAAGACGGATTGAACACTGAAATGTAACATGTAAAACTGAAAAAACCTTATAAGATAACCTAGAAAATATGATTCTGGACATAGGCCTTGGCAAAGATTTCATGACAAAGATGCCAAAAGCAACTGCAACACAAACAAAAAGTGACAAACGCGACCTAATTAAACTAAAGAGTTTCTACACAGTAAAATAAACTAGCAACAAAGTAAACAGACAACCTACAAAATGGGAGAAAATATTTGCAAACTATGCATCCAACAAAGGTCTAATATCCAGAATCTATAAGGAATATAAAGAAATCACCAAGCAAACCACAAACAACCCCATTAAAAGTAGGCAAGGGACATAAACACTTTTCAAAATAGTCATACACGCAGCCAACAAGCATATGGAAAAATGCTCAACATCACTGATTATTAGAGAAATGCAAATCAAACTCACAATGAGATACCATCTCATAACAGTCAGAACAGTTATTATCAAAGAGTCAAAACTAACAGATGCTGGCAAGGTTGTAGAGAAAAGGGAATGTTTATACACTGCTGGTGAGAACATAAATTAGTTCAGCCATTGTGGAAATCAATGTGGCTATTTCTCAAAGAACTTAAAGCAGTACTACCATTCAACCTACCAACCTCTTCATTGGGTATATACCCAAAGAAATATAAATTGTTCTGTCATAAAGACACATACATACCTATGTTCATCACAGCACTATTCATAACAACAAAGACACAGAATGAAGCTAAATGGCCATCAACGGTAAACCGGATAAAGAAAATGTAGTATATATACACCATGGAATGCTATACAGCCATTAAAAAGAATGAGATCATGTTCTTTACAGCAACATGGATGGAGTTGGAGACAATTATCCTTAGTAAACTAATGCAGGAACAGAAAACCAAATACCACATGTTCTTACTTATAAGTGGAAGCTGAACATTGAGAACACATAGACACAAAGAAGAGGACAAGAGACACCAGGGCCTGCTTGGGGTGAGGATGGGAGGAGGGAAAAAAACTGAGAAACTACCTATTGAGTATGATGCTTATTACCAGGGTAATGAAATAATCTGTACACCAAACTCCCATAACATGCAATTTACCTGTATTACAAAGCTGCACATGTACCCCTGAATCTAAAATAAAAGCTTTTTAAAAATGAAGAATATTAAGACATTTCCAGATAAACAAGAGCTAAGAGATTTTATTGTTAGTGGACCTATCCTACAAGAAATGTTAGCGGGAATCTTTTGGGCTGACATGAAAGGGCACTAAATAACAGCTCTAAACAATACAGAGAAGTGAAAATATCCAGTAGAGATAACTATATAGATAATTATAAGTGACAGAATTATTATATTTCAGGGTTTAAGTCTTCTTTTTATTTCCCATATGATCTAAAATGTAAATACATAAAATAATAGCTATAAATTTATGTTCAGAGTCAGACCATAATAAAGGTGTAATATGTAACAGTAACAATGTGACAGTGGAGGTACAGATTGTATAGGGCAGAGTTTATGCTGTTGAAGCTAAGTTGATATCAATTACCTCATGTCTCTTTTCTCAAGGAAATGGGATCAGAATCAAAACAGTAAAATAAAAAATTATTTAAATGCAAAAGAAGGTACTAATGGAGGAGAAGAAGAACAAGAAAGGTATAAAACATACAGAAAACAGGAAAATGACAGAAGTAAGTCCTTTCTTACCAGTAATTATTTTTAATATAAATAGATTGAATTCTCCAATCAAAAGGCAGAGAGCTGCAGAATGACTTTTAAAACATGATGCAAATAATTTTTTTGACTATGAGTCCAAAACAACAAACAACAGAGCCCCAAATTATACGAAGAAAAAAGGACCACTAAAGAGAGAAAGAGATAGTTCTACAGTAATAGTTGGAGACTCCAATACCCTACTTTTAATATGGATAGAACATCTAGACAGAAGATAAATAATGATATAGAAGACTTGACAAGCACTGTAAATCAACTACATCTAACAGGCTATATGAATATATTTACACCACAACAGGCAGGGTGTGGTGGCTCACACCTGTAATCCCAGCACTTTGGGAGGCTGAGGCAGGCAGATCACTTGAGCCCAGGAGTTCAAGACCAGCCTGGTCAACGTGGCAAAATCTTGTCTCTACAAAATGTAAAGAAAAATAAGCCAGGCATGGTGGCACATGCCTGTAGTCCCAGCTACTCAGGAGGCTAAAGTGGGAGGATCATTTGAGCCAAAAGTTCAAGGCTGCAGTGAACTAGGATTGCATTACTGCACTCCAGCCTGGGCAACAAAGTGAGATCCTATCTCAATCAATCAATAAATAATTTAAAAAACAAAAATAAATAAAAATATTTACACCACAATGCAGTTAAAGAATAAACATTTTTTCAAGTACTTATGGAACATTTAAGATGGACCACATATCAAACCATAAATTCAAGTATTAATAAACTTTAATAGATTGAAATAATACAAAATATCTTCCCTAACCAAATAGAATGACTTTAGAAATCAGTTACAGAAGTAAAACTAGAAAATTCATAAATATGTGGCAATTAAACTAAATATCCTTTTCTTTTTTGTTTTGTTTTGTTTTCTGTAATTTTAGATTTTCTGTTATTTTAGATTCAAGGGGCATATGTGTAGGTTTGTTACCTGGATATATTGTGTGATGCTGAGTTTTGGAGTATAAATGATCCTGTCATGCAGATAGTGATCTCATTACCCAATATGTAGCTTTTCAGCCCTTTCACCCTTCCCTCTCTCCCCACTCTAATACCCCCAGTGTCAATTTGTTCCCATCTTTATGTTCATATGCACCCAATGTTTAGCTCCCACTTACAAGTGAGAACACATGGTATTTGGTTTTTCCATTTCTGCATTAATGTGCTTAGGATAATGAGCTCCAGCTGCATCCATGTTACGGCAAAGGACATGATTTCATTCTCCGTTTTGGATGCATAGTAGTTCATGGTATATGTGTACCACGTTTTCTGTATCCAATCCACTGTTGATGGGCACCTAGGTTGATTCTGTCTTTGCTATCATGAAAGTGTTATAATGAACATATGAATGCACGTGTCTTTTTGGTAGTACAGTTGGTTTCCCTTTGGGTATATACCTTATAATGAGTTTGCTGGGTCAAATGGTAGTTTAAATTCTTTGAGAAATCTCCAACCTGCTTTCCATAGAGGCTGAACTAATTTACATTACCACCAACAGCATATAAGTGTTCTCCTTTCTCTGGCTTACCAGCATCTGTTGTTTTTTAACTTCTTAATAATGGCCATTATCTGCAGTGAGCTATGATCATGTCACTGCATTCTAGCCCGTGTGACAGAGCAAGACCCCATCTTTAAAAAGAAGAAGAAGAAGAATAGCCATTCTGACAGATGTGAAATGGTATTTTATTGTGGTTTCGATTTGCATTTCTCAGATGATTAGTGACATGGAGCATTTTTTTCATATGTTTGTTGGCCGCTTGTATGTCTTCCTTTGAGAAGTGTCTGCTCATGTTCTTTGCTCACTTTTTGATGGGGTTATATGTTTTTGGCTTCTTTAAGTTCCTTATACATTCTGAATATTAGACCGTTATTGGATGAACAGTTCGTAAATATTTCCTTCTATCCTATAGGCTATTTATTCTGTTGATAGTTTCTTTTGTTATGGAGGAGCTCTATAGTTTAATCAGGTCCTGTTTGTCAATTTTTGTTTTTGTTGCAATTGCTTTTGAGGACTTAGTCATAAATTATTTCCCAAGTCCAGTGTCCAGAATGGTATTTCCTAGGTTTTCTAGGATTTTAGAGTTTGTGATCTTATATCTAAATCTTCAGTGCAATTTGAGCTTATGTTTTATACAAGGAAAGGTAGGTATCCAGTATCATTCATCTGCATATGGCTAGCCAGTAATTGCAGCACCATTTATTGAATAGGGAGTCTTTCCCCCACTGTTTATTTTTGTTGACTTTGTCAAAGATCAGTTGGCTGTAGGTATGCATCTTTCTTTCGGGGTTCTGTATTCCGTTTCATTGGTTTATATGTCTGTTTTTGAATCAGTACCATGCTATTTTGGTTACTATAGCCTCATACTATAGTTTGAAGTCGGGTTATGTGATGCCTCTGGCTTTGCTCTTTTTGCTTAAGACTTCTTTGGCTATTTGGGTTCTCATTTGGTTCTGTATTAATTTTAGAATAGTTTTTACAATTCTGTGAAAAATAACATTGGTAGTTTGATAGGAATAGTGCTGAATCTGTAGATTGCTTTGGGCAGTATGGCCATTTTAATAATGTTTATTCTTCCAATCCATGGGCATGGACTGTTTTTCCATTTGTTTGTGCCATCTACGATTTCTTTCAGCAGTGTTTTGTACTTTTCCTTATAGAGCTCTTTCACCTCTTTGGTTAGATGTATTCCTACATATTTTATTTTTCTGTGGTTATTGAAAATGGGATTGCAGTCTTGATTTGGCTCCCGATTTGTACATTATTAGTGTATAGAAAATGATATTGATTTCTGTAGATTGACTTTGTATTGTGAAACCTTACTGAAGTTATTTATCAGTTCTGGGAGCCTTTTGGTGGAATCTTTAGGGTTTTCTAGGTACAGAAACATATTGCCAGTGAAGACAGATAATTTGACTTCTTCTTTTCCTATTTGAAAGGCTTTTATTTCTTTCTCTAGTCTGATTTCTCTGAATAGGACTTTCAGTACTATGTTGAATAGGAGTGGTGAGAATAGGCATCCTGCCTTCTTCTAGTTTTTAAGGGGAATGCTTCCAGCTTTTGCCCATTCAGTATGATGTCAGATGACAACACACTGTTTAAATGACAAATGGGTCAGAGAAGAAATCATGAGGGAAATTTTAAAATAATTAGGACAAATGAAACAAAAAATACAATATACCAAAATTTATGGGATGCAGTGAAAGCAGTGCTCAGAGAGAAACTGATAACTCTAAAGGCCTAAATTTTCAAAAAATAGAAGATCTCAAATCAATAACCTAACTTTATATTTGAAGGAGTTAGAGACAGAAAAGCAAGCTAAATGCAAAGCAACCAGAAGGAAGAAAATTAAGATTAGAGTGGAGATAAATGAAATAGAGAAAAGAAAAACAATAAATAGAGTTGATGAAACCAAAAGTTGGCTCTTTGAAAAGATCAACAAAATTTTAAAAACTTTAGCTATGCTAACCATGAAAACAAGAAAATAAAAACTGAAGAAATACTACTGACATTATTAAAGGAGATAAATAAAATATAAGAGAGTACTATTAAAAGTGTACACCAACAAATTAGATAACCTAGATAAAATAGAGAAATTATTAGAAATAGGCAAATTACAAAAACTGTCTCCAAAAAAAGTAGAAAATCTGAGTGGGGGGTGAAGTACTCTTTAAGAGATTGAATCGATAATCAAAAACCTCACAACGAAGAAAAGCTCAAGACCAAATAGTTTCACTGGTAAATTTTATCAAATATTTAAAGAATTAATACCACCTCTTCTCAAAATTTCCAAAAGAATAGACGAGAAATGAATGCTTTTTAACTCAGTATTAGCCTGCTACTAAACACAGACAAGACACCACAAGAAAACACAGAGCAATATCCTTTAGTAATACTGATGCAAAATTGTTCAACAAAATACTGGAAAATGGAATAAAAAGCATAACATAACCATTATTCACCAGGATCAAGTAGATTTAACCCAAGAATGCAAAGATAATTTAACATAAGAAAATCAACCAATGCTATACACCACATTAATGGAATGATGGAGGAGAAAACGCAATCCTATCAAATGATACCTAAAAAGTACTTGACAAAATTCAACACCCTTTTATAATCAAAAAAGAATACTCAAAAAACAAGTAATAGAAGGAAATTTTTGAACATAACAAAGGACATTTACAAAAAATTCACAGAAAACATTATACTTAATGGTGAAAGAAACCTTCCCCCTAAGATCAGGAACATGACAAAGATTCCTATTTTCATCACTACTATTTAATGCTATATTGAAGTTCTAGCCAGAGCAGTTAGGTAATAAAAAGAAATAAAGGCATCCAAACTGGAAAAGAAGAAGTAAAACTATCTCTATTCACAGATGGCATAAAGTGTGTCTAGAAAATCTCAAAGATTTCAGAAAATAACTACTATAGATAATAAATCAATTTATCACAGTTGCAGGTACAAGATCAACATGCAAAAATCAGCTGTGTTCTGTACATCAGCAATAAATAATCTGAAAAGGAAATTAACAATTATACTTATAATATTATCAAAAAGGATAAAATGTCTAGAAATAAATTTAACCAAGGTAAAGGCTTATACATTAAAAACTACAAACATTCCTGAAAGAATAAAGAAGACCTAAATAAATGAAAAAGAACTTCATGTTTATGAACTGGAAAGCTTAAGATGTTGAGATTACAACTACCAAAGCGATACACAGATGTAATACAATCGCTGTAAAATTTCCAATGACTATTTTTTTTTTTTTTTTTTGCAGAAGTAGAAAACCTATCCTAAAATTCATATGGAATTTCAAGGGACCCCTAGTCTATTTTCATACTGCTATCAAGAACTGCCTGAGACTGGGTGATTTATAAAGGAAAGAGGTTTAATTGACTCACAGTTCTTCATGGCTGGGGAGCCCTCAAGAAACTCACAATCATGCCGGAAGATGAAGCAGAAGCAAACACCATCTTTACAACACAGCAGAAGAGTGAGAGAGTGAGTGCCAGCTGGGGAAATGCCAGACACTTATGAAACCATCAGATCTCGTGAGAACTAACTCACTGTCACTAGAACAGCATGAGAGAAATTGCCTCCATGATTCAATTACCTCCACGTGGTTCTTCCTTCAACACTTGGGGACTATGAGGATTACAATTCAAGATGAGATTTTGGTGGGCACACAAATCAAACCATATCAACCCCAAATAGCCAAAACAATTTTGAAGCTGGTTGTGGTGGCTCACAACTGCAATCCCAGAACGTTGGGAGGCAAAGGCAAGAGGATTGCTTGAGTCCAGAAGTTCAAAACCAGTCTGAGCAACACAATAAAAGCCCCGTCTCCACAAAAAAATAAAAAATTAGCCAGGCACATGCAATCTTAGCTACTCAGGAGGCTGAGGTGGGACAATCGCCTGAGCCCAGGAGGTTGAGGCTGCAGAGAGCCAAGATTGTGCCACTGCACACTAACCTGGGGATCCTTGAAATTACATATGAATATATTGATCTTGTACTTGCAAGTGTGAGACATTGATTTATTAGCTATAGTAACTATTTTGTGAAATCCATTTTAGATTTCTGAGGAAATTCCATACTGTTTTCCATAATGGCAATATTAATTTTCATTCTCATAAATAGATGAAACGATTACTTTT
>NW_012119443.1:31147-61528 GCF_000951035.1 Colobus angolensis palliatus | reverse complement strand
GTGTTTCACCATGTTAGCCAGGATGGTCTCTATCTCCTGACCTCGTGATCTGCCCACCTCGGCCTCCCAAAGTGCTGGGATTACAGGCATGAGCCACCGCACTCCGTCAATATTTATATTTTTAAAAAATAGAAGCCTACAGTAGCAGCAGCAGTGTGAAGGGGGCTGAGTCTAGGAGCTCATGTCAGAGAAGTGCCCCAGGCTGATTGTAGAGGGCCACATAGGTTATGGCCGGGACACGGATCCATAGGTGGAAGAGACTTTTCAGTCAAGGTTCTCCAGAGAAACAGAGCCAATAGGAAATATATGGAGATATAAAAAAGAAGATTTACACAGGAATTGCCTCACATGGTTGTGGAAGCCGAGAAGTCCCATGATCTGCCCTCTGCAAACTGAAGACCCAGGAAAGCCTGTGATACAGTCTGAAGGCCTGAGAGCTGGCCGGCTGATGGTACAGATTCCAGTTTTGAAGTCCTGAGAGCCAGGAGAGCCATGGGCAAAAGATGGATGTCCCAGCTCAGCATTCAGGCAGAGTGCAAATTCCTCCTCCCTCTGATTTTTTGTTCTATGCAGGCCCTCAGTGGATAGGATAGCACCCACCCACACTGGGGAGGGCCATCTGCTGTCCTCAGGCCACCAATTCATGCTTAGCTCTTCCAGAAACGCCCTCACAGACACACTCAGAAATCATGTCTAATCACATAACTGGGCATCCTGCAATCTAATTAATTTAAAATTAACCATGATACCGTCAACGGATGGTGTTGAGCAGATGATTGAGATGATATAACATCTATTTAGAGGATCACACGGCTGCTTGAGGAGCGGGTAAAAAGAGGCAGGGAGACCATTTAATTAGCTTTGGCTTTAGGTGAAAGGCAGTGAAGCCAGATGACTGCTGATAGCACTGAGGTGGTGAACAGATCAGATTTAAAGTATGTTTAAAGATAGAACGAAGTGGATTTGCTGATAGATGTAGGGTTTGAGGTAAAGAGAGGAGATTAGAATGACTTTAACATAACAGGCCACCTGATAGAATAAAAGTAACACAGCCTGAAATGGAGAAATTTACAGGATGGGCAAATTTGGTAAAATATATGAATCAAAAGTTTGATTTTATAAATACTGAGCTCGGGATGCTGACAGGCCTCAGATGTTGTGCACACAGTTATATGAAATTGAAGTTCAAAGTCATAGTGAAAACATAAATGTGGAGGGTCCAGTGTTTAAAACCATGGTGCTGGACATGCTCACCTCGAAGGGGAGCGTAAGGAAAGGGCTGCATGCTGAGCTGTGAGGCACTGCAGCATAAAGACTGAGAAGAGGAAAGACAGAGGGAAAGGAAAACAAGAGACATGCAATGAGTTAGGAGGATACCGAGGAAAGGGCTGTGTTATGGGATGCACTGTGTTTCCCGAAATATGTATGTTGATGCCCTAACCCCTCATGTGACTAAATTTGCAGGTAGAGCCCCTCAAGAAGGAAGTAATGTTAAGTGAAGTCTTAAGGACAGGGCCTTGATCAAGTAACACTTGTGTCCTTATAAGGAGAGGAAGAGACAGCAGGATATCTGTGTGCAGAGAAAAGGCCAGTGAGGATGCGGGGAGAGATGATATCTACACGCCAAGGAGAGAGGCCTCAGGAGAAACCAGACCTGCTGGCACCATGATCTTGGACTTCCATACTCCAGGACTGTGAGAAAACACATTTCTGTTTTTAAAGCCACCTGGTCTGTGGCATTTTGTTATGATAGCCGTAGCCAACTAATGCAAGTGATAACAAAGTGCAATTAAGGAAAATATTTCAAAAAGGAGGAGTTGACCCCTGTTTCAGATATTACTGATTGGGCAAGCAAAACAAGCACTGAAGAATACCCATGGGATGGGGCACCCATGGCGGTCGACGGTTACCTGGGAGACAGCCTTTCAGTGGTGTGGTGGTGCTCCAGACTGAGCCTGGCAGGTTTAAGAGAGGAAGGGAGGAAAGCACACAGATAGAAGGAGAAATAACAACACTTCTAGGAGCCTTGCTCCTAAGAGGAGCAGGAAAATAGAGAGATAGCAAGAGAGAGGGAGAGAGATGTCAGATCAAAGGAAGTTATTTCTTCATGTTACAGAAATTATTAAATGTCAGTATGTTTGTGTGAAAAGTACAAAAGAAAATGACAAACTGATGATTAGGAGAGATAGGGGACAATCGCAAGAATCTGCCACTGCCTGGGAGAGAAGGGAAGTGATCTAGGGCACAGGTGGTTGTGGAAAGGGGCCAGGATGGGTTTTTATTCAATGCAGCAGGAGTGAAGAGAGAGCCGATGGCCTGGGAGTGCAAATGTCTGTTACTACTGGTACTTCAGTACATAGATACGCTGTAAAAAGGCTACAACGTGCTTCTAAGAGAAATGTATGCTCTTGGGTGTTTTCACCATTTTGGAGCTTTCTTTTGGAAACCAGGATGTGTCATCCCTTATACAGGGTCTATAAATTCAGAGTAACATAAATTGAGGCAAAGGAAAATCATAAGAAGTCTCTAAGGAGACTTCATGGCCCAATTAGTAAAGCCCACACCTTAGAGCCAAGAAATATCTGGGATGTGCCTATCAGAGAGTTTTTATAAGCCAAGTTTTCCTGTCATCCACCCCAGAAATTTCTCTCTCGATTTCTGGCCAGTATCAAAATACTAACACATGACAAGAAGTTAGACCAAGGGGGAAATGAAGGTGAAGAGAACTTCTCAGAGTAGGTGAGTGATGGTAATTGTGCTGCTAAAGCTTCACCTGTGTGTTCTGGGAGTTCCCCAAAATGAGGCAGAAAAAAACTAAACCATTCCACTGAGCACTGTGCAAGCCGTTTGGAAAATACAGCAGGTTCTATATTTGCATAATGTAGAAAAATGTGAGTCATCATTTTACAATGCAGAAGTTAAAATTTCCCGAAATCACATAGAGATGGTAGTATATGAGGGGCAGTATTACAGACTATCTAGGAGCATGAACTTTGTAGCCAGAGCCACTGTGTCAAGGAAAGATCTATCACTGCATTTTTCTGCAAGACTGACAAAGTTAGCAGACTTCTCTGTGTATCAGTGTCCTACGCTATAAAATAAGGATCATGATAGTGCTTCATGGGGTTTATTAAATCAGCAAGTAAATGAAGAACATTTACAACAGTGTCTCCATAATACTGACTTTATTTTTAATATTTATTATTAGAATTTATAGTTAGACACAGAGAAGGGACTCAACAATATTAGCTTCTTTCTTTTTATTTTTTGCCTATTTTTTAATATCAAGAAGAGCACTGTAAAATATTGAATATTTGATTCTTAGATGATATGACGTCTTGGGCTTCATATAATGTTTCCTTTTATGGTGTTAGTTTCCAAAGTCAGATAAAGTATAGATATTTTCATGCCTTATTCTTCTTTTTGCAGCTCAAAATTAGGGTGTCTAAATATATGTTACTCTTACAGTACAACTACTATAATTACTCTTATTGCTACTATTACTACCACCACCAATCATAACTAATGATAATACACTTTTACCTTTCTGTGGTAGGCTGAATAACGGCCACCCAAAAATGTCAGGTTGTACTTCCTGGAATCTGTAAATTTTATCTGACAAGGAAAAGGAATCTTCAGGGATGTGATTAAATTAAGGATCTTGAAGACAGGGGATTATTCAGAGTAGGCCCTTAATCCAACCACAACTATCCATGTAAGCAAGAGACTCTACAGACACTGAATAGAAAGCAATTCTTAGCGAGAGATAGAGGCAGAGATTGGAGGGATGTGCCCTCAAGGCAAGAAACACCAAATAATACCAGCAGGCCCTGGATACTAAAAGAGGCAGGGAGAAGTTTCTCTCCCAGAGCCTTTGGAGGGCAGACAATCCTGCTCACACCTTCATTTCAGGCTTCTGGTCTCTAGTATTGTGAGAGAATCCATTTCTTTTAGTTTAAGACACCAAGGCTTTGGTGATTTTTTTTTACAGCAGCCCTGGAAAATTAATATAGCTTCTTTGCATCCTCACACTATATTTTACATGTATTATTTTGTTTAATCATTACATTAATTATATGAGCTATGATTATCCTCTTTTATAGATATGGAAACTAATATCATACAGCTAATGAAAGTCAGAACTTGAGCTCTCATCCAGGTAGAAGATTCTAAAAGCTATCATTATGTTTATACTTACACTGTTATAGTGATTTCATGTGTTTTTACTAAAATGTTTTACTATGCTTAAAAACTATGTCAAAAATCACTTTTAAACAACATAATAAAAAATTACAAAGGGGTAGAAATTCCAAATTTGATTTAGTGCTCATACATTTCCTACTTACATACTTTCCTTTTTCTTCTACTAACAGGACACATAAGTGAAGAACAATGAATAAGAGGATGAAATAATTAATATGGGTGCAAACATTTCATCATTAACTTTTAAGGAATTTTTAAAGAAAAACTAGTAAAATTTCCATGTCAAACAGCATGCTTTAAGAAAAGAGAAACCTCTTTGGCTGGTAACTGTCTTCAGCCCTTCAGACAAGACACGCTCAAGGGAAAAAACAGCAGTAGTTGCAGTACCAACATAGACCCCAGCCTTGGTTTAATTGTCATTTTCTCATGAATCTGAAAACAGCCTTTTGAGCTTGAAAGAGGAAAGTTGGCAAATAACACACCTGTTATGAGACTTGATACTTTCCCATTAAACATACTGTGTTTTTTAACCTGTAATTATAACAATTTTCCTTTTGAATCTTGCCTATAGCTACATCTTTTATTCTTTTGGAAATTGGGTAAACGTTTATTACTAGAAGACATAATCTCTTCACTTTGTAGGTGAAGAAACTGTGATCCAAGGAGTAAAACAATTTACTCAAGGTCACATATTTAGTCATTGTAAAGCACCTACCACAACACCTCACATATAACATGTTTACAATACAGAGAAAATCCTTTTATAATTTTTAATTTTATATTTCTAGTCGAGGGGGAGTCTGCAATATATTTAGTATTGCAAATTGTGCATACATTAATGCTATTTCTTTCTTTTTAATTATGTATTTATGTTACTTTTATTTTTGATTAAACATTTTATTGACTTTAGAAAAATTCTCATTATTGATCTGTTTGACAGATGAAACATTCTTTGAACAATGAAAATCCAGGCCAGGCATGGTGGTTCATGCCTGTAATCTCAGCACTTTGGGAGGCCGAGGCAGGTGGATCACCTGCGGTCAGGAATTTGAGACCAGCCTGGCCAACATGGTAAAACCTCATCTCTACTAAAAATACAAATAATTGGCTAGGCGTGGTAGTGCATGCCTGTAATCCCAGCTAGTTGGGAGGCTGAGGCAGGAGAATTTCTTAAACCCCCGAGGCAGAGGTTGTAGTGAACTGAGATCCACTACTGTACTCCAGCCTCAACAACAGAGAAAGACTTTGTCTCAAAAATAAAAAAAATCCAGTTATTCACCTTTGAATTGATTCCATAGGAGTACTGTATCTTAAATGCTCCTTTATTGTATAGAGCAAAATAGTGACAAAGTCAAGAGATTAAGAGTAATACTCAAAATTTAACAATATACAGGCATAGATAAAAATAAATAAATAAATAAATAAGTCTTCCAGTAGATTTTAAAGTCAACTATTTACTAATTGGAAGTTACTCTGATCTGCCCTGATTCTTCTCATTCACTCTATAGCCACCCATGCTGTTTCTGCCATGATCGACAATAAATTTTGAAAAATAGACAAGACAATTTAACTTGGTTTGATTCTCCTGATGTGATTTTGTTTTGTAGGATAATAAGAGAAATTTATTAGGAAGAGATCAGCCAGAGTCCTTTTTACATTGCCTTACCAAGACCATCGTCCAATAAGCTAGCACTGTATTCAGTGCCCAGGCCCTATTGCTTGTGGAAATTGCCCTAAGAGAACTACATCTAGGATCAGATCGGGTCAATAGGCAGAAGAATTGGTCTCAATGTTGGTGAAGTTCGGTGCAATTTATGCTGCAGTGCCAAATTTGTGGAGATAAATTAGTCTATTAGCCACTAGTGATAAGGCTGATTGTTGAACAGCAAAAGTGAGAATAATGCATTTATTTTTGAATTCGGTAAGAGCAAAGACAAAATGACCTAACTCTTATCAGTGGTTTTGTCACAAATCGATCACTAGCTCATCATATGCCACTATCTTCTCAATACAAGCTTTACACAAAAAACTACCACTAATATCACGTGCCGTCCCCTGAGACTGTATACAGACTGGAAAAGAAAACTTTTTATTTCCAAAAGACATGATAGTGTACTTACAAAAATCCAAAGGATATAAGCAAATGAGTAGAATTAGTGAGGTTTAATTTAGTAAGGTCACTAGAGACAATATCAATATACAAAAATCAATTGCATTTTATCTACTAGCATGAAATAAATAGAACATATAATTTAACACCATTTAACAATAATATTAATACATACATTAACTAACTATATGTGATACTTATTTAAACATTCTACGTACTGCATCCATAGCTATATATCTTACCTAGGAATAAAGTGTAGCATATGTATTTGGAAGAGATTCGGCCACATTAGAATAAATAGACATAGATGAGTGTGGGGAGAGACAGAAACATTAATGTGGCAAAATGTTAACTGGTGAATTTAGGTAAAAGATACACAGCAATTATCACGCCCTTCTTTTGAGATTTGGGTAGCTTTGAAATTTTCAAAATAAAACGTCAGAGGAAACGTTAGTAAACTTAAGGTTTAAGGAGTTAAATAACTTGCTACACTTCACAAAACAATTGGAAGGACCAGAAATTACCCCCCAGCTCCTCCCATTTGACATTCTTCTCAAGGTTCTTTTCACCTTGCTTTTCAATTAGGCCTTCCTTCCAGAATGCAGATGAGTGAGGTGTGTCAGTCCTAGAATCAGATCTTCGTATTTCTGTTGTTGCTATTTAAATAGTGGCATGCATTTATTTTATTTTTGTGGTATAGTCTAACCTTTTGTCCTTGGCATTTATTAGCTATTGCCGTTCCTCTAGGGCTCAATCATCTTTTTTATAAGCATAATTGTGTTGTCTACAGTTGAATTTGAGCCTGTTTCCCAAATGTATTACTCTTATCAGTTTCATCCAGAAACTGGAAGGCGGAGGCACCCTGGCAAGTCACAGAGCTCTGCCAGGCACCACTTCGCTGTGCTGCAGTGGGTGAAATTCAGGGTCTGATAACATATCCTTGATCTTACCCTCTAACACTTACGCTCCAGCAATACATAACATTTCCAGATTTTTTATTAAGTAAACCTCTTAGCAAGCTCTGTTTAATAGAAAAAGGCCAACTCTTTTTGAGAAAACCCTCTCTTTTACGATATAGAAGCAATGTGGTTGGCATTTTTTTAAATTGTAAGAAAACAGTGGAGTTTCTATGCAATTTACTATAAAGGCAACCCAAGGAAATAGAATCACCAGATGCTTGATTTCGCTTTGTGATGCTATGTTGGTATAAGAGCCATATGGTCAACATTTTTAATATTCTTCATGAAAATTTTAACTTTATTTTTTAAAAATGTGTCCTTATTTCTTTTGCTTTTACAATAAATTAGTAAAGACCTTTGGGTCTTCACTTAACTAGTCTAACAGAAATTCCTCTGAAGTCTCAGGAGTGGTGTCTCATTGCTTAACTCATTTTCCAGACAGAAATCTCTCTCTCTTTCTCTGACTCTCTCTCTCACACGCACACAAACACACACACACATACCAACCACATGTACACACAACTTACTGTTTAAATGATCTACCATCTGTATTCCAGGGAAGTACTCTTCTGAATGCTATCATGAAAAACCATATAGCACAGCAGTTAACAGTTCAAACTGTGTGGAACCCTGACTCTGATCCTTTCTATCTGCCTCAATTTGGGTAAATTATGTTACAGCCAGGAACCTCAATTTCCTCATCTGTAAAATGAACATAGTAACACCTATCACAAAGCATGAGAGAAAGGAATATAGATAATGTATATAAAGCAACTGGTATAAAATGAGGCTTACAATTAACAGCATAATTACTATTCTATTATGGTTTTCTAATAAAAAAGATTTAGAAACAAATTAATATTATCCATGGTTTCTGCCAAGTGAAGAGGTGGATTGTTCATCAATAATTAATGTTCATCAATAATTGTGTACTGTAACTCCAAAATGTGGCCAAACCCCAATAGATTTTATCAGTTTGTCACACTCCTTGAATTTTTTAAATGGCAACTATCTCTAATGAAAATATTTGAAAACATTTTATCATATTCACCATTTAATCAATGAATAAAATATTTGGTTATCTATCATATACATGTTTCAGTAGACATTGGTGAAAGGCTTCATTGATGGTGCTATTCAACTATTGGACACCCCAGAAATACTCATTAGAAGATACTCAATAGACTGGGCACGGTGTCTCATGCCTATAATTTCAACATTTTGGGAGGCCAAGGCGGCTGGATCACGAGGTCAGCAGATTGAGACCATCCTGGCCAACATGGCAAAACCCCGTCTCTATTAAAAATACAAAAATTAGCCGGGTGTGGTGGCAGGCACCTGTAATCCCAGCAACTCAGAAGGCTGAGGCAGGAGAATTGCTTGAACCTGGGAGGTGGAGGTTGCAGTGAGCCAAGATCGAGCCACTGCACTCCAGCCTGGGCAACAGAGTAAGGCTCTGTCTCAAAGAAAAAAGCAATAATAATCAAATGCAGATCTTTGGGCCCATCCTGAGAAGTCCTAAATTAGGATCCCTGGGAAAGAGGGCCGGGAATTTGCATGTCCACAGGCACTCCAGGAAATGTTTTTGTAATTGCACTTTGATAATCATTGCTTTATTTTAAAACAAAGAATAAACCCTGCAGTCCTTACTTTCTTATGTTCTTACATCATCCCAAACAGAGATACTGTGATAAAAATATGTGTGTTCCAGCATCAGTTACTGGAAAGAAACCAGATGGGAGAAACACAAGTGTAAAGTTATGATCTCAGCTCTAAAGTTAGAAGGGCTAGCTTGAACTGAATATGGTGAGTTCCTCCAAGTTGATAAAATTGCTAACTCTATCATGAGAATATTATGACAAAAAGACAAACACCCCCACATGAGTCTAGCCTCACTGAACATTCTTAACTCTCAGCGTGTTCACTCAGTGGATTAATCTAAATGCAGCATAGGAAGATTTTACACATTGAACCTCCGGTCATCACCTCTCATAGGTCTCTTCTCCTTATAGCACTTACTATACATAGAGGTTTTTTTATTACAGACATATTACAGCTGGGTGTTGGCTACCTGACTGCCCCACAATGTCAGACCATCAGTTCTATCATAGCAGGGGCATGTGCATTTGGATCCAAATACAAAACCAGCCACCTGGTAGCCCACAATAGATAAAAGATACTGTTGAGTGAATAAAATAAATGCTTTTTAACTTGGAAACGTTTATCGGTGCTTAACCCTAAAGTTGTCATTTTTTCTCTATGTGATTTTTTTTCATTTAAAAACTATCATAAAACAGCATCTCTACATGATTCTCAAGTTTTTCTTTATTTTAGAGTATCACAAATAAGAAGGCCTAGTAGCATACTGAGTAGACCTTGTGCTTTACAGTTAGGAAGTTGTGAATTTTAATTTCATTTCTGTTGCTTTCTTGCCATGGGACTCATAGACCAGTTATTTAACCCCTCCTTCTCTCTATTTCTTCTTCTCATGAAGCTTTTCTAAACCAATAGAAAATAAACAAATTGGATAAATAAGAATCTCTTCCACGTTCAAAAGGTTATAAAAACATAGGCAGTATAAAGAAGCAGCAGAATTTTCCCAGTTATAAGACATCTACAAGGTGTCATTCTTCTACTAGCTGTTCTTGACACTCAGAATGACTTTCATGGTAAATTGCAATCCAACCAGCAAATAATTTTAAGAACCTTACAGATAAGCAATAAGTACTCACAGAGTGTTCAAATTCTTGAGTTTCTTGAAGGCATTCTCTGGAATTTCTCTTATTCTGTTAAACCTCAAGTCTCTGGGAACATAAAAAGGTGAAGAACGATTACAATATGGTGACTGTGTTCTGCCATTATTTCCAGAAGCTTGAAAGTTAAATCTCCTTTTACGATCAAACATACAATACAAAAGGACTAAATCTAATTAAGACAGAACTAGTGCACACCATACACTAATCATGAGGGAGGTGCACTGTTTACAGAAAATTTTGCATCTCTGGGGCCATATGCTTGTCACAGGATGCCAGACAAATGTGGCTACTTATAGAGCTCTGCAAAGCGTTAAAGATAGTTACACCATTTATTTTAGGTTTTATTTGTATGCCAGTAAAACAAATTCTATACATGGCAGCATGTCAATTGAGTATATTTAGTTTGGAAAATAATCGATGTATTAGATGTCACATAACGACTGAACTCAACACCACTGTGTGAATTTACCTAAAATTATTAATTACTTAATTTTTCTTCACAGTACAGGAGTACAATGGCCTTCCATGAAGTATTAAATCAACAGAAGAATCAGTTTGAGAGAGACGTTACTCCACAACCAACATTCTCTTTCACGAATTCACATCTTTTTTATTCAGCATGTGAATAATTGAGTGTCAGCTACGTGCCACCTATCATGTTAAGTAATAAGGATGCAAAGATAAGCAAGATAGGATCCCTGCTCCTGAGCCAGATAGTTCAGTGGGGGGATGACAAGCAAGTTATTACAGGACTAGGACATATAGTGTTTGTGATGCAACAGAGGATCAAACAAATGCCATGCACACTTGGAAGGCTTAGGGACTGCTCTGCCTAGAGCCCCTCTATCAGCTGGAGAATGAGTCTCCCCACTCCATGTCATTATGATAAAGACGTCAAGCAGGGGCCTCTTCCTGCCCAGAACAGGGTGGTTAACTGGGGGCAGCATCTCCACGGACACACTGTTTCTTCCATGGGGAACATATGACCCAAGCAAGGCCAGCTGGAGGTGTTTTAAGCATTGACGTGGCTGCTGAATAAAACAGTCATGTTCTGTCTCTGGGGTTCAGAGCTCTAAGGAAAATGAGCATCTAGGGCCACTAACTCATATTGTCCACACTAGAAAGCGCCAGCCTGGAAATAAAGCCCAGGAAACACACAGGGTCAAAATAGCAAATGAAAGAAACAAAACCCTGGACCCAGGATTGCCTGAGACCAAATTTACTCCTTGACTTTCCAGATCCCTGACACCAGGAACTGTCATTTTGATAAACTAATTTGAGCTGAATTTCTATCTCTAATGCAAGGAGTATAGAACAAAGATGAAGTAATTTGCTTGGGAATGTTAGGACCAAGGAGAAGTATATCAGGGAAATTTTATAGGATGCTAGAGTGGCAGTGATAGAATAAAATGAAAACAAAAAACTGTCTTTACTTCCCTTCCATTAATTTCTCAAAACAAAACTCTTTACCACCATAAAAAGTTGTTCTGTCTTAGAATACTTGACTTACAAAACTTTATAAGAGTACTTTAAAATCTATCATGGATCACTTTATCTTTCTCTAGACTTTGCCAAAATGAGCAAAATTTTATAGGAGCTATTATTTTCAATTAAAGTTATTAAATAACTCAGTGACTATACCTGCTTGCTAAATGGAATGCACTGCGTATATATCATGCATTGCTGTTTAGTATGTCTATACTCTATTGGTAAAAGAAACTGTAATTTATATGAGATCCTCCCTATAAACATATAAGACAGTAAGTTATGTAGACCCAAATACCCTGGAAACCACTGGTTTCTCTTAAAACAGAAGCTAAAAAATTAATAGTTATAGAAAGGACTTTCCTCTTGTATTAAACAATAGTCCTAATAATTCTCCCAAAATGGGATTCCAACAATACAAGAAGGGAGCAAATATAAAAAGATAAACCATAGGCTTTGACATTTCTGAAAAATTCAGAAAAGTACAAATGAGAAAATAATAATCCTTACTATCTACATCCAGAATTAACTACTGTTAATATTTATACCTTGATATAGTTGCTTCTACTCATAATTTCACGTATTTTTACTACGTAAATTATATATAAAAACACATTGTAGATAAAATGAACATCTTTTAAACACCATCTTAATTTTAGCTTTGCCTCCCACACCAGATGTAACCACTCATGTATTTGACACTCCTCTTCAGACATACATTTCTATGTATGTGGATAAATACAAGATGAAATGTAAACACATACAGATACTTCTCGACTTATGATGGGGTTATGACCTTATAAATCCACTGTAAGTTGAAAACATTGCAAGTCAAAAATGCATTTAATACAACTGAACTACCAACATCATAGCTTAGCCTAGCCTACCTTAAACATGCTCAGAACACTTGCATTAGCCTGCAGTTGGGCAAAATTATCTAACACATACCCTATTTTATAATAAATGTTGACTATCTCATGCAGTTTATTCACTATTGTACATTACATCAAAATTGCAACCACTTAACATGATAAAGTCAAAAATCATAAGTTGCACCATTGTAAGTCAAAAACTGTCTATACATGAAAATAAACCTAATATATGGGCAAATTTAAAATATTTTGTGCTTTTAAATTTAAAAAAAATGCTATCAAATGTTATATGGTTGTTAAAACTTCCCTTTTCCCTTCCACTACATATTTTCTATGTTGTTCCTTGTCTACACATAAAGGACTAGGTATTTTTGTCTAACTTCTCCACAGTACTCCACAGTGCAGACAGACCACACAGTTCCTTTATAGATTCCTTTACTGACAGACATTTTGGTTGTTTCCAAATTTTTGCAACATTATTTACTAACAATATTGCAACAAATATGTATGCATGTCTCCTTGTACACTTGAAGAAAATGTTTGTCTATGCTAAATATTTGGAATTGGGATTACTAGGTTATAGGGTAGGTACATCTTCAGTTGTACGAAACGATGCCATTGCAAATTTTGTTTTCAGTTACATACATTATAACGGTAATATAACTGAAAATAATGTGAAAAGATGCTTGAACTCATCACCAAATTACATATTTAAACTTATCACTGGATTGATTTGAAAGCCAAGGTGCTATATGTATCTGTTATCAGAATTCCCTTCTTGTTTGTCTCCACAAGTAAGCAGACATAAGCTTTTCTCCCACAGAGACAGTCTTTCTTGTAAGCTGGTGCCATAGCAAGGTCTCCAGGGTACCCAGGCTCACCCAGTGGACTGTAAGATTCTGCCTACTGACTTTGGCCATGCCCTGTTCTCACCACTGAGGCATGCTCAGGGACTGTCTTCCTGAGAAGCAGAGTGTGGGCTGGGCTGGGTGCAGTAGCTCATGCCTATAATCCTAGCACTTTGGGAGGCTGAGGTAGGACGACCCCTTGAGCCCAGGAGTTCGAGACCAGCCTGGGCAACATGGCAAGACCCCATCTCTACAAAAAATACAAAGATTAGCCAGGCACGGTGGTGCACACCTGTGGTTGCAGCTACTCAAGAGGTTGAGGTGGGAAGATCACTTGAGCCCAGGAGGTCAAAGCTATAATGAGCCGTGATCACACCACTGCACTCCAGCCTGGGCCACAGAGTGAGACCCTGTCTCAAAAAAAAAAAAAAATGGTTGGACTCCCAAAGATTTTCTCCAGATTTACTTAAATTCCAAAAAGTCATATTCAAATATACCGAAATGAATATGTTAGCACTCGATCCTCTTTGGATAGTATATTCTGGCAGATAAATTTTTATAGGTAAGTACATTATAAACTGAAATTGTAGGAAGAGATACCGCTTCCTAATTTGAATCCCAGGTCTTTAGGATTGCATACAGGGCCTTGTACAATGTATTACCTATCGTAAGGTAAATATATTTCTGAAAATTAGATTATTTAAATTCAAATGGCTACCAAATTTGGATAATGATGCTTTCTGTGTAAGTATGTATGTTTACCTAGAAATACAATTCATTTCCCATAATGCCTCTATTTTACTCAAGATCGGTCATTAGCAATTTCATTTATACAAAATTTGTCATTCATTTCCTCCCTTAGCATAAAATGTAGCATTGTATTTTTACTCCTTACATAGAGAGAAAATTGAGTTATTATATCTCCTTCATCCCATTGTAATATACATAATATTGATGAAATAATATTTATGATAATAACAACCCCTGTGTAACACAATTTTAATCCCATTCATTGTTCATTGGAACTCAGTTCAGAAGCAATCCTAGTCATTGTACCAAGGATAAAAGTTGGGCACATGAAATTTCCGGGGAGTGGTTAGACAAGCATGTCTGTCTGTCTCCTCTACTCTCCCCAGCACAAGCTGAAGAAGCTGGGGAAGAAATGTTTAATGCTCTTCTGCACAAGCAATTTGGAATCAATGTTTTTAACTAATAAGACATGAATTTCTAGCTCAAATTCAATTCAGAAATTCCTGCTGCCAAAAAGAGACGAAAATGACTCCACATGGCATACTGAGGATGAAGAAAAGGAATGGGCAGAGAGCAGCATGAACTAGCTCCAAGCAAACTACCATAGCTCCAAGTCATGCCATTTGGACCCCAAGTTAACAGTGCACACCAGACTCACCTCGCAGCCCCTTATGCCTCCTCTCAGTGGGTTACATGGAGTTACACCATGTGGATGTGCAGAAATGTGCAGAGAAAGACCTCATAGAGTGATAGAGAAGCCCCAGGCCTTGTCTACATCTGGAAGTTCCCAGTGAGTTTTAAGGTAAATTTTACATTAACAATAAACAAACAGAAATTTAATAGAAAGAATACTGTATAGTTATCTATACTATACAGTAATGTACAATAGTGAATAAATAAATTCTGCAATTTGTGAATTAGACAGTCTAATTCACAAATTGCAGAATTAATTAATTAATGTATTTATTTATTTATTTAGAGAAGGAGTCTTGGTCTTGTCGCCCAGGCTGGAGTGCAGTGGGGCAATCTCGGCTCACTGCAACCTCCACCTCCAGGGTTCAAGCAATTCTCCTGCCTCAGTCCCCTGAATAGCTGGGATTACAGGTGCCCACCACGCCAGGCTAATTTTTTTACTTTTAGTAGAGACAAGGTTTTGCCATGTTGGCCAGGCTGGTCTCGAACACCTGACCTCAGGTGATCTGTTGATCTAGGCCTCCCAAAGTGCTGGGATTACAGGCATGAGCCACCGCACCCAGCCCAAAATTGAAGATATTACATAGTGTGCACAGTACAATGGTGCAGTCCAGTATAAGTTGTAAGATAAATGTGATCCTCTTGAAATAATATGTGTAGCTGAGACTGAATGCAAAATATTGTTAACAGATAAAATCAAAAGTCTGAACTTGAGCCCCTTCCTGAGGAGACCCAGGCCACACAGCTCATCCAGCGAGGTGTGGGGCCTCCTGGTAATCCCTGGGTTGAACACAGTCTCCAGATTTGTTGTGAGTAGATGCTTGGCTATCATAGCTAAGAATCTTATGCTCGGAGAGCAAGACAAATGAGCTGAGACGCTCAGAGAATGCTGTCTTACCAGGCTGATTTCTGTTTGCGTGTTGTACTTGTTTCTCTAAAATCTGAGAAATATTCTTTCTGGCAGAAAGCCTGTCTTCCCGAGAAAAAGATCAACCAGATCTGTACCTTAGCCAAAAACATTCCTATTGAAGGTAAGGATGCAATTAAGTCACAGGAATGGCACAAGCCTACCACCGCAGAAAGAAAGGCAAGCAGGTTCCTGTCTCCCTGAGTTACCATGAAGGGCAGGAGGGAGAAGGTGATTCCTAAAAGCTGGGCTGTTATTTTATTGGGAGACACGCCCTCCTGTGCACTGCTGCCCGCAGCCCACTTTTGGCATCAGAGTGAGGGCAGACTCTGCTCCCTGTAGCCAGACCCTCTGTCAGTCACTCCGATCAGCCCCGCTCCAGCTCCCGCCACAACCCCTCCCTCAGGCAATGCCCTTTGTGACTGCTCCTCATCCAGCATATCAGAACGGTGCTAGGACACTGTCGGGATACTGCCACACTGCCCGGCCTTGGAGTCAGGGGAAGAATCAAGGAGATTTTTCCACACCTCTCCCTGTTGCTCTAAAACAAGTCTTCTTCATCATTTCATTTGACAACCCTGTCATTGTAGAAATTGGAAATACATTTTCCAGGCTTGAGATGATCGTCTGGAGGACACCCTCTGTCTTGACTGATTCCCCGTCATGTCCCCAGCTGAGGAAGGCTCCTGAATTTTCTCGAATCTCTAATGCACTTACTGCCTTCCAGTTGCCTCACGGCCAGGGCTTGAGGCCATCTTCCGCTGTTGTTTGCTGGCCCAGTATTAACCTGCTGTAGTGGTTAATTTTATGGATCAACTTGGCTAGGCCATCGCACCCATGGAACTCAGCTTTTCACCAAACACCAATGTAGATGTTGCTCTGAAGGTATTTTTTACAATAAGATTAATATTTAAATCAGTAGGCTTTGAGTAAAGCAGATCACGCTCCACAACGTGGTTGAACCTCATCCAATCAGTTGAAGGCCTTAAGAGGAAGGCCTGGGGTCCCCTGAGGAAGAGGGAAGCTGCCCCCAGACTGTCTTGGACTTGAGCTGCAACATCGGCTCTTCCCTGGGTCCCCAGCCTGCCAGCTGCCCTGAAGATATCAGAGCGGCCAGCCCCCACAATTTTGTGAGCCAATTCCTTAAAATCTCCTTCTCCATATACATACGCACATCCCCTGTTGCCTGGTGGGCAGGCGTTGGTCTGGCAAAGTCTGTAAGGAGACCACAGTGTGAGGAAAGCCAGAAAGGAAGGGCAGACCTTGCAGCAACCTTGTCTGCAGTTAGTGTGAGGCAGGTGGCAGTGGGGTGATTTTTTTCTTTCTTTTTTTTTTTTTGGTACGTTTGATACTTATCTACAGATTTCCAACAATAGCTAAAGCACTTGTACATAAATAGGAATACTATAAAGGCTTCAAAGAAGACACTCAAACAACTTTACAAAAGTTATTCCATCTAGCATCTTCACTTTGCTCCTCAGTGAAATTCCCAGCCCACCTCTACACTATTTTCCAGAAAACGATTTCATTCCCTCTCAAGCTCGTGGATTAGACCAAGGAGAGCTGAGACTTGCTCTGCTAAAGTGCTTGTTCACAAAGTCGCTGGGATCAGAAAATCAATTGCAATTGACCTTCCTTATTTTCGGGTCTGCAGATCAAAAATATTTGGAAGAAGCAACAAAAAATAAAAATATGGCCAGGTGCAGTGGCTCATACCTGTAATCCCAGCACTTTGGGAGGCTGAGGCAGGCAGATCACAAGGTCAGGAGTTCGAGCCCAACCTGACCAATATGGTGAAACCCAGTATCTACTAAAAATACAAAAATTAGCCGGGCATGGTGGCAGGCACCTGTAGCCCCCGCTACTTGGGAGGCTGGGGCAGGAGAATCTCTTGAACCCGGGAGATGGAGGTTGCAGTGAGCTGAGATCATGCCACTGCACTCCAGCCTGGGTGAAACAGCGAGACTCCATCTCAAAAAATAAAATAAATAAATAAATAAAAATTAAAAAAACAATAAAAATACAAATTTTTAAAAATACAGAATCATAACTAGTTGCATAGCGCTTACATTGTATTAGGTATCAAAAGTAATCTAGAGATGATTGAAAGTATAGGGGAGAATGTGCATAGTTTATAAGCAAATACTACAGCATTTTCAATCAGAAACTTGAACAGCTGCGGATTTTGATATCCTGGGGGTTCCTGGGACCAATCCCCCTCAGATATCAAAAGAACAAGTGTACTTTTTGGGTCTTACTGTTGAGCACTGTCAGGCACTCATGGGAAGATAAAATAGGTCAGCAGCAAGGGAGCACACATATGTATAAACATAAAAACTAAGGGGTGCACATTTCATCAACATCCCAGTTTTTAGAAACAACCAGTACTACTTTTATAAACTTGAAAGACTTGATCTTTTTTAAACGAAGCTGGCTTGCCGATCTGTCAGCCCAGCCTTTGACTTTACCTAAGAGAAAGCCAAAAGGGAAGCGGAGAGAACAAGAAGGCACTCCCATACTCATCCCAGCTGAAGCTCCACACACTGTTTCAAGACAGGTGTTAACATGATGATTTTAGAACTGAAGTTAAGACCCAGAACATCAGATTCCCCTCAAAGCAAAGCCAGTGGCCATGGGAAATGACCCTTAAGTGTATCTGCTGACGCAGCAGGCACTCCCTCACTGCCTCCATTGCCCCGCCTGCACTTAAATGTGTTGTGAGGAAACTGAGACCCCAGTGATGGACCAGCAGATCCACCATTGGCCGACCACCAAGGACCCGAGGCTGCACCGGAAACCCATCTCCTGATTTCCTTGTTGGTACAATTTCCACCTCATTATCCTAAACCGAGTTCCCACTTTTCTCAGGCAGGGCAATTAGTGTTCCATGTTAAATCCCTTCTCTTTGAGGGATTATGTGGTTAGAACTAACAAACACCCTTTATTTCCTCTAATGAACTGACAATGACCAAGTTAATGGAAGGTGTTAACCAGTTCAAGGCAAGTCAGCCTTGACAGGAGTATGAGGCCACCTTCTCCAGGTCATTAAAAGCATCCGAAAGTAAGGAGAGTATTGCAGTTTTGACGGTGGTATGCCTGTATGTGGAAATCCAGTGTAAACTGAGAAAACGCGGACAGAACAGTCCCTTCCAGATTTCTTCATCTGCTATGTCTAGTTCTTCCAGCAGGTGTCACTAAAAGGTAGCCCTCTCTTAATAGGTCAGAGAGCTGATTTCAAGAGAGATGAGGGGGCCAGACATGGTGGCTCACCGTGGGTGCTGTAATCCTAGCACTTTGGGAAGCCCGAGATGGGCAGATCACTTGAGATCAGGAGTTCAGGAGTTCATGACCAGCCTGGCCAACACAGTGAAACCCCGTCTCTACTAAAAATATACAAATTAGCCAAACATGGTGGCACATGCCTGTGATCTCAGCTACTTGGGAGGCTGAGGCAGGAGAATCACTTGAACCTGGGAAAGGGAGGTTGCAGTGAGCGGAGACTGCACCACTGCACTCCAGCCTGGGTGACAGAGCAAGATTCTGTCTCAAAAAAAAAAAAAAAAAAGAAAGAGAGAGAGACAGAGAGAAATGAGGGGATTTTATCTGTCCTGAACGTTGCAGTGGGAGAAGGACTAGGCTACATCTGAACAGCATCACTGGGTCACATTCATTTGCGTGTGAAAATAGTTTTCAACTGCAAAGTCTAACTCTGAGGTCATCATATACCCTGTTATATAAAGTAATGTCTTTCACTTGGAAATAAGAAGCTCTAAGTGAATTTTTACACAAAACTAAAGCATAACCTCTTGAATTGCTAACTTTGTCATTCTGGAGAAAGTGAGTTTAAAAGTAGTAAGATTTAACTTTTCAAATGAATTAACATAATTCAGTTTTAGGATCATTGTTACATTATGCAATGATTTCCTCTGTTTCTGTGCCCCACACACCATGTTAAATGTGGCTCCTCCAAATGCCTGTGTGCCTGGGAACACAAACTGGCATTACTGGATCTCACTAGACAATACCAGCACATTTGCACATGAGCCAATAAACACAGCGTGAAGACAGAAAATGATGGAATCGCTGAGATCAGACTGGGTTATATCTTTATCCGGCATTATATTTACCTTGATTGTCCTTCCTGTCTCCTACTGCTCAGCTGCTGCTTGGCTCTGGGGGAGTCAGACACATCCTCCCAGCCTGGTTCTTGACCATTTATATAGCGACCCGGGACTTGGCAGGAGTGAGATGCGCTCCCAGGTGCCCTGTGGTCTCACTGTGGATGAAGCTGAGCCTGTCTGTATGGCTGTCACCCATCCCCACACCCTGGCCTCCCCCAGCCCTCCCAGTCACACTGAACCTGCTCATCACAGCCTGGTCATACTGTTCTCCAGCTCTATGCAGGTGCATATGTGGTTCCTCTTCCTGGAATGCCCTTGCCTTTCTTCTCTCCTTCCCACATCCATGGTGAAGTCGAGGGCACCACACCTCCCGGGGAGCACCCACGCAGGAGATCAGGAGAAGCACAGGTGGTGGCAGCTGCCCTGCCAGCTGCACCATCTGCTTGGGTGCCTCTTGCTGCCGATGCCAGGACTGGCTGCCACACTGGAATGTGGATTTCAAATTCACCCTTCCTTTCCTTAGAAAGACATTCCCTGACAACTGTGCTCTGGGAACCCTTGTGCTCCCCTAAGGCCTTTGCAATGGAGGCAGTTAGCGCAGTGGTTGGGAGTGCAGGCTTCAGCCAGGGAAGCAAACCTGCAGTGGGTCTCCCCGGCCACCCTTGAGCCCGGCAGCTTGGATAGGCCCACACTCTCTCAGGACTCATCTTAAAATAAGCATAATGATGCTCAGTACTAAATGTGAGGATTTATCCAGAGCATTTAGAATAGTGGCTAACAAGTGCTTGTAGTCATGACATGACCAATATCAATACAGACACTGCTTTTACAACATTTTAAACACCATGCTGTCATTGTCTCATAACTGTCTCTGTTCCCACCCAACACCGCCAAACAGAGAGCTCCCGAAGAGCAGGGAAATGTCTAACTATCTTCCTTACATGAAAAATAAAGCATAAATACTGACACAGAGTATAGAACCAAAATAATAGTAATAATAATATTGTTAGTGAATGAATCATTTATGGCTCATAATTGGAAAAATTCAAAGTATTCTTTCCTTCCAATTCAAAACCAATTGTTTAAAGAAAAGAAAACTCCAGTTAACAGAATGTACATTCCTCTACAAGGCTAACCAAGCCAGTCACTGTCACTTGTGGTTCTGTGCAGATCTGCCTGAGTGTTGGGAAA
Source organism: Colobus angolensis palliatus (assembly GCF_000951035.1). NCBI lineage: Eukaryota > Metazoa > Chordata > Mammalia > Primates > Cercopithecidae > Colobus > Colobus angolensis. The sequence goes on along the minus strand of NW_012119443.1, from coordinate 40,633 downwards.
TGTGTACCGTACACCACAAAACTCAAATCTCCATACACCAACCACTTCATTCCTGTGATGATGCGAGGAAGCTGACAGAGACAGTGGATTTTGCAATGGTCTGGAACTGTCAACTATGCAATGTTCTTTTAGGAAACTGTATTTGTCTGTCAAAATTTTAGTGAATTATTTAACATTTTTGCTTTATCTCTTACACCGATATTTGGATACCAATGATAACAACTGAAAAAATATTTAGCAATTTTGTTGCATTTCTTCTTCTTCAACCCACTGCAAACTAACCTCCTCCTTTATCACTTCATTCAAATTGTCCCAGCCTAGATCACCTCTGAATTCTTGACGCACACTCAGTGAACTGGAGTCATCGTTTTCTTTGATCTTTCAGTGGCATCTGATCATGTTAGCTCCCTTCCTCTTTAAGCTACCCTTGATCTTCTCCTTTCTCTTTAAACAGTCTGTCTCAGACTCTTTTTCCAGACCATGTTCTTCTGCCTGCCTCCGTATGAGCCCTCTTCCCTCCTCCCTTGACCTTCCTTTAGCAATTCCATCCACTCTTTGGTTTCCATGCAGCTATATATAAGTAAGTAAGCAGAAAGTATACGCATGAGGAAGCATAAGTGTGTGTCTACACTTAGAGAGATACATATACATATATACATGTATACATACATATACATACACACAAACCAAATCTTTCCCTTTCTCTTATTGACCATGCTCTTCGTACTTGACATTAATCCACCCATTTGACCTCTCTAATAAATGGGTTACCAGAGATACCTCTCAACTTTGCCCAAAGTCTTAAAAAAATCCTCCTCTTCTCCTCTTCTGACTATTTTTCTATTTTCAGCCCAGACACAAAATCAGAGTCCTAGGAGCCACCCATTCTTTCTGACTCTACACGTTCATGAAACTACGAAGTTCTCTGCACTTCCCAAGTGAAGTCCTCTGTGCTTCCCAAGTGAAGTCCCATGCCCGCATCATCACTGTCCTGATGAGCCATTCTCCTGCACTCTATACACCCCTCTTGCATGCAGCTGTGGGGGATCTTCATAGGAAACCAAACTATGTTGGTTTTTCTGTCAATGTATTTTAATTCTCCCAGTTTAAAATCCTTCCAGGCATGGATTTCCATCACCAACAGAGCCCAACCATAGCGGCCTGTGCAGTCTGAGACCCACCCTGATTTTCTCCGTTTCCCTCCCTTAGGCTTGCCTCTGATACCCTGTGCATAAGCCCAGCCCAGTGCTTCCCACCCCAGCACACTGCAGGATGTGTCATACTCATCATCATCTCACCCAATTTCTTTCTAGAATTCCTTCTCATCATCCAATGTTAGAAAATATCCATCCATTTTCAAAAATTCTGCTCAATCATTATCTCTTCCATAAAGCCTTGAATATGATAAGAAAGCCTGATTATGCCCCCGGCTTGCTAGCCGCTCCCTTGGCTGCTATTCTGTAAGTGCCCCGACAGCCCACAGCTTCTGTGCCTACAGAGCATGGCCCCAAGTCACTGTGTTCATTCAACAAAAAGATGAATGAATGAATGTTTTACACTCCTTGAAGTTCCAACAAAATGTACTTTTTCCAAAAGCAGATTGCTTGTCTTTCTGAACCCTCCATGTTAGCTCTACTAACTTTACACATGGTGAAAACTGCACAAAATGTATTTATCTATTACTTACACAAAAATGGTTGCCCTCTTTTCTTCACCAATTTGATATTTTTCATGGCTGGTTTACTGCAACAGTATTTTTGTGTTGTCATTTTCCCTACAGTGAGATCAGCAAGAACTTTTCATCCAAAGAGCTATGGATGCCAAATACATAAATGTCTATGACCTCGCTACACTATAGAACTAGATAGTGACCCAGAGAAATCAATGTGCCAAGAATGTGACCGCAAGAGCTAAGGGCTATTCACAGCAGAGCTGTTTGGAAGTACAGCTTCAGTTCTTCTTGCTAAAAACGCACAAGGAGGGGGCTGCTTTTTCTAAATCCATTTGCACTAGAAACATGCTTTGAATTGGCCTCTAGTATATGATTACATCACGTTTACTCATTCCATGGCAAAAACCTTTTGTTTTAAAGGTCAGAAATGAGTTTTCACAAATCTGCTTCCATCTGCATTCCATGCCTGAAAATCATCCTGTGTGAAATGTCAGCTGACATTGAACTCGCCTGCAACGTGGCTGAGCACTGGTTGAGGAGACACTGGACTCATCATTTCTGATTTCACAGGTGAGGAATTCTTGTGCCAGCCACAGAAAGTTTATCATCATTGTAGCCATTTAAAAGAAGAACCGACCAGTTGAGTATTTTGATGAATGTTATTCTTCCTCTTCCACAAATAGTTACCATAATACAAGGTTTCTTTCTCTCTCTCTCTTTTTTTTTTTTAGATGGAGTCTCACTCTGTTGCCCAGGCTGGCATGCAGTGGTGCTATCTCAGCTCACTGCATCCTCTGCCTCCTGGGTTCAAGTAATTCTCCTGCCTCAGCCTCCTGAGTAGCTAGAACTATAGGTGAGCGCCACCACGCCCAGCTAATTTCTATATTTTTAGTAGAGATGGTGTTTCACCATGCTGGCCAGGCTGGTCTCAAACCCCTGACCTCAAGTGATCTGCCTGTCTCAGCCTCTGAAAGTCCCGGGATTACAGGCGTGAGCCACCATGCCTGGCCACCAGACATCTCTGACAGGATCATGGCAATAAGACAAAAGGCTGAAAGGAGAAAAGCACTCTTATGAGAAGGATTTTGCTTAACTTATGGTTTCAGCAGGGTCTGCAACATGTCTGTACAAATGTATATGACTGCTGGTTCTGTATTTCAATTCAGAGGATCCAATCATAATTCATATCACATAACATTCTCCATATCCCATTTACATACACAATTTTGGCATCATTATCAATATTACTAAAAATTGAAATAGTATATTAAACAATATCATCTTTTCAAAAAATTATTCTTCCTTTAGGTGATATGTGTGGTAAATACTTTAACATATTTTTGTCAAATATTCCAGAAATTTATGGAAATATTAGCTAGTCAGAAGGTCCATAAACTTTTAAATGTTCTTGCATATAATAACTGATCAAAAACTATTTGTTGACAAATGATAGATGGATGGATGGGTGGACAAGTGCATGGATGGATGGATGTAGGCTCTTTGGAGAAAATAAATATTAATTAAAATAAGTATTATTAAAAATAAATAACACAGTAGCTTGCATACTGAAGTCACTCAGAAATTCTATGATAAATAAATCTGAATTAATGAATGAATATATTAAAATATCAACTTATTTTCTTCCTCAGGTGAACTAAAAACAATTATTTCAACATTATGCCGAAAGAAATGTTGTTAATCAAGTATTTTGATTCAGATTTTAAAAATGAGGAAATATAGTGTAGAAAAGTTCACGGAATTAACTAGGATCAAAAAGAGAACTAGACTTTAAGTCTTCTGACTTTGATTAAAGTGATATTCCATTAGAGCACATTATTATTTACTTCTAGTAACTGAAAAAAATAAAAACTTCTGTTATGACCTACTTTCAGAATATATTATAATGAGTGAAGGAATACTGTACAATTCATTGTAGTTTCTAGTCAGCAGTTTTATTGTATGACTGGAATGACAAAATAATTATAATTGCTTACTTAGGTTTTGGAAACATTTCCAACCTCCCGGCCAATTTGTAATTTAAGGCATCCGCTAGTCTCTTGATTAAGAGATGGTTGGTTGGTCAGACTTTGGAGGGGTAATTTCAGGGTTTCATATGGGCTACAGATTGGCAGGAATTTACCACATATATGGGCATACACATACACACAACACACACTCCAAAAGTTAGATGGAATTCCTGATTTAATTAGCCAAGGATTAGAAAATGACTATCAAAAGCAAAATGACCATGCTGGGCAGAATTAAATTTAGCCAAGCTTCCCTGACCCCTGGAATCCAAAACAAAGACACGTTGATCTAATGGATAGGATTTCTTAATCATTTGTAAAATAGTACTTTTTTCACACACATTTTAAAAAAATAACCCCATGAACACCTTAAGAATATAAATACACTCCATCTTTCCATATGTTCACTAATTCAACAAATTGTGAGCAATGAAGTAATACCATTATGAAGATTTCTTGCTTCAGGCTGGGCACAGTGGCTCACACCTGTAATTTCAGTACTCAGTAGGTGAGCAGATCACTTGAGGTCAGGAGTTCTAGACCAGCCTGGGCAATACGGTGAAACCCCACCTCTACTAAAAATATAAAAATATAGCCGGTTGTGGTGGTACACGCCTGTAATCCCAGCTACACGGGCAGCTGAGGAAGGAGAATTGCTTGAACCCAGGCAGCAGAGGTTGCAGTGAGCCGAGACCATGCCCTTGCACTCCAGTCTGAGCAACCAGCGAAATTCCATCACGCACACACACACACACACACACACAAGAATTCTTGCTTCGGATGGAAGAATTACATGAAGAGAATACGATCATGCCTGACTTAATGATGGTGATACATTCATAGAAATGTCTTGTTAGATGACTTTGTCCTTGCACAAAGATCATAGAGTGCATTTACACAAACCTACACATGGTAGAGCCTACTACACACACAAACTATATAGTGTATAGGGTGTACCTTGTTGCTCCTAGGCTACACACCTGTGCAGCATGTTACTGTGCTCAACATTGTAGGCAATTGTAATGCAATGGTAAACATTTGTGTGTCTAAACATGGAAAAGGTATAATGAAAATATGATATTAAAATCTTATGGGACCACCATCATATGTGGCTCATCGTTAACCATAACATCATTATGTGGCACATGACTGTATCTCCAACTTTTTATTTATCATCTTAAAATTTTTCATTGCTGATAAAATGTGATGCAGTAGAAAGATCACTAGATTTTACAATGAGATTTGTTAACCCACTGCATGACACTGGCAACTCTCTTTAACATCTAGAAATTAACATGTCTCCCAATGAGGAAAAGAGGAGCTGTATTTGGCTCTGTACTAAGTGGCACTCCTGGAAAATTTAACAATTATGTTAAAATTATAAAATCACCATTAGTCTGTGTTAGCTTAATAATTCTTACCAGTATCTTTTCATTGTCATGCATAAAGAAGAATGCCATGACTCAAAATTCTATTGAGGCATCTTAAGAAACCTCAAAATGAAACAAAACTAAGAAAAATAAGACTTTAAACCAAGTATTGGGTTCAAAGAATATGCAAAAGCTTTGTGAAGATCATTCATGTTAGCCAAGAAACAATTGTTGTGTGACTTGACTTGAAATAGTATGAATTTTGCCGTATATTCTTATTTGGAAGACTTGACTTGAAATAGTAAGAATTTTGCTGTATATCCTTATTTGGAAGAGACTGACGGACAGAATTCCATTCGATTGCAACTGAAGCTGGTGACTAGAAAGAACCAATGTCTTCGTGGGTACACAAATACACATATTCATGCAGAGAGAAAAACAGCAGTTGTGCATGGTACTTGAAATTCATTTGTCCCAAACAAAAATTTTATAGTGTCCTCCTTCTTTGGAATTAGAAGTTAATACAACCTGGGAAGTTTTCTCCTTTTGTGGTCTTCCAGAAATAACAGCAACAGAGACCTCTATAATTTTTCACTTTTTACAAAATCTATTTAAAAAATAAAGGGTTGAGTTTTCTCCAGAGTAGAAAAAAATTATACACTCTACCACCACCATCATTTTTCAAATAATCTACAAATTTTATTTTCAGAGTTTAGTTACAGTAAACCAGAAGGAAAACCAGAAACTAAGTGGAACTGTTCTCAGTAGCCCCAGGCCCCTGTCTCTCCAGACTACTCCCCCAGGACTGTGGCCCCAGACCAGCTCCCAGCAGGCTCTGCCAAACACTTGATCACTTACAGACCTTCGCTCCCCTCTCCTTTATCCCAAATTGCCCTGAACCTCCATTCTCACTGACTTCACCATGTGTCAGAACATTGCACACTCACTTTCTCTCCATCTCCTCCCTATCTCACACTCACCAGTGTGTAGTAGTCATAAACATTTCAGAATGAGTAGACAAATTTGAGTTATTTGAAGAAGATTAATGAGCACATATTTTAAATAATGATTACCAAGAATTAGCATGGTTTCATCAAGAATTAACTATTGCAAGTCAAATCATTATTTTTTCGAGACAGAGTCTCACTTTGTCACCCAGGCTGAAGTGCAGTGGTGCCATCTCAGCTCACGGCAAACTTCGCCTCCCAGATTCAAGTGATTCTTGTGCCTCAGCCTCCCAAGTAGCTGGGATTACAGGTGCACACCACCACACCCAGCTAATTTTTGTATTTTTATTACAGACAGGGTTTCACCATGTTGGCCAGGGGGGTCTTGAACTCCTGACCTCAAGTGATCCACCTAACCTCAGCCTGCCAAAGTGCTGGGATTAGAGGTATGAGCCACTGTGCCTGGCCTTAAATCATTGTTTAACAGAGTCTTGGAAACTGACCAATGCAGCAAACATAATAGAAGTGGCTTTAAGTAAATTATCTCACAAGGACCAGGTGGAAATGTTGTGAGAAGTTGGTCCTTAGCTGCAGGATGAATGGATTAATTTCACATTAGAAGGAGGTTTCTACAAGAGTGCTGGAATCCTATGGCTTCATTTCTGCTAAGTTCAACATTGTATTAATGAAAAGGAGAGTAGTAGAGAAGGAAATGTCAAAATTACAAAAAACCTGAAGCTTTGGGGGAAAGGTCATATGGTGCCTATTAGAGTCATACTCTAAGTGGTGTTGGAATCATGGTATATTTTAAATATAAAAGAAATACAAAATAAATAAATGTTCTTTCCATTGCAAATAGCATATTATATAAGTCTAGGGTGAGGAGAAGTAACTTTGGGACTTAATTTATGTTATAAATTAGTGCTTTTAAGGACTACACACTAGGTACTCCCCGAGGTTCTATAAACTAAAAATAATTAGTTCCATGGAAAGCTAGTATTAGCCAGTATTAGTCAATGAAAATAACTGAGAAAATATGATATTGTATTATTAGACTATAGAAGAAAATTCACCAATTTTAAGAAAATATATTCCTGATTTTCTCTGAAATTCTTCGGTTGTGGGTGAAATTTACAAGAAAACAGGATTAAATTCAGGAGAAATAGATTCAGATGGTGGAATGCAGATAAACCATATTAGAGGAGAAACGATTGAAAAAAATCTGAGGGGTGTTGAACTTTGAAAGACTTGGGAAATACGCACTCACTCTCTTCAAATATTAGAAAGTATAGAAATTCCAAGTTTTACTTCGGTATATTTAACTGAACTAAGTGACCAACAAACAGAGAATGATAAATAAATTATGGTACATCAATATTTAATGATGTGGGGAAATGTTCACAACATAGAATGTAGTTCTGAAAATGTGTATCAAGCCAGAGTTCAATTACAATTTCACAGCTGAATGTGTTTACAAGCACATACAGGAAAACTTATAAGAAAAGATACTAAATGCTAATAGTGACTATTGCTGCAGGGTAGAAATATAGGTGACTTTTTCTTTTTTTGTTCTTTGTTACATTGTCCAAACTTTATACAATAAACAAATACTTCTTGGGGGTGATTCCAAGATAGCTGAATAGGAACAGCTCCAGTGTACAGCTCCCAGCGTGAGTGATGCAGAAGACAGGTGATTTCTGCATTTCCAACTGAGGTACTGAGTTCATCTCACTGGGGCTTGACGGACACTGGGTGCAGGACAGTGGATGCAGCCCACTGAGCATGAGCTGAAGCAGGGCGAGGCATCGCCTCACCTGGGAAGTACAAGGGGTCAGGGAATTCCCTTTCCTAGCCAAGGAAAGCCGTGACAGATGGCACCTGGAAAATCGGGTCATTCCCACCCTAATACTGAGCTTTTCCAATGGTCTTAGCAAACTGCACACCAGGAGATTACATCCCGCACCTGGCTGGGAGGGTCCCACACCCATAGAGCCTGGCTCATTGCTAGCACAGCAGTCTGAGATTGAACTGCAAGGCAGCAGCGAGGCTGGGGGAGGGGTGCCCGCCATTATTGAGGCTTCAGTAGGTAAACAAAGCAGCTGGGAACCTCGAACTGGGTGGAGCCCACCTCAGCTCAAGGAGGCCTGCGTGCATCTGTAGACTGCACCTGTGGGGGCAGGGCATCGCCAAACAAAAGGCAGCAGAAACCTCTGCAGACTTAAATGTCCCCATCTGACAGCTTTAAAGAGAGTAGTGGTTCTCCCAGCGTGGAATTTGAGATCTGAGAACAGACAGACTGCCTCCTCAAGTGGGTCCCTGACCCCTGAGTAGCCTAACTGAGAGGCACTCCCCAGTAGGGGCAGACTGACACCCCACACGGCCGGGTACCCCTCTGAGATGAAACTTCCAGAGGAACGATCAGGCAGCAACATCTGCTGTTCAGCAATATTTGCTTCTCTGCAGCCTCCGCTGCTGATACCCAGGCAAACAGGGTCTGGAGTGGACCTCCAGCAAACTCCAACAGATCTGCAGCCAAGGGTCCTGACTGTTAGAAGGAAAACTAACAAACAGAAAGGATATCCACACCAAAACCCCAACTGTACGTCACCATCATCAAAGACTAAAGGGAGATAAAACCACAAAGATGGGGAAAAAACAGAGCAGAAAAGCTGAAAATTCTAAAACTCAGAGCTCCTTTCCCGCTCCAAAGGAATGCAGCTCCTTGTCAGCAACAGAACAAAGCTGGACAGAGAATGACTTTGACAATTTGAGAGAAGAAGGCTTCAGATGATCAAACTTCTCCGAGCTAAAGAAGGAAGTTCGAACCCATTGCAAAGAAGCTAAAAACCTTGAAAAAAGATTAGATGAATGGCTAACTAGAATAACCAGTGTAGAGAAGTCCTTAAATGACCTGATGGAGTTGAAAACCATGGCATGAGAACTACATGATGAATGCACAAGCTTCAGTGGCTGATTCGATCAACTGGAAGAAAGGGTATCAATGATTGAAGATCAAATGAATGAAATGAAGCGAGAAGAGAAGTTTAGACAAAAAAGAGTAAAAAGAAATGAATAAAGCCTCCAAGAAATATGTGTCTATGTGAAAAGACCAAATCTACGTCTGATTGCTGTATCTGAAAGTGACGGGGAGAATGCAACCAAGTTGGAAAACACTCTGCAGGATATTATGCAGGAGACTTCCCCAACCTAGCAAGGCAGGCCAACATTCAAATTCAGGAAATACAGACAAGGCCACAAAGATACTCCTTGAGAAGAGCAACTCCATGACACATAATTGTGAGATTCACCAAAGTTGAAATGAAGGAAAAAATGTTAAGGGCAGTCCGAGAGAAAGGTCGGGTTCCCACAAAGGGAAGCCCATCAGACTAACAGCGGATCTCTCAACAGAAACTCTACAAGCCAGAAGAGAGTGGGGGCCAATATTCAACATTCTTAAAGAAAAGAATTTT
>NW_012119443.1:29172-31097 GCF_000951035.1 Colobus angolensis palliatus | reverse complement strand
CGGATCTCTCAACAGAAACTCTACAAGCCAGAAGAGAGTGGGGGCCAATATTCAACATTCTTAAAGAAAAGAATTTTCAACCCAGATTTTCATATCCAGCAAAACTAAGCTTCATAAGTGAAGGAGAAATAAAATCCTTTACAGACAAGCAAATGCTTAGAGATTTTGTCACCACCAGGCCTGCCCTACAAGAACTCCTGAAGGAAACACTAAACATGGTAAGGAATAACTGGTACCAGCCACTGCAAAAGCATAACAAATTGGAAAGACCATTGATACTAGGAAGAAACTGCATCAACTAACGGGCAAAATAACCAGCTAAAATCATAATGACAGGATCAAATTCACACATAAAAATATTAACCTTAAATGTAAATGGGCTAAATGCTCCAATTAAAAGACACAGAACAAGATGACCGAATAGGAACAGCTCCAGTCTCCAGCTCCCAGCACGACCGACACAGAAGACAGGTGATTTCTGCATTTTCAACTGAGGTACTGGGTTCATCTCACTAGGGAGTGCCGGACAATCGGTCTGGTCAGCTGCTGCAGCCCGACCAGCGAGAGCTGAAGGAGGGCGAGGCAACGCCTCACCTGGGAAGTGCAAGGGGGAAGGGAATCCCTTTTCCTAGCCAGGGAAACTGAGACACACAACACCTGGAAAATCGGGTAACTCCCACTCTAATACTGTGCTTTACCAAGGGTCTTTACCAAGGGTCTTAGCAAACAGGCACACCGGGAGATTATATCCCCCACCTGGCCGGGAGGGTCCCATGACCACAGAGCCTCCCTCCTTGCTAGCACAGCAGTCTGAGGTCTAACTGTGAGGCAGCAGCGAGGCTGGGGGAGGGGCGCCTGGCATTGCTGAGGCTTAAGTAGGTAAACAAAGCCCCTGGGAAGCTCGAACTGGGCAGAGCTCACAGCAGCTCATGGAAGCCTGCCTGTCTCTGTAGACTCCACCTCTGGGGACAGGGCACAGCTAAACAACAGCAACAACAACAACAACAAAGTGGCAGAAACCTCTGCAGATGCAAACAACTCTGTCTGACAGCTTTGAAGAGAGCAGTGGATCTCCCAACACGAAGGTTGAGATCTGAGAACAGACTGCCTGCTCAAGTGGGTCCCTGACCCCTGAGTAGCCTAACTGGGAGACATCCCTAACTAGGGGCAGACGGACACCCCACACCTCACATGGTAGAGTACGCCCCTGAGAGGAAGCTTCCAAAGCAAGAATAAGACAGGTACACTCGCTATTCAGCAATATTCTATCTTCTGCAGCCTCTGCTGCTGATACCCAGGCAAACAGGGTCTGGAGTGGACCTCAAGCAATCTCCAACAGACCTACAGCTGAGGATCCTGACTTAACGTTAGAAGGAAAACTAACAAACAGGAAGGACACCCACACCAAAACCCCATTAGTACGTCACCACCATCAAAGACCAGAGGCAGATAAAACCACAAAGATGGGGAAGAAGCAGGGCAGAAAAGCTGGAAATTCAAAAAATAAGAGCATATCTCACCCTGCAAAGGAACGCAGCTCATCGCCAGCAACAGATCAAAGCTGGACGGAGAATGACTTTGACGAGATGAGAGAAGAAGGCTTCAGTCCATCAAACTTCTCAGAGCTAAAGAAGGAATTACGCACACAGCACAAAGAAACTAAAAATCTTGAAAAGAGAGTGGAAGAATTGATAACTACAATAATTAATGCAGAGAAGGCCATAAACAAACTGACAGAGATGAAAACCGTGACACGAGAAATACGTGACAAATACACAAGCTTCAGCAACCGACTTGATCAACTGGAAGAAAGAGTATCAGTGATTGAGGATCAAATAAATGAAATGAAGCGAGAAGAGAAATGTAAAGAAAAAAGAAGAAAAAGAAATGAACAAAGCCTGCAAGAAGTATGGGATTATGTAAAA
>NW_012119443.1:24017-24358 GCF_000951035.1 Colobus angolensis palliatus | reverse complement strand
ACAACATACCAGAATCTCTCGGACACATTTAAAGCAGTATGTAGAGGGAAATTTATAGCAATAAATACCCACAAGATAAAGCAGGAAAGATCTAAAATGGACACTCTAACATCACTATTAAAAGAACTAGAGAAGCAAGAGCAAACACACTCAAAAGCTAGCAGAAGGCAAGAAATAACTAAGATTAGAGAAGAACTGAAGGAGATAGAGACACAAAAAACCCTCCAAAAACTCAATGAATCCAGAAGCTGGTTTTTTGAAAAGATCAACAAAATTGATAGACCGCTAGCAAGACTAATAAAGAAGAAAAGAGAGAAGAATCAAATAGACGCAATAAAAAA
>NW_012119443.1:23267-23577 GCF_000951035.1 Colobus angolensis palliatus | reverse complement strand
AATTTCCTGGACACTTACACTCTTCCAAGACTACACCAGGAAGAAGTTGAATCCCTGAATAGACCAATAGCAGGCTCTGAAATTGAGGCAATAATTAATAGCCTACCAACCAAAAAAAAGTCTAGGACAAGATGGATACACAGCTGAATTCTACCAGAGGTACAAGGAGTAGCTGGTAGCATTCCTTCTGAAACTATTCCAATCAATAGAAAAAGAGGGGACCCTCCCTAACTCATTTTATGAGGCCAACATCATCCTGATACCAAAGCCTGGCAGAGACACAACAAAAAAAGAGAATTTTAGACCAATA
>NW_012119443.1:0-22433 GCF_000951035.1 Colobus angolensis palliatus | reverse complement strand
GGCATGGGCAAGGACTTCATGTCTAAAACACCAAAAGCAACAGCAACAAAAACCAAAATTGACAAATGGGATCTAATTAAACTAAAGAGCTTCTGTACAGCAAAAGAACAGGCAACCTACAGAATGGGAGAAAATTTTTGCAATCTACTCTTCTGACAAAGGGCTAATATGCAGAACCTATAAAGAACTCAATCAAATTTACAAGAGAAAACAACCCCATCAAAAAGTGGGCAAAAGATATGAATAGATACTTCTCAAAAGAAGACATTCATACAGCCAACAGACACAGGAAAAAATGCTCATCATCACCAGCCATCAGAGAAATACAAATTAAAACCACAATGAGATACCACCTTACACCAGTTAGAATGGCAATCATTAAAAAGTCAGGAAACAACAAGTGCTGGAGAGGATGTGGAGAAATAGAAAAACTTTTACACTGTTCGTGGGACTGTAAACTAGTTCTACCATTGTGGAAGGCAGTGTGGTGATTACTCAAGCATCTAGAAGAAGAAGTACCATTTGACCCAGCCATCCCATTACTGGATATATATCCAAAGAATTATATATCATACTGCTATAAAGACACATTCATATGTATGTCTATTGTAGCACTATTCACAATAGCAAAGACTTGGAACGAACCCAAATGTCCATCAATGTCAAACTGGATTAAGAAAATGTGGCACATATACACCATGGAATACTATGCAGCCATAAAAAAGGATGAGTTCGTGTCCTTTGTAGGGACACGGATGCAGCTGGAAACCATCATTCTCAGCAAACTATTGCAAGGACAAAAAACCAAACACCACATGTTCTCACTCATAGGTGGGAATTGAACAATGAGAACACTTGGACACAGGAAGGGAAATATCACAGACTGGGGGCCTGTCGTGGTGTGGAGGGAGGTGGGGAGGGATAGCATTAGGAGATCTACCTAATGTAAATCATAAGTTAATGGGTGCAGCAGACCAACATGGCACATATATATATATATGTAACGAACCTGCACGTTGTGCACATGTACCCTAGAACTTAAAGTATAATAAAAAAAAAAAAGATAAACAAAAACGACAACAACAAAAAAATACTTCTTCAAGTTCAAGCTACATGAGTTACAAAAATATGTATACTATAGGGTTCCTCCAAAAAGATAAGTAAGATCACCAGCTGTTGGGAGAGAGATTTCAACTGAATAAACATTTTAGGTTTCTAAATCAGGAAAGTGAATGACCTTGAGAAGCAAGCAATGTCCTTGACTGTGGGCATTTTGATAAAGACTAAACGATGACCCAACTGGAATAGTATAAAGAAAAATCAATTAACAGATGTTTTTAACTTTTTTGATCCTTTTAATGCAAAGAATATATAATCCCTTAACTGTGCAAACCACTATTAGAAACCCAAGAATGCAAAAGCCCTGCCTTTCTACATAGTTGAGTTAAATATGGAGATGATGAACAGAAAAACATCAGCCCTTCAGCAATTTAGACTTAAAATTTAGCCTTTTGTAGGTTTTTGGATGTGGGCATAACTCTTTTCATGTTTAATTAAGGCATGCCACCAGGTCACAGATGCCAAATAAAAAAATAAAAATAAAAAATCCCTGAAGACTTAAATAACAACTTAAGAGGTTACTTTTAAACGCATTGGTTAAAACAATAAGACTAAAAACTTGAAGCTGCATTGAGTTTATCGGCCCTACATGTATTTTCTTGCTTTCAATGATGTTCAACCATTTAATTTCAGAAATGCCGTTTCATCTCTTTAATACTCAGTACCCCTGAATTACATACATTTTTCTTCTATTTCCTATGTACTAGCAGCAGGATTTAAGTCATTGCCTCTTTTCCTCCAACTATTACTGAGAAGGCACTCTATTACATACCCTAAAAAGACAAAAAGATTTCATTGTGGCTTTGTGAATCTGCTCAGTGACGCATGAAACTCAGGCTGACTGGTGCCGAGATGGATTCGATGACTCAAGCTGAATAGCCCTGGGAGCTGGACTCCCTCAGCACTCGTTAACTGAAATGTAAAGGAAATAATGGCAAATTGACTGCCTTGAATGGAGCATAAAGGAGAATGCCTGAAATAATTAGATGCCATGACTTTGGAAAGAGAAACTTCTTGCAGATTGCTTCCTTCAGACAACCTCAGACCCAGGAGTTTTGTATTGTTCACTTAACATAAGTGACTATGATTGAATTATAAGTTCTCTAGGGAAAGCAGCACACTGAAATGGATTATATCATGAATTTAGCCTGGATGAAAGTCCTTGCTCTGAAATTCCAAGTAGCATTGGTGTGGTTATCGGGGCAACTTTCTGTGCTGAGGAGCAAGGACCTGAGCGTCGGGGGTTTGGCTCCTGGTCCTGCCGTATCCATCATGGCAGCAAAAGTGACTGCCCCGTGGGCGCTGTGCAGCCTTCTTACACTTTGCCATGTTAGACTGGCATGCCGCTCCTATTTTATATAAAATGTAACTGAATATTAACTTGCCCAAGCACAAACCAAGCGTGGTTTCAGGTCCAGATTTGTCTCATTCCAAAGTGTTTAGTTAACGCTCTGCTACCCTTTGTTAGATTGTGGACAAATTACATTATTTTCCCTGACTTAGATTCCTTAATTCTATGACCTGGAAGTCCTTCTCTAGTAGAAATGGTCCATGAGTCCTTGGGAAACTGAGAACTAGCTCTGAGCTATTACCTGCCGTTTATTCTATATGGCCCATCATTTGCTAAGCACTCTCCTACTTCTTCAATGCACCTGTTCCATACCCTTGTCACTCACTTGCTCTTATAAACCCTAGTCATTTCTCCATTTGGAGCACCCATGCTCCCCTTGGCGATGGTCTGAATGTCTCCCTTCTAAAATTCAGATGTTCCCAATGTGATGGTATTAACAGTTAGGGCCTTTAAGAGGTGATTAGGCCACAGAAGCTTCTCTTTTGTGGATAAGATTAAGGCCCTTAAGGCTTCCTGCAGCATTGGATTCACTTGCTTTTCCACCTCCTGCAACCTGAGGCTATAGCATTCCTTCCCTCCAGCAGACATAGCAACAAGGCACCACCTTGGAAGCAGACAGCATCCCTCATCAGACAACCAAACCTGCCAGCCCTTTGATCCCAGACTTCCAGAACTGTGAGACATAAATTCCTGTCCTGTAGAAATTGCCCAGACTCGGCCAGGTGCGGTAGCTCACACTGTAATCCCAGCACTTTGGGAAACTGAGGCGGGCGAATCATTAGGTCAGGAGTTCAGGACCAGCCTGACCAATATGGTGAAACCCTGTCTCTACTAAAAATACACAAATTAGATGGGTGCGTTGGCACACACCTGTAGTCCCAGCTACTCGGGAGGCTGAGGCAGGAGAATCACTCAAACCTGGGAGGCAGAGGTTGCAGTAAGCCAAGATCACACCACTGCACTCCAGCCTGGGTGACAGAGCAAGACTCCGTTTCAAAAAAAAAAAAACTAGAAGAAAAAAGAAACAAAAAAATGAAATTGCCCAGACTCATAATCTGTTATAGCAGCACAAACAATGACACCCTTCAATGGTTTTCCTGCTGCAAGGGAGCTCCACTTCAGTCAATACAGAAAGAAGACTTTCTAAAAATCACATATAAGGATTCTTAACCCATTACATCTCTTACAATTATTATCTGGTCATCCATCGCATAACATTCAATAATCTGTGTTTGGAGCAAGTTACTAACAGCTCTAAGCCTTTGTTCCTCCTTATAACAGGGTTAAGATAATCACATGGAAGAATAGATATAGATGGTAAGTCCCCAGTAAACATGCCTTATTACTCAGATTGTTGTTGACTCTGTTACTGACATTGTTATCTTTACCTCTGAAGAATGCTCCACTTGCATCTTCTAAACCCTTTGGTGCCTTCACCTATGCTGGCCATTTGCTCTCTGATGAGTGTCCATTTTCTCTGTGGTTCTCCCAGGATGGACTCACCTTTCTATTGTGCTTTTTTTTTTTTTTTTTTTTTTGAGATGGAACCTTGCCCTGTCGCCCAGGCTGGAGTGCAGTAGCACGATCTCGGCTCACCACAACCTCTGCTTGCTGGGTTCAAGCAATTCTTCTGCCTCAGCCTCCCGAGTAGTTAGAATTACAGGTGCATGCCACTGTGCCCGGCTAATTTTTATATTTTTAGTAGAGATGAGGTTTCACCATGCTGTCCAGGCTGGTCTCGAACACGTGACCTCAAGTGATCTGCCCACCCTGGCCTCTCAAAGTACTAGGATTATAGGCATGAGCCACCATGTCTGGCTGGACTCATCTTTGACTACCAGTCCTCCCTAACCCGTTCTCCACCAGAACTGTCTAGCTGCTCCTATCTGGTGTAGAATTACCAAACCATGTGGAAATAATGTATCTGTTGCCAAATGCCTCCAGCTCTTCTATCACAATTAGTTTTTTGAATAATTAGGATAGGTTCATTTTCATATTCTTTCCTCATCACTATATATTATCCAGCTCAGTGTCATATATCCCTTGGCCAAGTAATAAATATTCTTTGATTAATGAAAAAGAAGAAGATCAATAAGTAACCCTGTCAAAAATTTTTTCAGACAACCCAGGAATAAACACCTCAGGGCTGCGAGTAGCATTCCAGGTGGGAATCTGCTCCTGAAATGGGTCAAGATACAAAGAACAAGGAACCAGAGAGCACAGAGGCTTATCCTCTTAACTGAATCATTAAGCCAAAACAGTTCCAGTTCCAGTTGCAGTAGCTGCAGGATTCAAACAGGATTGTTTACTTGAAGCTCTAATTTAGAAGATGAAAGCCTACTCCCAAAGCCTTCGCTTTGTTTCTAATTACTTTTCCCATTTGTTTTGGTGAAGTGGAGGAAAATACTTAGTAAGTATTTTTGTTGCCAACTAGTTGAGTAAGTTTCCGTTGTTCAGAGCCTCGCATAAAAGCCTCTCATCACCCTGCATACCTCTTGGTCATTATCACATGATCTCCGGATTATTCTTTGACATAGACGGATCATCTGTGTAATATATTACAAACGTTTCCTGTCATTGACCATATCATTATTCTCTGCTGCTGAAAGCAACAGAAAAAAAAAAATGCATTCGTCTACTCCATTCAGAAGAGAAATTTCTCGAATTGTCTGATGAGGATTTAGAGGGCTAACCTAGTAAAAACCTAAAGACTTTCTTGATCACACAGTGACTGACCAGTTCCAGTGCATAAAATGACTCAATCCACAGTTATCTGAGAGCCTTGCTTATAAAATATCATTTTGTGCTATGTTTCCGGTATGCAACAGAACTGATAGCTCCTGTATTAATTAATGGACTTAGGTATCAAAAAGTCAAAAATAAATGAGTAAATAACAATTATTTTGAAGTCACTATTTCCAAAACAGATGGCTTTTACTTAGGAAATAGGCTAAAACATAATGTGGAATGGTGGTTTCTTCTAAATAGACATATACTACTTCATATAAAATCTTTTCCCCAAATAAAATCTTTGGATAATTTATAACTTTTCTAAAAGCACACTAATTTATTTATCATTCCACAATGAAAGTAAATATGGAAACTCAAGGATCTGGCACTAAACCTTAAGGATAGCTGGGTTCCAGCTAATACTGCTACTAGGAACAGGGGGCTTCCTTCCTCAGAAAGGCCATGATTAATTCCTGGAGTATGTGCTGAATAATCATAAAGAGTTTGCAGGGCTTAAAAATCACATAACTAAGAAGGACTATAAAGATTTTTTCATAAAACCTCTTGTAAAGAGAAGGCATGTTGCTCACAGAATATTGTGTATGAAGAAGGATATCTTTGGATCTCCATTCCCGCATAAAACATTATTCTTGAAGCGTTTGTCCTGACACGCTCCAGCTCTCCTCAGTATAAGGAGAAGTAGGAGGCATATGATGGATCTTCAAGAACCCAACTTGAAGGAGAATTACATTCTTGGGTGTCTTAATATCATCAGTTCTCAGACTTGTTTCTTCAGTGGAGATCACTGAAACACTTAAAGCATAGCATCTGCCCGTCGTGTTGTAAGGGGTTACTTACACGTTTAGTCCACACCTATTTTTGTGTGTCCCAAAGGTATTCTGTAGAATTTAATATTAAAAAATAGAATCTGATAGTGATTTAAAAATTACTACTTATTTTAACTGGATTGTTTTGACTACATAAAACCAAACTCAACCTATCAATATTTGTTTCATACCTACCACATGCCTGACGTTCTAAGTTCTGGAGAAATGATGAGTGAGACATGAATCTTTGAAGAAAATGGCTTCAAAGAATCTGGTTTGGCAGAAAAAACATATAAGCAAATAGTCCCAAGAACTCAGATGGATGCAATCCTATGATCGAGGTAATGCAGAGGAAAAAACTGGCACTTTTCCCACTCTAAAGTTATAAGCATTCCTTCCTTCCTTTTAACTGAACATTTATTTTAGGCTAGACAATGCATCCTCTTTATTTTGAAGCCTGGAAAACGGGCTGTTACAGCGGAAAGAGTACACACATATTGGACAGAGAAACCTGCTCAGAAGTTTAGGCCTCACACTATAGTATTATGACATCAGGTAATTTGCATAAATCCCTTAAGCCCCAGTCTTCTTATCTACAAATAGGGATTCCATGAGATATTATGATGCGTATAGATCACCTAAAACACCTTAGGTCAGTCATAGGTCTTGTGCAGCCTTGAACAAATTACTTAACAAATCATTTGTAAATAGGAGTAGGATTTGCTAAATCAGGGGTGGAGAATACAGATTTCTGACATTAAGTGACTGACACATTATGCTCAATAATTTATATCTACTATTAGTAGTAGTATGACTTCATGCCCATCCTTGGATCTACGTGCATCCCTTTTATTTAATGTCATTCCTGAGGAGTCAGGGACTAGATATTTTGCTTTGCATTTGGGCTTCATGCTTTGACTTCCAGAGGGACAATTTGGCATGTGGTGCCGTGTTGTGCACACTTTGATAGAACTTCAAAGCCTGGTAGTTGAATGTCCTTACCTTGCACAGAACAATGGCCTGATAAGTGCTCATTTCATGAATAAGCATCGCCTTCAGGAAGCTAAGCACTAACCAGTTAACCATCCCATCAGAACAACTTCACCAGAGTCAGGATGCTTCGTGAAAGGGCCAAAGCTGTCCCTGTTTGTACACTCATAACTCTCTCCTGGGACACATGTTCATTAGCTGCAAAGAATTGTTTCATTTAATTTTAAGTTATTCCCTGAAACTTGTATGTGAATGAGACACTATAAAGTTCACAGGCTACTTCTATTCCTATCACTTATACTTTGATTTATGCTTGAAAATATTCACTTTCTCTTCATTTACAATAAACTCTGATGATTTCCTTCCCATTTATGATGGGGCATCCAAGTCTCGAGGCTCGTGCTGATGACCTAGCACTGCAATCTCATCTTATCCACAAGGGAGAGTCACTGCCTGGGGAGAAATGGTTTCACCAAAGGCCAGGTGTCTGTGTGGTGCCTGCATGTGGTGTGCATGTGGCTTGGGAAGAGGCTCTTGAGGTGTGAAATAGAGTTGTCTTCTTCAAAACACGGGAAACTAGGAGTGATACTTTTGCTTGACTGTTTCTTGAATTTTCCAGAGTTTTCATGAGTGCCTTGACAATGAAGTTTATATCTAAGAGTGCACAGGCATCTTCCAGTGACAATTTCATAAATGAAGGTGTATTACAGAGAAAAAAAAATGTTTTCTTGATATATTTAACCGTATATATGTGTGTTTAAAATAAACTGATTACATATATACATATTTTCAAAAACAATGCTTTTTTGGTAGTGAAACTAAGTCCTAGTGCAAACACAAATTTACTTTGATTGAGTGGGGGAAAAAATGCCAGTAAATCTTTGGTGCCTTCCTGTCATCTCCCCGAGGTACGAGGTCACAGCAGTGACCATGGGCGTCCTGCAGCCGGGTGGCTGGGCAGCGAGTCTCCCATGTAGGACTGCTGCTTGCTCGCTGTGTGATCTTGGGCAGGATTTTAGCGTCCCTGCGTCCAATTTTCTCGTCAAATTGTTTCTGTCTCAAAGGACTGTTGTGAAGATACGTGATTAAGGGACTTAATGAGGTAGAACACATTCATTTAATCAGCAGGAAATGGTGCTATTTTAGTATGGAATTTCCCCTCACACCACATTTCTAGAACTAACTGAACCCTAGAAGACCAGGGTTTTGGAATTTGCCCAGAAAAGTAAGTGGGACATGTCGTGGTTTTTTCATCCAGACACATGTGGTTTTTCATCCAGAAGAGAGAGTTAACTGTCACCCTCAGAGCCAGAAGGGAATCATAAGGCTGTCGATTCGATACAGGACTGGTGCATCTTTTCCAGTGGACCTGAGCATGCATGGAGCAGACCCACTCAATGGAGCAAACTCTGTAAGAACACAGGAAAACAAGGGAAGAAGGAGGTTTCTTCAGATTTCATAGGCCAAACACAAACACTCCCATCCCCAAGACCCCAGCCCCCAACACCATCAGTCACCCTCCGGAAGTCCCCATAAGAGAACTGCTCTTCATCATCGTTTTACCTCTTCCTTCCACACCCCACCCCACCTCGCCTATCAGTACCAATCCCAGAATTGTTTGTGCATTTCTCTCTGAACTTTCTCTTCCACTTCTGGTCCCAAAGAATCAAAAATGAGTATCTGGCTCCCTGGTATGTATTCATTCTTGAGGTTCCCTGGAGGAGCCTATATGCATCCTCTGGTTTTCCTGGGCAAGGGCCCTGGGGCCCTCAGCCCACATGCTGCTGCAGCTCTGCAGGTAGGCAGGGCTGCAGAGTCACCCAGGCCCTGGCATGTGTCTCAAGCCCTGCTGCCCTCTTAGGGCACTCCTACCCTGTCTCAGGAAATGTCTAGCATATGGCCATGGACAACAATATTGTCACGAGGTTGTGACAACAATCGAAAAGAACACTAGCATTTTCAAAATAATCCAACTTGTAAATAGAAACTATGGCTTTACTGCAGTTTTGAAGCATTTTTTCAACATATGTGCAATGCCATATTTGCAGCACATGGTCTGCACACAGCAACCACTGAGACTCCATCTCTCAATGGGCATTATGTTTCCACTGGGCATGAGCACACTCAATGCTCTTCATTATGAAATCTGTATAAATCTGTCATACGAATGACAGCAGATAGGCTAAGATCACATTTAAGATATCTTTCATAATGCATTAGTATATGCTTATTGTAAAAATATTTTAAAATATGAAAAGCTATAAAGTAGAAAAGTATGTAGAATCACACCATTCAGAGATAACTGTAAGAGGAAAGTGATTTTTACATGCCGGTGCTAAAATACAGTTAGCAAATTACGTTATATAAACGCTATGGTAAAAAAAATAAAAACAGCTATTACATATTGAACATTACAAAGACCATAAAATGATCTATGTAGAATATTTTAAATATGATCTTACCTGCTCAGAGTTTTATAAAGAAAAATTCCAGCCAGTGAATTTTTATTTGAAAGGACTGCCAAAACAGTTGACGTTTTCTGGATATGTTTGCTACCGTGGGCTAGTGTTTACCATTGCATTGTTCAAATATTAAAAACCAAAAAAGAATAGGCAATGACACCAAGAAGCTTCTAGTAAGTCTTTTGCCTCATCTCCTCCTGCAAGTGCTGAGAAACTCTTTGAAGGGGGTGAGGGGCCCTTGTAATTGGTGCGGTGTCCACATGCTTGGAGAATGAGCAACTCTATGTATGCGTTCAGGGCCCTCTGTTCATGCACAACTCTGTCCTTAACCTATTTGCTGCTGAATGACTGGGCTGCACATCTGCGACAGCGTCATGCCACTTACTCTCCCCTAACCTACCTCCTCTTCAGCTGCAATCAAGCTTGCCTTTGTTAACCCAAATAGTCTTTTCTTAGAAATGTGTATAATATTGTTCATTGCTTTTTCAGTAAGAAGAAGCTCAGAGACAGAGTAGAGAAACAAATGATACAGATACAACTATACGAGAGAGAGCAAGTTGTATGATTTGACTAGAGCTGTGGTTCTCAGTCCAGAGTTCATCAGCATTTCCTGAAGGGCTTGTTAAGAAGGGATTGCTGGGCTCCACCCCAGAGGTTGATGAAGTAGTAGTGCTGCAGTGGGAGGCTGGGAATTTCCAGTTCTAACAAGTTCCCAGGTGCTGCCAATCCTACAATTAAGGAATCACCAGAGAGCTAATATCTCATTGAGATCCTGGTTTCAGTCTTTTGGATAAATATTCAGAAGTGGAATTTTTGGATCATATGGTAGTTTTATTTTTAATTTTTTGAGGAATCTCCATACTATTTTCCATGGTGGCTGCACCATTTTGCATTCCAACCAATAGTGTACAAAGGTTCCAATTTCTCCACATCCTTACTAACATGTATTGTCATATATATATATATGTATATATATGCCTGTTAGAAATGCAAATCAAAGCCACAGTGAGGTAACACCTGACACCAATTGATACCTCATTTGATATCAATAGAGGCAATACCTCATTGTGTCTTTGATTTGTATTTCCCTAATGATTAGTGACATTAAGCAATTTTTCACCTGCCTGTTGGAGGTGTATGTCTTCTTTGGAGAAATGATTCAAGTCTTTAGCCTATTTTAAAAATTGGATTTTTGCTTTTTTTTACTACTGAGTTATAAAATCTCCTAAATAATCCTTTACTTGATATTGGAGATAGGGGAATGGGGAATTAGTCAGACACAGGCATAAAGTCTCAATTATTCAAGATGGAAGAGATCCAGAGATCTGCTATACAACGTTGCCCCTGAAATTAGCAATGTGGTATTCTATACTTAAAATTTTGTTCATAAGTAAGATCCTGGAGCAAAGAAGAAGCTCCCCTAAGAGGTGCTTTTTGTCTTGTCTTCTCCTCTAAGCTCCTCTAAATTCCCTGAACAAAAAAGCCTCATGATAGACCATGCTTTCAGGCTGTACTGAGTTTTAGCAGGACTATAAGAAAAGAGGCAGAGATTCCAAGGCATGCGAGACTGATGTGTAGGCAAACAGCTCCAGTGTAGCAAAGAGGAAGGCAGAAAGCACAACTGGATTTCAAGGTTCACTTTCCTCTTCCCCCTTGAATATGTTGTTTTTACTTTAAGTGTTCCAAAATGGATTTTCTGCCCCTTTCCCTCCCATCCATTTACATGTCAAAACCTCCAGATGGAATAAAAGAATGTATAAAAGAAAATTACACTTGACAAATTAGCCAGTTTAAATTAGCAGTTCAGAATCACTACAATAGGACACCAATATCTATGCTATGTGTTCCCACCTAGAGGGCAGTAAATCAAAGCTGAGTTTGGTTTTATGGCTGCTAGTACATGCATCCACAGGCTTATAAAATATCTATAATGATTTCTAACAGGAAAGGAGCAGTCATTGTGTCCAACTCACAGACCTCACATAATGTCTTTGCAACTGATCCACTGTAAAGGCCAAAGCAAAAATTAAGACTAGGATTTACCAGGTCAGATCAAGTATTCCATCGTCACCATGAACATAAGGGTCCCAGCACAAAGCATTCTGGGTGCTTCTAGACAGTGTAAAAGGCATAATTCCAGGATAGCCCCCAAGATTCCCGTATCCTCAACTTTCAAAATTTCCCAGCAGACAATAATCTAGGTGGAAAACCTGTGCATAATGATCTAAGCCCAGAACCCAACTCCATTTTACACACTGCATATGCTTGTATAATTCCCTTCCATTCAGTGTGGGCAGAGTCTGTGAAAATGATGGGATGTCACTGTGTGATTATACTGTTACATGCAAAAGGAATTTTGGAAATGTGATTAAGGTTACTAGTCAGTTGACTTTGACTTAATCAAAAGGGAGATTATTCAGGTGGGCCTAACTTAATTACATGAGCTCTTTAAATCTGAGTCCAGAGGTCAGAGGAAAAGTCAGAGATTTGAAGCAACACTGACATTCTCTTGGTGGTCTTGAAGGAGCAAATGGACATTTTGTAGAGAAAGCCACTTGGAAGAGAGCAGTGGGCAATCACTAAGAGCTAAGAATGGCACCCAGACGACAGTCAGGAAACAGGACCTCAGCCCTATGACTACAAGGAAGTTAATTTTGCCAACAGCCTGCATGTCCTGCAAAGAATCCCAGCCTCAGATGAAACAGCAGTCCAAGCTGACATGATCTCAGCTGTGGGAGACCCTGAGCAAGAACCTAGCCATGGGATGCCCAGACAGCTGACTGGCAGACTGGGAACTAATAAATGGATATTGTTGGCAGGAACTCAGTGTTATTCAGCAATAGAAAACAAATTCAGACAACTTCTGTTTGTTTGTTTTTGTCATTGGCACAAACCAATGTGTCTCACTGTGCTGCTTTTATTCTCTTTCCTTCCTATTCTTATTATATCACCACTCTGTCAACTCTACTAGAAACCTCATGTAAAATGCAGGTGTTCTCTGGGCTCAGATTGTTATGCACAGTTTTTCACCTAGATTAATGTCTGCTGGGAAATTTTGGAAGTTGAGGACATGGGAAAGTTCTTTACCAATTAGGTCTGTCCCACATAATACAGGTTGTCTAACAGGCTACGCCTTCATTCTTCAAATGCCAGTTCATGTTCCCCAATTACTATGGCAACCAACATCATAGCCCCACATTTGGCAAAGCCCTCACAAGTAAAACCATCTCCCCAAAAACCACTAATTTAGCCCTACATAGCTGGGCTCTCCTAGTCTCACCGCTGCCTACTTAGCCTCTCTGGGAACTTTGCTGTCACTTAACATTCTCTGGGTCAGGGCTAATATCATTTTCTCCACTCTGAATTTTTCCTTATCCTCTTCAATTTCAACTTCTTCTTCGTTTACCTACATACACACATATACACATAGGCACTGTGGTGCTTAAAACAAAAGTTGGCTTCAAAGAACTCATCAAATCTGCCTTCCTCTTAAAGTCTCAGAAGCTCATCTCCTTTATTCATACACACTAATTAACATTCTGTCTCCCAACTTCTTGAATCCATTTTTTCCTTTTATTGCTATATTATTTATCCATAGTGTTGGCATATTGTTATGTTTTTGTGTTATCTGTTATGTTTCCCATTACATTTTTAAAGGGGTACCTACAGCAACAAATATTCAATGAATTAATGAATATTACATAAGGAGTATAAGTAACATGATACATTTTAGCATCAATTTAGACATTCAAATTTCAGAAATTCTTCCCATTGAGTAAATTCAAATACTCTTGCTCCAGTCTGAGGACGGAATACTTAAAGATTAGCATCCTCTGCCACTAATCTTCCCATTCTCTCTAATCAGCCATAGGGAAGTATATGTAATCTCTGTCCTCAGTTCTTCTTCCCAGTGGGATGAGGAGGACATCAATCTGGGAAACAGATTCACTCTCAAGCCAAGTACACTATGAAATTGTTTTCAAACAGTTCTCTAGAGTGCTCTTGGTAATGTGATAACAGCCCACAGCAATGGCTTGGCCTGTCCATGTACCTGGAGATAATGTAATATAAGAAACCACAGCCATGCTTTCTTCCCAGCCTGGAATGATCCATAGTGGCCATGAGCCAGTAGTTGGAATAACAGAGGTATGGAAGCCTCTGCCGCCCCGCTGCCTCATACAATGAAATAGGAATCAGCAAAATAGCAGTAACTGTTCCCCAATCGAGGGGTTAGGAGGGTCTCTAATTTAATAAGTCCCACTTGACTAGTAGGCTCCCAGACCAGTATTTGCAACACTCATTGAGCAGGATGTCTGGAGACAATAGTAGTTTTTAAAATCATGGTGCTTTATATGCATGAGAATTAACCAATAATTAAAGGAAAAAAGTTAAATCCTCAACTCATATGAAATATCAAAATCATTTCCAAATAGATAAGAAGTTAAATCTAACTCAAAAAAATCAAATAACAAAAATACTTAAGATTTGAATGATGAAATATTTTGTGGGCATAAAAAATGAAATAAATGACAAATGATTATCTCAAAAGATATGCATAACTTTAAAAATGTAATACCTCATGATAAAAAATAAACAGCAAAAGGCAAACCACCTAAGAAATTATTATTATCAATTAGAAAGGGTTAATAGTCTTAATATTTTGCCTTTTACAAATAAATAAGGAAAACATCAAAAACCCAGTAGAAACTTAGATAAAGATTAATAAAGGGACATTTTTCAGTAAAATAAACAGAAACTAATTCTAGACTTAAGAAAACTGTCATTCTTATTAATAACCAAAGGAATGCAAATACAATTTATCATCTTGTGATAAGATGTGATATGACATGGTAAAAGTTTAAATAATAATATTAAAGAGTCTTAGGAAGTAGTAACTACAAAACAAAATATATATGTTTCTATTTAATATGCATGTTAAATAGTCAATGGTAGCAAGAATGTAGCAAAACCAAACAGTCCTGCTGTGAAAACAGAAATTGTCAACCACCCTTCTCTAAAGCAATTTGTCATTATATTTTAGGAGTCTCAATATGTCAGATGCTTTAGTCTAACAATTGCATTTCTATAAATATGAAAAATAACAAGATATGGTAAAAACGTTGATGATACAATGCTTAAAAAGAATGTCTATAGTTATTATCTCAATTGTATTATATATGGTATATAGCTAGAAGTAAACCTAGCAGAAAATGTTAATATAACCACTTCCAGTTTGTGAAAATGAATGTTGCTTCTTTTCTAAGTTTTCTAGGTGAGAATATAAATAATTTCATTATTAGAAGATCACCAAAGACCTACTGAATGGAAATAGAAAAGTCATATGACTGGTTCCACTTGACCCAAGTTCTTTCTGTGTGGCAGGCCAAGTGCAATCACCAGAGATAGAAGTTCCTGTATTCATGAAACTCATCGTCCAATACAGGAGACTGATACTTTTTAAAAATAGTTATTGTAATATAACTGCAGCAGGAGGCTCATTTGCCCAGGCAACCATGCTGTTGGCTCCTTCATGATTTCTTTCAGCTCTCTGTACTCAGCTCCAACTTATGAGCCATCTCAGACGTCCAGATTTTTTTTTTTTTTTTTGCTTAATTTTGGGGATTAATATGTAAATCTACTGCAGAATGTCTTTACATATTTATGATCTGCATTTCACAACCTCTCTATTGATCAAACTAATGAAGGGCAAATCTTTCTATCCTCTTTTGACTTATTAGTTTACTTTGCTTGGGGAAGTGGTTGGTTATCTCATCCTCGTATGTGCCAGTTAGTCTTATGGGTGATGCCCCAAGTAATGATGTATGACAAGAGTGATAATGAGAATGGAGCTGTCCTAGTGAATAAGCCAAAGACATTCCATGGAGGTGGAGGGAAAGTCATGCCTCAGTCACCAAAGCTGTATGTAATGAATGAACCATGGTCTGTGTGCCAAATACAGCCTGAATAACTTCACTTTAGAGCCCTCAGCATATTTCCAGCGCGAAAGATTAGAAAGCTGCGAATGTGTTGCCATTTTTTAAATAGCACAGATATTGACATTTCGATTTCTACACAGTTTCAATGATCTCAATGATATTCTTCTGTTGAATGAAGTAGGAAATCTAGATTACAAGAAAATATAGATTTACCTAAAGCAAGAGAAAATTATTTA
Organism: Colobus angolensis palliatus; assembly: GCF_000951035.1. Lineage (NCBI taxonomy): Eukaryota > Metazoa > Chordata > Mammalia > Primates > Cercopithecidae > Colobus > Colobus angolensis. The sequence goes on along the minus strand of NW_012119443.1, from coordinate 6,782 downwards.
CCTTTGGCAAGAAAAAATCATGATCAGTAAACATTGTTTCCTTACATGTTTTAATATGACAAATCTTGCTACCCAGCCACTACGGCAGATCAGTATGACCAGAGGACGTACCACTGGGTGAGGGGAGGGGAGCCAGTGGCATGGGTGCAGGAAGACTGGAGTCAGAAGCATGTCAGTCTCATAGTCAGGCAAAGAGACTGCTACCTTATCTTTCAAGTATCTAGTATTCATTTAAGAATTTTAAGAAAAAGAATAACATAATCTGATTTGTGCTTTAGAAAGAGCATTCTGTTGGCTGGTGAATTTACAAGAACCACACACAGAATATACTGCGGAACAGAAAGTGAGGTCAAAGCAACACATTAACAATTTATGAAGGCAGGTCTGGGTTCAATGACAAGAAAGTTGAACAAACACAATTTGGTGACCCTGTGGACTGCAGCCAGTTGTAGGAAAAGGGCAGAATCTTGGGTGATCTTGAGTTTTCTGACATAGGTGACAGAAAGAACATCCAATGGTAACATTTAATTTTTATTTTTTTAGCCCCTCTATCCTAAGCTCTAATGCTTGCAGTGCCCATCCTGAAGGTATGGTTCCACAGGCATATCTGTACAGTCACTACTGGTTCAAAAAGAAATCAAGCACTAGCCAATCTGAAGACAGAAAATCAACCTAAGGGGAACAGATGTTTCCAAAATAAAGGAGGGCAAGCATATTTTTTAAAAGAATGATCTAATTACAAAAGCTAACTTCATTCTTACTGAAAGAAAGCCAGGTTGATAAGGTCTCCAGGAACAGCACCATCTTCATCCTTGAGCAGAAATCCTCATAACCCACCAAGTTTCAGGGCCTTGCTTTACATTGCTGTAAACGAGGAGGTTCAGACATCTCTCAACTGGATGGGTCCCAGCATGTCTCCCTCACCATGCCATTAGAAATCAGGAATTGGGCTGTCATACACTCCTGGCTGGGAATCACCCAACAGTCGTACTCCTGGGGCTGCCTGTATGGGGCCCATGTGTTCAAACAGCAGGTTGCCAGCCCACTACTTTCTTGGAGCCCAGCCACAGGTCAAGGATGAAGCCACATGGAGTCTCCTTGGGCACCTATTGAAGCGTGGGAGCCGCTCTGCAGCAGGAGGCTCATTTGCCCAAGCAACTGTGCTGTTGGCTCCTTCATGATTTCTTTCAGCTCTCTGTACTCAACTCCAACTTATGGGCCATCTCAGACGTCCAGATTTCTTTTTTTTTTTTTTCTTTTTGCTTCATTTTGAGGATTAATATGTAAATCTACTGCAGAACAGAGAGAGAGGAGCCTGGTTCTATGAAAATAGGATTTAGCCATTCTGAGCAGAATGATGTTCCACTGAGGCACAGTGTGGGCCATTACTCAACTAGTACAGATTTAGCTTTTAACATCTCTGATAAACATGAGCCTTCGGCACAGGTTCACTGCTACAGGCATGTCTCCTTGAGGTTCACAGGTTGCATAGTCAATTTCCTTCCAAAGAGCTAGTGGAGAAAGTCTAATAAAGATTATATCAAACTCTGTGAAGTAAGAAAGAAATACTAAAGAAAGTCATGTCCTCCTAACGTCTCTGATAATAAAACCCAGCTTCTTATATTTTCCCTTGTGCAAAGACCAAACCAACACAACTGCGTTTGGATTGTCAGTAGCTGATAAGCTAACCTCATATGTGGACAAAGTACTGTTTTTCTAAAAAACATGGCTATTTAGCTAGAGACAAACATTTACAAGTTAGTTTGACTTAAAAAAAGTTAATTTAAAATGGAAAAAAAAAACACCCAAGTATAAAATAAAGTTTAAAGTTGAACAAAACTTTCTAAGGAAAGTCATGAAAAGTCATTAAGACAAAGACACAACTAATTAATAGTACCACGAAACAATGCCAAGAAAATCCCTCTTTCTTCCTTTCTTTTCTTTCTTCCATGATGCCTACTTCTAAAAGCACTACCTTATGAACACTTTTTTACCAAATGTTGTTATTTTTCAGAACACTCATCCTCAGCCCAGGCCAGCAGAGGGAGGAAGGCAAATGTGTGACTCCCTACATCCATAGATGAAGTTTCAAAGGTTGCATTTCAAATCCCCACTTTGTTAGGTGATCTAAATAAGCAGGCTTTTACTAGTTTAGGTCTCCATTGAACTTATAACCTACATTTGAATTGTTCATAGGTAGAACCAACACAGCTACGAGCATCTGAGGCAAAAGCAGACTCGTGTTGTTGCAAGTAGTAGCAAGGGTCCCTGATTAAGGCCTGTAATATAAGCCATCCCTCTCCATCCCCTCTTTACTGAGGCCACCCTGTAAAGGACAACAAACCTTAAAAGCAGAGTCTGAGAGCTTTTGTTATTCGATTCTTTCTGTCAACGTGTGCTATATGACAAAACTACAAGGATCTGACTGATGAGCATAAAACAATATCCAACACCAATTAGCTTTGCTAATTATCATTGGTTCTCCAAAGTCTCTTTCCAAGAAACTCAAAAAGAAGTCCAGAGAAAGACAACTATTAAATTATTTGAATATGAAATGATTTAAATATTTTTCAGTCAGTATCCACATGGGAATTTGGAGTGGTAAATATAGTAAGTTCAAGGGGAATAAAGGAAATAGAAAAATTAAGTTTTATATGAGGAAAGTCCATGAAAGTATAACACATTTTCTTTGCCTTGTTTACAAAAACCTCTTAAACAAGTCTTTGAAAATTTAGTAATAAATCAAAAGGTTAAAGAAATGAGAGGCTGTGGGTGGAGGCCAAATTTCACTGGAGAATAACCCAAGAGAAAACCAAGGAAGAAGTCACTGAAGTCAGGAAGGGGAAAGGCTTCCAGATGGACACATCTTCCCATGCCGGCACCGTAATTCTAGGGCTTCAAGTCAAAATGGACTAATTTCTTAACTACGACTAAACCACAACTCACTAGGTGTGGTACACCACAGTCTAAAATGTGACTTCTCCCACTGAAAATGCTCTTTGCTTTAACGAACAAGTGAAAGTTCTTATCTTCCCCATGGAAAACATGCCCTAGCAGAGTTACGTAAGTTCCTGTCTCAACTGCTCCAAATTGAAACACAAAAATTACACAAAATACAGTAGTTAAATACATTTTACAGATTATATTTATATTTAGGCTCACATCAGAAGTCACAATTTTGTAGCTTCAATCATTATTCTTGCTGGAAAATTTGAAATTTATTTTCAGGCAAATTCTCCAGACTTAAACACAATCTATGTCTTCAAAGAGATCAGAGCCTCTATCTGTCCAAAGAATATTACTCAGTGATCCTAATACACTCAAAATAACTGAAATTGTTTATATCAATTCTAACATAAAAAGAAATGCCATGAAAGTCGCAGACAATAAGAAAATCTTTTCCATTTAGTACAGGAGGGCAGCACAGAAGAGTAAACAGTCCAATTTGTTCAAAACACTAGGCAAGCTTAGCGTGGTAAAGAATGTACTGAAGATTTGTATCTAAGCTCTAAACCACTGCTACCAATGTACACTGTCATTGCATTAGGATCAATAGCAATACAAGATATTTACTTCATGAGAAAGACTAGGTTTATGCTCTACGTTATTTATCCTCATTTTACACAAGATAAACACAGGCTGAGTTTAAGTTTCTTGCACAACATAACCTGTTCAATCTTTCAAATTTGAAACATGGCCAGGCACTATGACTCACATCTGTAATCCCAACACTTTGGGAGGCGGAAGTGAGGGGATCACTGAGCCCAGGAGTTTCAGACCAGCGTGGGCAGCATGGCAAAACCCCCTCTCTACTAAAAACACAAAAATTCTCCAGGCATGGTGGTGTGCGCCTATGGTCTCAGCTACTTGGGAGGCTGAGGTGAAAGGATCAGTTGAGCCAGGGAGGTAGAGGTTGCAGTGAGCCAAGATGGCGCCACTGCACTCTGCCCTGGGTGACAGAGCAAGACCCTGTCTCAAAAACAACAACAACAAAGGAATTTGAAACCAGCATTACTATCTCTTTCATTCAGGCTTTTAATACATAGACTATAAATGACACAAAGCATCTTTCATTGTTGATAGGTATGTGATCAAATCATATGTTATTTTGAGGAAATCTCTAGAAACCAACATTTCATCTTAATGAAGATGATAATATATTCCACCAAATCACACTTCTGTTTTTCAAGCAATATTTGAAAACATCACTCTTTTTGAGGAAACAGCCACTTTCTTCTCATCACCCTCCACTCACCAATGGGAGGCAACGTGTGTTAGCCTTGTATCCTGCGAAAAATGCTTCACCACGGGAGGCCGAGGTGGGCAGATCACTTTAGGTCAGGAGTTCGAGACCAACCTCGCTAACATGGTGAAACCCTGTTTCTACGAAACAAAATACAAAAATTATCTGGGTGTGGTTGTGTGTGCTTGTAATCCCAGCTACTTGGAAGGCTGAGGCTGGGGAATCACTTGAACCCAGGAGGCGGAGGTTGCACTGAGCCACGATGGTCCTACTGCCCTCTAACCTGGGTGATAGAGCGAGACTCTGTCTCAAAAAAAAAAAAAAAAGGTTTCACCAGTAACTCTGTGACACATCTGAGGGAGAACTCACACTCAAGCCTCACAGATATGTTAAATAGACTAACAGGAACTTAGGTGCCCACATTCTCACGTTTACAGTAACCCTTCATCAGGGAGAGAGAGCTGCTGATGCCTTAAATCTTGATTGTATATTGTCTGACACAAAAAAACCCATGACTCCCAAACTATCTAATCTTTAGTAGCTAGGCATTGTCAATCATGCAAGTGTAATGAATTTTAAGCAACGTCATCTCAGGTTTTTCCCTGGCCTTTCTATTAGCAAGCTGTGTGAACCCAAACAAAGCATTAACCTCTCTACTCTCCAGCCTTTCCATTTGTAACATAACAAGGCAAGAATAGACTTCACTTTATTTAAAGTTAAACAAACAGACATTGAGCTATAAAGCAGACATTAAGACCATCTGAGTGTACTTTCTAGAATAAAATTTTATGAAATCTACATGCATCCAAATCTTATAATGTTTTATGGTACATTGCATTTAAAGTATGTTGTTAATGTTTAAGCTATAAGACTTCCATTGTCTTTTTCTGGCTACATGGAAGTTGAAACCAATAAACCATACAGTGTGATTCTATCTGAGTGGGTTCAGAGCCTCTGTGAAGGCCGGGCCAATAGTTGAGGCCATGTGCATAACTATGTTTATTATAAATGAAAGGATGGATGCTAAGCACTGGATACCTTCAGAGGCTGTGTCAGCAGAACCTGTGCTGCTGTCTGTACCTGCTGTGGTTCTGTGGTTTGCTATGACTGTAACAGCACTTTTATTTAATCAAAGTTCCCTTTACTTCCCACTACTGCACTTAATCAATATAGTTTTTTGCTTAAGAATGAAAGAAAAGGTGAAAACAAATGAATTATCATTTCCTATCAGTAGTCATGCTTAGTTTCTCATTTAATAGGAGTCACGTTTACCTTCAGCATAGGATTTTGGCAAGAATGAATTGGTATCACCTATTACAGCACTTAGCACAGAATTGGCACATATTAGGTTCCCACCTTATCATTATTATTACCAATTATATCGGGGAGACAGATCAGAGTAGCAAATTCCAGTGCTATAACACACACACATGTGTGCACACGCATATATCTTGTGTTTGGTGTCATTATGTTTTGGTCTTGGTGTCGTAATGATTATTTAACAAATTCATTGGATGAGTGAGACCTCAGAGACAACAATCCATAGCACAGGGCACCCTAGCATGCTCATTAACTGTTCCCTCCCCAAGTGAAAATGGCAGCCATTTGTATGAGGCTGTACGGTTCCCCTCACTTGCACGTTAAATGATTCAACTCGTTCGTTATTTTAAGAAAACATGAGCTTTCTTTTGCTAGAAAAACTAAGGTGACTCTGAAAGCAAGTGAATGTGAGAGCTGAGAAGCTTCCAGAACTGAGTGCCTGGGGACTCTGATAATTGGAAAGTTATTTGATCTCTAACTCCATGCTCCCTCGACTATTACTGAGTATCCTTCACAGGCTAGTGGTTTGGACAACTAGCTTTTGCAGTTTCCTCGGGGAACAGAACAGGGCTGATACGAAGAAGTACATTTAGAGGTGAATGAAATTTCAGCTCCCAATTTCCTAAAATACTGCACAAAGGTACAAATTCAGGCCTGACATTGTCTGAAACAAATGTCATGCATTCCATTTCCCCATGATCTACTTTAGTTCTTGGCCTTGTACACTTGATACAGCGATGAAAATAGCACTGGTTTCATCTTAGGCAATAGAGAGACTCTGGCTGCTGTGGACTTAATTGTGTCCTCCTAAAATTCTTATGTTGAAGCCCTAAACGCCCATCTGACTGCATTAGAGACAGGGCCTTTAGAGAGGTGATTAAGGTTAATTGAGGTCATAATGGTGGAGCCCTCATCCAAGGAACTATTGCCCTTATAAGAGGAAGAGACCCAGATCTCTTGCTCTGCCATGTGAGGACACAAAGAGAAGGCGGCCGTCTGCAAGTCAAGAAGATTCTCACTATGCTGGCACCCTAATCTCAAACTCCCAGCCTCCAGAATGGTGAGAAATAAATTTTTGTCATTTAATCCACCAAGTCTGTGGTCTTTGCTACGGTAGCCCTCGCTAAGTAAAGCACTGATTCAACTGGGAGGATTTTCTGGGCAGAGCAGGATGCAGGAACCTGCTCCCCGCTAGACACAACTTAAGGCACATGACTTT
>NW_012119442.1:5682-6162 GCF_000951035.1 Colobus angolensis palliatus | reverse complement strand
CATGCCCAGATAGTTTTTGTATTTTTTAGTAGAGACGGGGTTTCATCATGTTAGCCAGGATGGTCTCGATCTCCTGACCTCATGATCCGCCCGCCTCATCCTCCCAAAGTGTTGGGATTATAGGCGTGAGCCACCACACCCAGCCGGGTTTTCTTCTAGTTAAATACCTATCCAAGAGTTACCAAAATAATTGATGGGGGCCATGTCACTGAGGGTGGCTTTATTTGTTATTTTTTACACTGCTCAGGTGATTTTCAGATGAAATTACTAGATTTGTTAGCCAGGCATGATGGGATGTGCCTATAGAGTCTCAGCTACTTGGGGGGCTGAAGCAGGAGGATCACTTGAATCCAGGAGATGGAGGCTACAGTGAGTCGAGATCACGCCACTGCACTCTAGCCTGGGTAGAGTGAAACCCTGTCTCATAAATAAATAAACAAATTCATTTTATTCTTTATTTCTTCTCTCACCCATTTGTCA
>NW_012119442.1:0-867 GCF_000951035.1 Colobus angolensis palliatus | reverse complement strand
AAAAAAAAAAAAAAGCAGTTGGGTTTGGGTTTGAAATGTCATCTTGCTGCCAGTTCTCAGGAAACTTTTTTCCTTTTCTTTTGTAGCTAAACGAGTGAACGAGGTGATCGTGGGGAGTGACCAGCTCATGGAGATCTGAGTTCTGAGCAAGTCCGACTCCTTCCTTTTGGCCTCCAAAACCACAGATGTTGACTGGCCCACATGTTTCATGCTGTATTTATTTCCCAATAAAGAAGGGCTTCCAAAGGCACGCTGGAGACTTGTGGAGCAGTCCCAGGCTCCGCGTCAGGTGGACTCCGGGTGTACACAGTGTTTATGTTCATGAGTCAGGTGGTAAAGATCAGCTGGAGCAAGGGTGTGGGACAGGACAGACACAGTGGCCTAACTCTTGTGTGCCAAGGTGCATCAGTTGGGGGCAGCAGCTGTCCGATGTAAAGCTCCTAGGAAGGCTACTTTCTGACCAGCTGACCCAGCCCAGTCCTGAAAGTATCCCCCACCTAAAAGGACCTGGGAGTACTTCAGTCCCTTATCCTAATCAGCCTTTCTAGACCCATAGGCCTAGCTGCTGGCAGTGCCAACCCTGAGCATCAGCCCAAGACTCTGCTCCCGTACCTGCCATACAGATTCCCAGCCCCTTCCCCCACGTCACCCACAGCCCCACCGTCCATGCTCACCATTCACTCCCTCACCTCCCAGCCTCTAGCCATTTTCCCCAGTTCAACTAATATCCCTTGAAGACTCTGAACAGAAGTAGGGGCAGCCCCTGCCTAGCCAACAAGTCTATTCCCACAGGTTTTAGATTTCTTTTTTTTTTTTTTTTTTTTTTTTTTTTTTTTTTTTTGAGATAGAGTTTCGCTCTTATTGCCC
>NW_012119441.1:6438-7360 GCF_000951035.1 Colobus angolensis palliatus | reverse complement strand
CATCTCTTTGGACATCTCCATCAGAGCTCTTGGTTAACTATGTACATTTTCAATGAGCAGTAATCATTTTAAAGAAATCTTATATTTCAGAGAAGTAGACCTCAACAGTAGGCTTAAAATACTCAGTAAACCAGCTGGGCACAGTGGCTCACATTTGTAATCCCAGCACTTTGGGAGGCCAAGGTGAGAGGATGGCTTGAGGTCAGGGTTTGAGACCAGCCTGGGCAACATGGCAAGACTCTGTCTCTACAAAAAGATTTAAAATTAACTGGACATGGTGGCACACGCCTATAGCACCAGTTACTCAGGAAGTTGAGGCAGGAGGATTCCTTGAGCCCAGGAGTTACAAGGATGCAATGAGCTATGATTTTGCCACTGCATTCTAGCCTGAGCAACGGAGTGAGAACTTGTATCTAAATAAAATACAATTTAAATTGGGAAGAGTAGTAAACGGAGTTTAAAAGAAAAAATGTGGCTAGGTATGGTGGGTCACACCTGTAATCCCAGTACTTTGGGAAGCCCAGGTGGACAGATCACTTGAGCTAAAGTGTTGGAGGCCAGGCCAGGCACGGTGGCTCATGCCTGTAATCCCAGCACTTTGGGTGGGAAGCCCAGGTGGACAGATCACTTGAGCTAAAGTGTTGGAGGCCAGGCCAGGCACGGTGGCTCATGCCTGTAATCCCAGCACTTTGGGAGGCTGAGGCCGGCCGATCACGAGTTCAGGAGATTGAGACAATCCTGGCAAACATGGTGAAACCCCGTCTCTACTAAAAATACCAAAAAATTAGCCAGGCATGGTGGTGTGCACCTGTAATGCCAGCTACTCGGGAGGCTGAGGCAGGAGAATTGCTTGAACCTGGGAGGCAGAGGTTGCAGTGAGCCGAGATTGTGCCATTGCACTCCAGCCTGGGTGACAGAGCAA
>NW_012119441.1:0-383 GCF_000951035.1 Colobus angolensis palliatus | reverse complement strand
AAAAAAAAAAAAAAAAATCACTAATCACAGATCATAACGGATAAAACAATCATGAAAATTTTGAAATACTGCAAGAATTACCAATATGTGCCACAGAGACACAAAGTGAGCACAGGCTATTGGAAAAGTGGCACCTGTAGACTTGCTCAACACAGGGTTGCCACAAACTTCAATATATAGAAAAATGCGGCCGGGTGCGGTGGCTCATGCCTATAATCCCAGCACTTTGGGAAGCCGAGACGGGCGGATCACGAGGTCAGGAGATCGAGACCATCCTGGCTAACACGGTGAAACTCTGTCTCTACTAAAAAATACAAAAAACTAGTTGGCCGGGCGCGGTGGCTCAAGCCTGTAATCCCAGCACTTTGGGAGGCCGAGACGGG
>NW_012119440.1:5649-6168 GCF_000951035.1 Colobus angolensis palliatus | reverse complement strand
AAGCTGGTCTCAAACTCCTGAGCTCAAACAATCCTCCTTCCTGGGCCTCCCAAAGTGCTGGGATTACAGGTGTGAGCCACCATGCCCAACCAATGCCCAAAACATATTTGAATGAGCAGAAGGAACATAGAAAAGGCTGGCCAACTGGGTGGAGATAACATTGGAAAATATGTTATCCACATGTGTCAGATGCAGGGCTAACATTCTTATTAAAAACAGCTCACACAGAGGTACCACTTGAAAACTAGGGGTATTCACAGAGTAAGAAGTAACAGTTGCTTATAAATACGTAAAGCATTTCCTATCTCTTTTTTTTTTTTTTTTTTTTTGAGACAGAGCTTTGCTCTGTCACCTAGGCTAGAGTGCAAAGGCACCATCTTAGCTCACTGCAACCCCCACCTCCCGGGTTCAAGCGATTCTCCTGCCTCAGCCTCCTAAGTAGTTTGGATTACAGGTGCCTGCCACCACCACTCCTGGCTAATTTTTGTATTTTTAGTAGAGAGGGGGTTTCGCCATGTT
>NW_012119440.1:0-674 GCF_000951035.1 Colobus angolensis palliatus | reverse complement strand
TTTGTATTTTTAGTAGAGATGGGGTTTCACCATGTTAGCCAGGATGATCTCGATCTCCTGACCTCATGATCCGCCTGCCTTGGCCTCCCAAAGTGTTGGGATTACAGGCGTGAGCCCCTGCGCCTGGCCATCTTCAGCTTTCTTTATGGTACTTAGGTCATCATAACTATTGCATTGGCAGATAGATGTCTTTCCTCAGTTTCCTGTGTTTGGTGTTAGTTTAGAGAGGGTTATAAATCCAAAACCTATAAAAACATTTACCTGATTGACTCTGAAAATTGTATGTTTTATATTTTATGTCTTTTCTGCAACTTAGGGAATAACTCAATTGTAATATAGGCATATGATGACTTTTTGTTGTTGTTGTTGTTGAGGCGGAGTCTCACTGTTGCCCAGGCTGGAGTGCAGTGGCATGATCTCAGGTCACTGCAACCTCCACCTCCCGGGTTCAAGCTATTCTCCTACCTCAGCCTCCTGAGTAGCTGGGACTACAGGTGCCTGCCACCACACCTGGCTAATTTTTGTATTTTTAGTAGAGAGGGGATTTCACCATATTGGTCAGACTGGTCTCAAACTCCTGACCCGCCTCAGTCTCCCAAAGTGCTGGGATTACAGGCGTGAGCCACTGCGCCCAGCTTATGATGACATATTATGCCACCATAAATGAAATCTTA
>NW_012119439.1:7363-8593 GCF_000951035.1 Colobus angolensis palliatus | reverse complement strand
CCAGAAGTTCTGTGTAAACCATAAGTATCAATCACTATTAGGCCAAAATACCTTCAACGACTTCCTATTATGTTTTAAAAAAGTACAATTTACTATGAACTATATCTATTTTATGTATGTTATCTCGTGTCACTCTCTTTCTTGTCTGCTTCAGTCTGTAATATTTTTCTTCTACTTCTTCCTTGAATATGCCAAGATAGTTTTAGTCACAGCATTTTGAAATAATTGTAATATCAATAACACAATTAACAAAAATATTAATAAATAACATTTATTGAATGTTTACTCTGTACCTGGCCCTGTTCTGACCGCTGTACACATATTAGTTCATTTAGTGTTCACGGTGAAATATAGACATATATACTATGTCCGTTGTATAGATGAGAAAACCAAAGCACAAAGAGATGCCCGAGGTCACTTCCTAGAAACTGTTGGAACCAGGATTGGAACCCAGGAGATCTGTTCCAGAGCCACTTACCTTTTTAAAATCATGGTCCCTAATAATCAGCTCTTTCCTGTTGTGTTTCATGTTGTCAATCCTTTCACCATTTAATCCCAGTTTAAACATCACTCTCTGAGAAAGATCACTGTATCCACTCAGCCCTTACTGTCTTTCATCATAGCAGTTTGTTTTCTTCATAGTGCACACCTCACCATTTGCAATCCATATATTGTTTATGTTTATTTTCTATCTAAAAGGTTGGTAAACATTTTCTGTTAAGGGCCACAGAGTAGAAATTTTAGGCACTGTGGGTCACATGGTCTCTATTGCAACTGTTCAACCCTGCTATTACAAGAAAACAAATATGGCTGTGTTCCAATAAAATTTCACTTACTAAAAGAGGTGGTGGGCGAGATTTAATCCATGGGCCAAGGCTTGTCAATCTCTGGTCTAACTCTTCAATGAGACTATAAGTGCTATGAATTTTGGTTACTTTTTTATGTATCCTCAGGGTACAACACAGATTCTGGCACATAAGAGTCATTTGGAACATTCCTGTTGTATAAAGGAATGGCAGGTAATAGTGCATCTTACTCTCCTTTTAAAAGGGGCAGCATTGACTCAACTTCTACACACAGAAAAAGCAGACATTCACATTTAGTCTGATTCTATTTTAGAAACAAATATACATACCAGTATGAAGAGGGGGACATGGAACAAGTTACAGAAAACGGAAGGGGAGAAAGAGCACTTGAAACTTCATCAAGATATGATGTCAACACCTCCTC
>NW_012119439.1:0-1363 GCF_000951035.1 Colobus angolensis palliatus | reverse complement strand
AGATTTCAGATCAAGTGATGGAGATGTTTTTAAGTTTCTGCAATTATGATTTCTTCTGATGAGAAATACTTGGTTCATAGAATCCAGACTATCAATTTGGACTATTACTTTAAACTCTAATTATATAACAAGGTCTCTAAATTCAGGCCCAGAAATTCAAATAGGTTCAGGAATACTGAGAATGTGTTCCTGATTATCTCTTATCAATACTTTCTCTGTCACCATTTTCATTTTCCTCTTGGAAAACGTCCTTTTATATTAAAAGGCCAATTAGACTCAAAAGCAACAATAAACAATGGCCATTGACCCAAGCACCATTATCATTTGTTTGATGTATATCAACAATAATTGTCCATCCAAGAAAAGAACTTAGTGGGCAGCGAAAACATCCTTTCAATCATGATTGTTTTCAGACACCACTGTTATTTCACTAGGCTCTTCTGAACTGGTAGAATTGGTATTAGACTGTGTCAATAAAATCACTGTGAAATAGAAAAGTCGAAATGCTTGTAGCAGGAAATAAAACCCTTGCCAACTTCCATATTTACATGAGGCAGAATGAAAGGAAGTGACACTAATCATTGAATTTAGCACTGGTTTCTTTTTAGTTGCAAATTTAAAAGTCCCTCTTTCAGCACATTTAGTGTTGGTTGGTCAGCTGCAAATAAGAGTTATTCTGTCCAAATTGTGGTTATGTTTAAAAAAGGTCATGGAGAGATTATTCTCAATGGAGAAATTAAGATGTCACAAATGTTTTTTTAATTCTGACATTATGTGGATCTCAGATTTGGATCAGAATTATTTATGTGTTGGACAAATGACCTTTGACTTAGATACCATATTTTCCAAATGGAAAATTACAACAATAGGTGAGAAAACTTTGATGCCTTTTTTAGATGGCATAAGAGGTCTAGGATATGTTTTATATGACAGAATATTAAAATTAATAACTTAGGGGACAATGAAGAAAATTCTGAAATTAGAACTCTCCCAGATAGTTTAGGATACCTGATCAATGCATCTGTATACAGGAGGTGTTATCTGTATTCTGCTGATATGATGTTATCCAAAAGTTTATGCTTCGAGCTCCAAATATTCCCCACTTGTCTAGCATGCTATTATACTACTAACTTTTCTGCCTCAAGAGCTTGAAATTTTAATTTGCTGGGTCATGGATGGATTAGCAGAGGAGCAGGAACAGTTCTTTCAGAAGGTCTTTCTTAAAGTATACATAAGATTAGAGAGGTTTCCTGTGGCCTTTTCCCTTTGGCCCAGTTCAGTATATCCAATTAGCTGATCCAGATTTAGTTCCTGAATGCAAGGAGAGAGATACAGGAGAGAACTGCAAGGAGGGGAGAATCAG
>NW_012119438.1:0-1264 GCF_000951035.1 Colobus angolensis palliatus | reverse complement strand
GAAGTCTTCGCCCATGCCTATGTCCTGAATGGTATTGCCTAGGTTTTCTTCTAGGGTTTTTATGGTTTTTAGGTCTTATGTTTAAGTCTTTAATCCATCTTGTATTAATTTTTGTGTAGGGTGTCAGAAAGGGGTACAGTTTCAGTTTTCTGCATATGGCCAGCCAGTTTTCCCAACAGGATATATTAAATAGGGAATCCTTTCCCCATTTCTTGTTTTTGTCAGGTTTGTCAAAAATCAGATGGTTGTAGATGTGTGGTGTTATTTCTGAGGTCTCTGTACTGTTCCATTTGTCTATATATCTGTTTTGGTACCGGTTCCATGCTGTTTTGGTTACTGTAGCCTCATAGTATAGTTTGAAGTCAGGTAGCGTGATTCCTCCAGCTTTGTTCTTTTTGCTTAGGATTGTCTTGGCTATGCGGGCTCTTTTTTTGTTCCATATGAAATTTAAAGTAGTTTTTTCCAATTCTGGGAAGAAAGTCAATGGTAGCTTGATGAGGGTAGCACTGAATCTGTAGATTACTTTGGGGAGTATGGCCATTTTCACAATACTGATTCTTCCTACCCATGAACATGGAATGTTTTTCCATTTGTTTGTGTCCTCACTTATTTCCTTGAGCAGTGGTTTGCAGTTCTCCTTGAAGAGGTCCTTCACATCCCTTGTAAGTTGTATTTCTAGGTATTTTAATCTCTTAGTAGCAATTGTGAATGGGAGTTCACTCATTGGCTCTCTGTTTGTCTGTTATTGGTGTATAGAAATGCTTGTGATTTTTGCACATCGATTTTGTATCCTGAGATTTTGCTGAAGTTGCTTATCAGCCAGGAGATTTGGGCTGAAACAATGAAATTTTCTAAATATACAATCATGTCTTCTGCAAACGGAGACAATTCGACTTCTTATTTTCCTATTTGAATACATTTGATTTATTTCTGTTGCCTGATTGCCCTGGTCAGAACTTCCAATACTATGTTGAATAGGAGTGGTGAGAGAGGGCATCCTTGTTTTGTGCCGGTTTTCAAAGTGAATGCTTCCAGTTTCTGCCCATTCAGTATAATATTGGCTGTGGGGTTGTCATAAATAACTCTTATAATTTTGAGATATGTTCCATTGACACCTAGTTTATTGAGAGTTTTTAGCAAGAATGGGTGTTGAATTTTGTCAAAGGTCTTTTCTGCATCTATTAAGATAATCCTGTGGTTTTTGTCATTGGTTCTGTTTATGTGATGGATTACAAAGGGAATGCTTCCAGTTTTTGCCCATTCA
>NW_012119437.1:7226-7799 GCF_000951035.1 Colobus angolensis palliatus | reverse complement strand
TGGTCTCGAACTCCTGACCTCGTGATCCGCGCCCCCCTCGGCCTCCCAAAGTACTGGGATTACAGGCGTGAGCCACTGCCTGGCTACTTTTTCTTTCTTAAGACTTGCAGACCTTATTCCATTGGTACTAGCTTATTATATTAAGCAGAAGTACTTAACCTGGGGTTAAAAGGTAAGTTCTAAGAACTTCCATATATCGTTTGAAAAAGTTTAGATACACAGAAATTTCTCAGATGAAAAAATCTGATTGAGGTTCACTGACGAGATTTCCCTTAAGATATAAAAATCTACTATAGTATGTTGGCTGGGCGTTGTGGCTCACGCCTGTAATCCTAGCAATTTGAGAGGCCAAGGCAGGTGGATTACCTGAAGTCAGGAGTTCAAGACCAGCCTGGCCAACATGGTGAAACCCCGTCTCTACTAAATACACAAAAAATTAGCCAGGTGCAGTGGTGGGCACCTGTAATCCCAGCAATTCTGGAGGCTGAGGCAGGAGAATCACTTGAACCCGGGAGGCAGAGGTTGCGGTGAGCCGAGATCATGACATGTACTACAGCCTGGGCTACAGAGCAA
>NW_012119437.1:0-1006 GCF_000951035.1 Colobus angolensis palliatus | reverse complement strand
GCACTTGGAAGACTTTCAACCTTAGTGGATGTGACATAGACAATATATGTTCATCACAATCTTTCTCCTTCCTGGGCATAGAGGAACACTACATTTTCCAGCCTCCCTTGCAGTTTGTTTGGGACTGTAAGATTGTATTCTAGCCGATAGGATGTGAGTCAAAATGACTACTCCATTTCCAGACTGGCCCTTTGGAGTGACTTGTTGCAGACTGTACAGTTAGAAAATGGAGACGGACACTCACCCCACATTTGACTTGAGTGAGGAAAAATAAACCTTCATTTTTCTAAGACACTGTGATGTTTGGAGGTTTATTTTTAACTGCATTTAGTCTATCTATCTTGACTGTTATAATAAGTGAACCAGGTAGAATAAATTTCCCCACAAAAAGAAAATAACAAGAACACCTGCCCTCACATGAATATTATTCTGGAATTAGTGCATATGGTATGATAGAAAAAAAAAAAAAAAAGCCCATGCAAAAAGACTAGAGTGGCTTCACATAGTTAGAGTGCCCTAGGTATCTTGCAAAATCAAATACAAATTATCTCTCAAGAAGCAAATTTAAATCTACGATCAAATATTCTAAAAGATAAGAGTCCAAGGATCATAATATCACACATTATGACATGTGAGAAATTACACAGAAGTTGGCAAGCCATCATGAGCAAGAAAGTAGAAACTACAGACTACACAAGCAGAAATGCAAATGCTACAAATGTTAGGATTATAATAGAGTATAAAATTAGTATGTTTAAAATATTTATATTAATACTGAATTAAAATTATAATTATGAAATAAGATAATTTATAAACTTACCATGCAGATTTATAAAGAAACAAATGTGACTTTTAGAAAAAAAAGTCAAAATTGAATCTAGAAACTCCAGATTAGACACTAAATCCTGAAGATAAAATAAATGAACTGAAAGACATGAAGATATTATTTAGAAAGTGGCACTAAAAGAAAAATATGAGGTACACAAAAGTAAGTTTAAGAAATATG
>NW_012119436.1:1095-1826 GCF_000951035.1 Colobus angolensis palliatus | reverse complement strand
GGAGTCACTGTTTGAGGGGTATGGAGTTTCCATTTGGAATGAGAAAGTTCTAGCGATGGATCAGGGTGATGGCTGCCCGACAAGGTGAATAGACTTAATCCTGCTAGACTACATGCATAAAAGTGGTTAAAATGGTAAATTTGATGTTATGTATATTCCACCACAGTTAAATAAAAGTATAATGAAGTTTAAAAGTCACCTGCTTTCACACACCTCTCTAAGCATATGAACACATATATATAGTAAAATTTTCAATAACCTTTTCTCAATCAGCTGTATATTTCTTTTTTAAGCTCCAATAATCTTAAAGGTAACCTTAAACGAAATAAGTAAAGGAATAAGGATCATCCATAAAAAACAAATAATAAGGCCGGGCGCAGTAGCTCATGCCTGTAATCCCAGCACTTTGGGAGGCCAAGGCAGGTGAATTTCCTGAGGTCGGCAGTTCAAGACCAGCCTGACCAACATGAAGAAACCCCAAAAATATAAAATTAGCTGGGTGTGGTGGCGCATGCCTGTAATCCCAGCCACTCAGGAGGCTGAGGCAGGAGAATCACTTGAACCCGGGAGGCGGAGGTTGCAGTGAGCCGAGACTGCGCTACTGCACTCCA
Organism: Colobus angolensis palliatus; assembly: GCF_000951035.1. Taxonomy (NCBI): domain Eukaryota; kingdom Metazoa; phylum Chordata; class Mammalia; order Primates; family Cercopithecidae; genus Colobus; species Colobus angolensis. The sequence goes on along the minus strand of NW_012119436.1, from coordinate 1,215 downwards.
GCCTGGGTGACAGAGCGAGACTCCATCTCAAAAAAAATAAAAATAAAAATAAGAAATAATTAAGGAAGCAAAAAAGTAGATGAAGAAGTAGCTAGAAGCCTAAGACCTGTGAGGCTCCTG
>NW_012119436.1:0-425 GCF_000951035.1 Colobus angolensis palliatus | reverse complement strand
TTAGCTGGGTGTGGTGGCGCATGCCTGTAATCCCAGCCACTCAGGAGGCTGAGGCAGGAGAATCACTTGAACCCGGGAGGCGGAGGTTGTGGTGAGCAGAAATTGCATCATTGCACTCCAGCCTGGGCAATAAGAGTGAAACTCTGTCTAAAAAACAAACAGGCCAGGCGCGGTGGCTCAAGCCTGTAATCCCAGCACTTTGGGAGGCCAAGATGGACGGATCACGAGGCCAGGAGATCGAGACCATCCTGGCTAACACGGTAAAACCCCGTCTCTACTAAAAAATACAAAAAAACTAGCCGGGCGAGGTGGCAGGTGCCTATAGTCCCCGCTACTCGGGAGGCTGAGGCAGGAGAATGGCTTAAACCCGGGAGGCGGAGCTTGCAGTGAGCTGAGATCCGGCCACTGCACTCCAGCCTGGGCGA
>NW_012119435.1:9242-9984 GCF_000951035.1 Colobus angolensis palliatus | reverse complement strand
TTTTTAGACTTAGCATAATGTTTTCAAAGCTCATCCATGTTGTGGCATGTGTCACAATTCATTCCTTTTTATGGCTGAGTAGTATTCCATTGTGTAGATATACCACATTTTGTTTATCCTTTCATCAATTTATGGACATTTGAGTTGTTTCTGCCCTTTAGCTATTTGTCAGCAGTGCTGCTATAAATATTTCATGCACATGTTTAAAAAACCAGCTGGTTAAAAAAAATCTTTGTATGGCTTCCCATTGCCTAATCCTGTGATAAACCCAGGCTTGGCCTTGCTGATTGTTTGCCCAACCTTCCATGTTGTTACATTCCTTTGTGTCTGTGTCCATGCTCCTTTTTCACCTTCCATCTGCTGGATGGATACACCTTTCAAGACTCAATTTAGGTGTTACCTCGTCAATGAGATCATTGCTGACATAGCTTCCTGCCTTTCTTCCACAGGCAGAGTACAGTGGTGCAATCTTGGCTCACTGCAATCTCCACTTCCTGAGTACAAGCAATTCTCCACCCTCTGCCTCTCAAGTAACTGGGACTACAGGTGTGTGCCACCACACCAAACTAATTTATTTCTTTTTTTTTCCTTTTTTTTTTTTTTTTGTATTTTTAGTAGAGATAGGATTTCACCATGTTGGCCAGGCCGGTCTCAAACTCCTGACCTCAGGTGATCTGCCTGCCTCGGCCTCCCAAAGTACTGGGATTATAGGCGTGAGCCACTGCCCCTGGCCTGTGTGCCA
>NW_012119435.1:0-1442 GCF_000951035.1 Colobus angolensis palliatus | reverse complement strand
TTCTTTACCAGAAAGTAAATTCTTGAAAGGCAAAGATAATTTTGAAACTGACCCAATAGTTCCACAGACAGGTTTTGTTGTTGTTGTTGTTGTTGGTTTTTTTTTTTTTTTTTTTTTGGATAAACATAGAAATTGACACTTTTGGTCTTAAAGCCTGAAACTTACATTTGTTTTATCTGAGTTCCTTTTTCAGGAAATGACCCCAGGCCTCTCAAAAGTATCAAAGAACTGAAACTAACCAGATACTGCATCCAGACAATGAAATGCCAGGCCTCTCAATTGCTTCCTTACCCCTCTGGAGTTCCTGTTTTCTCATACCTTTCTTCCCTGCTATATAAACCCCTAATTTTAGTCCATCAGGGAAATAGATTTGAGACTGATCTCCCATCTCCTCAGCTGCAGCACCCATAATCATTGTCTCGATGTTTTGGTAACAATTTCTTCTATATTTACCTGGACCCTTAGCAATTTCATGGGCATATATTTAAGAAATATAGAATTCCTTGAATTGTTATCAGTTGAAATGCTGCATTTCTGAACATGGCAAAAACTGGTCTAAGAAGCACAGCTTAAGCAACTTTCTGTTCAATCCTAGTGTTTCTGCCCCCAGCCTCTGCCTGCAATGAGTGATTGGCATACACCCTCTCACAGGCCCTCAGAATGCACAGGTCTAACTTTCACAAATGAACCTGGAATATAATTTGTAATTTTGTGGAGGTGTGTATTCAAGAGCAGCACATTGGTGCGCTGATCAGTGTCCCTTCACCAGCCAGCGAGCCTTGCTGCTCATCAGCATCAATACCTCAGTGTAATTTCTTGCCCTTGTCATATATGCAGAAACTCTCAAGAAGTAGTTGAAAAACAATCAAAGCTTAGCATTTTAGTAAAGTGTTAGTGGTTTTGAGAAAATTGCTGACCAAATGAAGATGTGCACCTATCAAAGTAGTTTATTTTTACTAGTGTTGCTGCTGCCATAGGCTATATAAGCTCCCTGAGGGCAGGGATTAGGTCTTAACTCACATCATTCCCTAGTGCTGGGGTACGTTACCTGGGAGATAGAATGTGCTCAGCATATATCTGAGGAATGGCTAAATAAGGAAATGATTCTCTCTAATAAAAGGAAAAGATTGAGCAGGGTAAGGTAGCTTGTGTCTGTAATCCCAGCAGATTGGGAGGCCAAGGCAGGAGGATCACTTGAGCCCAGGAGTTTGAGACCAGCCTGGGTAATATAGTGAGATCCCTCTGTACAAAACAAACAAAAAAACAGGAGCTGGGCATAGTGGTGCATGCCTGTGGGTTCCAGCTACCCAAGAGGCTGAGGTAGAGTATGGCTTGAGCCCAGGAAGCTGCAGTGAACTGTGAATGCACCACTGCGCTCCAACCTGGGTAATACACTGAGACCTTGTCTTTTTTTTTTTTTTTTTTTTTTGAGATAGAGTCTC
>NW_012119434.1:4350-6107 GCF_000951035.1 Colobus angolensis palliatus | reverse complement strand
GGACCTATATCTTCTAATTTGGTGAAATAGGTAGGAGAGGTAGATAGGAAGAATTTGTTTTAGGAAACAAATTGTATATCTTTGTATATGTGAATGACAAAGAAAGTGTGATAAAATGATAATACTAGAGGAATATTTGAGATGTACACGGAAATTCTTTATATTATTATTACCACTTTCCTGGATGTATAAAATTATTCCAAAATTAAAAGTTACCCCATGTCTTAGTCGGTTTTCTGTTGCTATAGCAGAGTACCACAGACTGGGTAATTTACAAATAATAGAAGTTTATTTAACTCATAGTTCTGGAGACTGGAAATTCCAAGATCAAGGGGCAGCATCTGGTGAGGGCTTTCTTGCTGTGTCATAACATGGTGGAAAACATCATATGGAGAGGAAGGACAGGGGAGGGTTAAAGCATGCATGAGACAGAGAGAAAAGGGAGACTGAACTTCTGAGAGAGCTAACTCACTTCCTCAATAATAGCATTAATCCACTATGAGTTTTGCCCTCATGGCCTAATCACCTCTTAAAGATCCCACTTCTTAATGTCATCACAATGGCAATTAAAGTCAACAGGAGTTTTAAAGGGGACATTAAAACCATAGCACCCTATAAAGACTTTACAGAGGTAGGTTTAAAAGTATGTGTCAGCTTTGAGTCAAGATAGCTTTGCATGAGTTTGGGCAGAAGAATATGGGGACAGGTCAAGCTTTGGAGCCTTGCTTCCTAGAGAAGATTACATTATATTTATTTTGTAATCAAAAGCCAAATGAGTTTTTAAAAGAATAAAATTTACCCTTCAAGTTTAACAACAACAAAAATATCAGGTTTAACAATGTGCATATAGGATGAAAATGATTTTGAAATGTAAAAACAGTTAGAAGGTGTATCTGTATTCAAAGGGAGTTCTAACTAATACTAGAGACCAGATGTATGCATCCTCTTACTGCCATTACTGTGATGTTGTCTGAGGCCTGGAGAGTCAGACAGAGGAATACACAGAATTAAATCAAGTGTCATTTAAATATGTATAAGATTTGTCATGGGAACCTACAGCAAGACTCTGAAAGGTGATCAGAATGGAACCAGGCAGTAACTGAATTAGTTAAATTTAATAAAGCATTCAAATTGTCTCATTGAGGATACTGCAGGCTTAAACCAGTTTGAAGAAATAGAAAATGTGTAACTTGAATTCTAGGGGCCATAAAACTGACCTATTTGGAGGGCATAGGCTTGTATTCCCTAGTGGCAAAGTGACTCTACAGGAGAGTTGCTCTTACTTATCGGTAGTCTGTGGAGAGTCAGCCTGGCCAAAGCCTCTGGCCAGTAAGAAACCTGAGCGTGCCAAGATAGTCACCACAATTCATTTGAGATGATAAACTTTAACTTGCTTTCTTTAATAAACAAAATTTGTTTTACAAAAGGGAAACATGGACTAATCTTAGAGATAATAACTTGAACCTGCAATGTTAATATTTTTCTATTAATTTAACTATAATGGTACACATTTGGATTTAAAGAGAATTGGATGTGTTGTAAACATACATCTTTGTGATTCCAAGTTAAAATATGTAGTTTCGTAACTTATTTGATTTACGATTCTTAATTTGAAATGCATAAGATATTTTAGTAAGTTTATCATGTTGATTATTTAAGAGGCTTAGAATTCACCGTATTTTAAGTTCGGTATATTGAATTCAGTTAAATATTTAAGTGGGTTCCAAAAAGTTTCCTTGTAGTAACATTAAAAAAAT
>NW_012119434.1:0-420 GCF_000951035.1 Colobus angolensis palliatus | reverse complement strand
CATTGAATGTATTTTAGGAATTGTTTAGAGGTTTTGCATGAACTCATTTCATAACAACTATGAATTAGGTAATATTATTTCTACTTTGTAGATGGTTAAAATAAGGCATAGAGTTATTAACTAATTTGCTCGTAATCACACACATAATACACTATTGAAGCTGGAACTTGAACCTAGGCATTTTGGCTCCAGTATCTGTGCATGTAACTGCCTAACTGCTATCTCAGTAACCTTTTCTTAAGAATGGAGAGTGGCAGGGCGTGGTGGCACATGTCTGTAATCCCAGCACTTTGGGAGACTGAGGCAGGCAGATCACAAGGTCAGGAGACCAGTCTGGCCAATATGAGAAACCTCGTGTCTACTAAAAATACAAAAAAGTTAGCTGGGCGTGTTGGCAGGTGCCTGTAGTCCCACCTACTC
>NW_012119433.1:6641-7802 GCF_000951035.1 Colobus angolensis palliatus | reverse complement strand
CTGGCCTCGAACTCCTGACCTCGTGATCCACCTGCCTAAACCTCCCAAAGTGCTGGGATTACAGGTGTGAGCCACCATGCCTGGTCATGTGATCTTATTTAAAAATGGGTTCTTTGCAGATATAATTACTTAAGAAGAGGTCATACTAGGTTAGGGTGGGCTCTAAACCCAGTGACTGGTGTCCTTAGAAGGCCATGTGAAGACACAGGAGACACACAGATAGGAGAACATCCTGGGAAGACAGACATGGAGACTGAGTGAGCACCCAGAAGCCAAGGAAGGTGAAGGATAGCCAGCAGCCCCCAGAAACCAGAAGAGAGGCATGGATTATTCCTCACAGCCTGCAGAGGGACCAACCCTGCTGCCACCTTGACTTTGAACCTCTAGACTGCAGAACTGTGAAGTGACTTTTTTTGAACCATAAAGTTTGCGGTAATTCATTACAGTAGTCCTAAAACTAATGCGCTTGGTCAAATTCCATCACTTTTGTTTTTCATTAAGCCCTCTTTTGGTTGCTGTTGTAGGGCTGGAGAAACTCCCTTTCATCCTCCTAGGATCCCACCTAGGTTGCAGAGTTAAACTGACATAAGATTGATCATCGGGAGCCCTCATAAAGAAATGAAGATCCAATGAAGTACTTAGAGTCAGTTACTCATGCACTGAATTGGATCAAAAACAAGTTGTGAAGAAGCAATTAAATTACGTGAAGAGATTTAAAAGATAAGTTATTTTTAACAAGGTCTGTACAGAATCCTCTTTCAACTTGTCTTCCTTGCAGATAGGGAAGGGCATCTTTCCCATAGAAATTACATCTTCTACTTTATTATTATTATTATTAATATTATTATTATTATTATTATTTTGAGACGGAGTCTCTCTTTCACCCAGGCTGGAGTGCAGTGGTGCTATCTCGGCTCACTGCAAGCTTCGCCTCCTGAGTTCACACCATTCTCCTACCTCAGCCTCCTGAGTAGCTGGGACTACAGGCACCTGCCACCGTGCCGGCTAATTTTTTGTATATTTAGTAGAGATGGGGTTTCACCGTGTTAACCAGGATGGTCTCGATCTCCTGACCTCATGATCCACCTGCCACAGCCTCCCAAAATGCTGGGATTACAGGCATGAGCCACGGTGCCCGGCCATCTTCTACTTTTAAGAAAC
>NW_012119433.1:0-451 GCF_000951035.1 Colobus angolensis palliatus | reverse complement strand
GCCTCCCAAAGTGCTGGGATTACAGGCTTGAGCCACCGCGCCCGGCCGCCAGTGTATTTCTTTACAATACTTCTTATTTTACCTTCATCAAGACTAAGAGCTTTTAACCACGAGCAATGTCAATTAGCCAAACTTTTCCATTTTCTATCAGATTTTAAAGAATATTTTACAATGTACTTACATGGATCATTGATGGCATTCTAGAACTTTCTATTTTGTCCTAAATTGTCTTTGCTTGTTTTAATAATCATTCAATTTATATTAGAATATATTCCTATATTCATCATGTAAGACTTTTTCTCATACAAAGTTATTCTCTTTTCTTTCTAACCTTCATTACCAAAAATACATCTTCACCATAATTTCTTTCTTTTCCTTTTTTTTTTTTTGTTAGAGATGAGCTTTTGCCACGTCACCCAGGCTGATCTTGAACTCTTTTTTTTTTTTTTTT
>NW_012119432.1:1541047-1541455 GCF_000951035.1 Colobus angolensis palliatus | reverse complement strand
CGGATCATTCTCAAGGACAGAATATATGTTAGGTCATAAAACAAGTCTTAAAACATTCCAATAAATTGAAATAACTTCAAGCTTCTTCTCTGACCGCCACAAAATAAAACTGGAAAATAACAAGGGGAACTTTGAAAATTATGCAAATACATAGAATTTAAGAAAATATATGCTCCTGAATGACCTGCAGGTCAATGAAGAAATTAAAAAGTAAACTGAAAAATTTCTCAAAATACATGATAATGGAAACACAACATACCAAAACCTATTGGATACAGCAAAAGCAGTATTAAGAGGGAAGTTTATAGCTATTAGTGCCTACATTAAAAAAGAGAAACACCTGCAAATAATCTTATGATGCATCTTAAAAAATAGAAATATAAGCTCAAACTGAACCCAAAATTAGTA
>NW_012119432.1:1529734-1538287 GCF_000951035.1 Colobus angolensis palliatus | reverse complement strand
GAGTAAGACATACTGTTTGATAATGCGACAGGGTGACTGCAGCCAATAGTAACTTAATTGTACATTTCAAAATAACCAAAAGAATATTATTCATCTGTTCGTAACATGAAGGACAAATTCTTGAAGGGATGAATACCCCATTCTTCATGTCGGGATTATTCTTTATTGCATGCATGTATCAAAACACCTCATGTACCCCATAAATATATGTACCTACTATGTACTCACAAAAATTAAAAATAAAAATTAAAAAGACAAAATGTTAAAATGTTGAGCACTGTAGAAAATTTCTGTTTACTCAGACTGTTTGATTTTAAGGAATCAGTTTTATTTGCTGTCAGGCTGGACATTACTTCAGAATATCTTTTCAATATGCCAGATATGAAATATACTCATGGGATGGCATTTTCTTCAAAATGTGAAGAATGAGGACCATGGTCTTTACATCTATATGACTAGTCCAGTGCTTGAGATAGATTATATTCTCTCTCTAGAGTTGCTGAGAGACTTGATGGTCTCTGTTTGGTAGCTTACTTCTGTCTAAAGAATCCTATTTCTGGGCTAATTCTCCATATTAAGTCACCCGCATTGTTCTTAGGTGCTAGTATTTTCCCAGTGGTAATAGAATCAGAAGGAAGAACCACAGCAGTTCAAGGTAGTACAGGCCCACCACACACGGTTTTACACTGTGGAGATGTGAATCTGTCTGGCTGGAATCATATTACCGAAAGTTTATAGGAATCATAGTATCTTTAAAAGTGAGAAGTATAGAATCATAGTATATTTTTAAAAATGACATTGATCGTTCCAATTTACTCATTCTACAGCTGAGGGATCTGAAGCCTACAGAAGGTATGCAATTTACCCAGAGTCCCAGAAAGAATATGAGATTTAGGGCAGCTTAAACTAGGCTTGAACACTGTTTCACAATTATTGAGTTATTGAGCTTCCCTGGGCCTCAATTTCCTCTCCAGTAAATCAGACCCCCGTGATGATATCTACCTCCTGGGACTGTTGTGAGTATTGCACCTCGGCTAAACATCTTCCCTCTGCTTTTCCAGATTCACTCACCACCCTTCCTCACCTGCTCTGTCCTGGGAGGCTATTTAGAAAGGATTCTCTCAATGGGCTCCTGGACTCTGATGTGCACTGGGTTTGGCTAATGGGGAGCTCCAAGGAGAGTGAGAGGTGGGAGAAAGGAAGGGGAGGGAGGGCCGTGGACTTATTCTCTTGGCTCCATCCCTGTGAGTCACCTCGGGCTGGATGAGTCTCTTGGTAGAGGTCACTGTTCTTCTCAAGATAGCTATTTCCTCATGATTATTGATCATTTCTGGTTCTAGTAACCACTTCCTCCCTGCTGTCATTCCTCTGGGTCTGTAGTGATGGCAGCTGCAACAAGCACTATCTCCGATGGTCTCCCTGCATCTACCTGTTGGTAAATGGATCCTTTGCAGATAAATATTTGTCAAATTATTTCATTTTGCATGTACCATCTGTTTCCTGGTTGACTTTGATACCATATGCTTACAGCAGAGACTGGCATATAGTAGGTTTATTGTGTATGGAATCTATTGCTAGCAGTAATAGTAGTAGCAGTGTAGAGGTAGTAGTAGCTGCAGTGGAGGTAATGGTGCTGGTATTTTTCAAAGCTACTCATTCAGTCACAGGCAAAGCCAGCAGTAAGTTGTATCCCTCTTCCATACTCAGCTCTTTCTCGTTAATTGATCTTCACCTGTCTGTACTCCAGAGGAAAATATATGGTTAGCCTCTAACTCCTTACTCTTTGTGGCCACAGAGTGGTGCAAATCCCAAGCAGATCCTATCCTGTATCTGGTACTCTGTGTGGTGTTTAAACCTGCCTTAGACAGCTAAAAAGTATTTAAAAATTATTTAAAAAGTTGTTGAGGGTTATTATTGTAACTCAACTACTGTCAGTTTATAATGTCAGTTGTACAAAGGCCCAAACAAGAAGTAAAAGGGTGCCCAGGACTCCCTGCAGACATGTCCTGGTCCATGTCTGACTTACAGTGTGTCATGGGAGAGTCCCTTTGAGTATGTTTCACAACCTGATATGATGAAGAAGAATACTCTGGAAAACTGAACACATCAGAAATAAAAAGTTCAATACAATGAACTCATTGTACACTGATGACCTTTAATTTTTTATTATTCATTTTGTGGAAAATGTAACATCATCACTAATGATTTCAATAGGAATTATTTTGTAAAGTCAGTTGTAATCTTTCAATAGAAATATGTACTAAATGTTTTCCTAACATTTGGATTAATTTTCCTTGGATAGTGATATACCCATCAAAACATTTTTGGTAAACAAATTCAGAAAACAATTTTAAAAGGTAATAAGGTAATTGAAAGCTGTTATTTTCAGCAATTGTAATCAGTTTCTGACCTACTCTATTTGATGCGGCATATGCCTTTTGGTTTTCTGTTTGTTTTCCATAACATGACATGACAGGGTGTTATTCTCACTGTTAATTGCAGGCAAGGGTACAAAAAATTATTAGAAGTTAGCTTGTGAGCATTTAATACATGGAATTGTTCAACTCTAGACAACATCTGGGGTTCACTAAAAGAAATTTGTATACCTTGATCCCAATCTTCTTTTGGTTCGTTTGTGTTTAGATGACAGTCATGGGAATGCAATACATTGGTTGTGCCTGGATGCCAGCAGGGTATTTTGCTAGGCCTTTCATGATTTTATGGTGTATGAAGTAAAGATATGTGACCTTGATGAACGCTGGATCAAAATTCCAGGGTCTACTTCTCTTTTGTTTCATTAAATTTTTTTTCCCTTATTGAGTTTTGTGACTTCCTATGCAGAATGAGACAAGTGTTAACCTGTGGGAGGAAGCTAGGATCATGCCTTCTCGATCTTTGGCTCTCTCTCTTACTGTCTTTTAAAACATTTTTAGCTTTTTATTTTGAAACAATTATAAGTTCACAAGAAGTTTCCAAGATATGTACACGGAGGCCTTATGTACCCTTCAACCAGTCTCTCCCAATAGTATACTCTTCAGTACACCTCCACATTACACTATCAAAAGTAGAACATTGACAATGATAAAATTCAGAGCTTTTTAAGATTCAACAATTGTCTTTTGGCTATTCTAGGCACTTTACATTTCCATATGAATGTTGTAATTATCTTGTAAATTTCTATAAAAAAGCCTTTTTAGAATTTTGATTAGAATTGAGTTGAATCTACAGATGAATTTGGAAATAACTGCCATCTTACAATATTGAATCATCTAACCCAAAATCAAAGTATACATTTTAATTTTTTCTTATGTCATTAATTTATCTTTGCAATGTTTTGTAGTTTTCAGTGTACAAGTCACTTACATCTTTGTTCCTAAGGCTTTCTATTTTTAGTGATATTTTAAGTTGCACTGTTCTTAGTTTCAACTTTCAGTTGTTGAAATTAACTTCTAGTCCACCCTAGGACTACCATTGGCTGAAACACCGTCTCTTCTAATATATAAACTTACAATATATAACTTCATATATATAAACATACAATTGATTTATATGTTGATCTCTTACTCTGCAATCTTGCTAACCTCAATTACAGTAGAAGCATTTTTTTAGATTGACACTTCTACATACACTCTCATGTAGTCTTTGACAAAAGATCCTTTTACTTCTCCCTTCCAATCGGAATGCAATTTTTTTTTTTTTTTGCACTGGACACAATCTCCAGTACAAAGCTTAACTATGCCCCTAGTCTTGGACATGTTCATCTTAGATTGTAGTATCCTGCGTGTAAACACTCAGAACATGAATGTATTCCAGCACATGAATACCCACTCCTTCCCCCACCCCACATACTAGTAGAATCCATGTTGGCAGACTATGTTTACTATGAACATACACCCCTGATTTGAAACAAAACTAGGATACACAGTAAAGAATGTTTATTCACTAAAGTTTTGATAGACTGAAGGGCATTATTTCAGATTGGAAAGAGGAAATTTAAAAGAACTACATGGACAATGTGTAAAAGAACATAGGTTGAAATCTGCCTGGCAGTAGCCTAAAAATAAATGGTCTTCAATGGTGCATATGAAGGAACTGTAGGAGGGAAGTGGGATAATTCACATCTCCACCAATAATTAAATGTAGCCACACTAGCTTGGAGGGATTTGAGGTGAGACATCTAAAATACTAGGGCATGGTCAGGGCTGGAAGACAAAAGACTCAATCACTTAATAGGAATGGCTGTGGGGAAGGGCTTGAAGGAACCATCCTCTCGCTTCCACGTGAGCCACGAACATTAAACATGGAGAAATGAGGAGTGGCGGCAGATCTGTTTGGGATGCATTATCTTCAGGGGATGCTGAAAAAACAGCATTTGGTTTCCTCTACACTCCTTTCCCCTCCCCTGCAAGCCCAGGGAGTGGGCAGCAATGGTGCTTTGTGATGCCAAAGCCACCCTAGGACGGCCATTGGCTGGGATGCTGCCTGTATGATCAAACAAAGCTCAAGGGCGTGGCTTTGCCTTGTCACCAGGAGGGTATATATAGGGAGGGCAAGAGCTCTGGGACATACCACTGGGAAGCTTCAATGTTGCTGTGGAAGTCTGCACTCTACAAGAGCCTGCTATAGACATTCTACAACCTACCACAATCATGGAACAGCCAACTTCAAGCACCAACAGGGAGAAGATGAAGGGCCCCTGTGAATCCAACAACAACAAAAATGATGAGGTAAGATTGTTAGGTTTTGAAGGGAAGGCGAGGGTGAAAGAAAGACACACAGAGAAGGGGCGGCTCAAACAGCAACACAAGAACATGGCAGACATCTGTGGAAGTGGACGAGCTTATTGCCAGAGTCCACTGCCACTTACAGGCCAGGTTACTTACAGGTATGGGTGGGAGGGAGCTGGGCAGTATGGGATGCTGCCTGGCAGGATATTAATAAGATGTTCTTATGATCAGGTGGTTTGGCCCTTTTTCCGGTGGAATATCACTGTGGTGTTCCTTAGAACTTTGCCAAGCAAGATATGATAGGGATGTTTCTTTAGTTGAGTCTTTATGAACCCTGTGGTCAGGTGGTTAAGCAGGATGTTTCTCATGGCCTGAACCCCCATGTAATGTTTCACTTTGACCAAGGTCTGCAAAATAGCAAACAGCTTACACAATTGTGCAGTTTGGACTAACAGGAGACCCTACCCATACTCCTCTTCTTCCCCATAGATCCCTACCCTATGATTCCACCTTGTTCTTCTCTGGCACAAACCCCTTCTTCAAACTGCATTCCTTCTCATAAAGACCCCTTGCTATCCAGTCTCTATCCTATTCACCCAAAATAATGTCTTTCTGGCCTCTCCCTGTTTTCTTAACAGATGCAGGAGGCACCAAACAGGGACTTAGCCCCTGAACAGAGTTTGAAAAAGACAAAAACATCAGAATATCCAACATTATTAATGTTTCCCTACAAGAAGTTTAAGAAAATAAGTTCAAGTCAAGTGGAGAATTACCAATCCCGAGGGAACACCATCTATCCAATTCAAGAGGAGGAGGAGGAAGACCTAGATTCATTTGAAGGATCTTCACAGTAGGGTGGGGAGGACTAGTCTCACATGGAGAAACCAAATTGGTCAAATCCTCACCACTGATGGCAATGATTACAATAAAATCAAGTTGGAGGAGCTGATGACTGGGTATATCTCTGCCTGTTTTCTGAAGGTGGTGAAGAAAGGAAGGGAAGATGTAGGCATTTCAGAAGGGAGGGATATGAGATCCTGTAGGGTTGGTGGACAGATCCACATGTTGACAGTTAGCCCCACATTGTAAATAAGGACTGGGGGAGAACTGATTCTTGGAAACAAATTTTCTTCTTAAAATTTTATCTCACAAGATAGAAAGAAAAGGACTTGGAGTTTCTTGGAGCATGTGAATATGTAGAAGGGCATATAAAAAGATATGTATTGTGTGTAGGTGACAGTGACACTCTTTCCATAAATGAAGACATCAGAATCACCACCTCCAGGCCACATACCTCATAGTGGTGTGGGTTGTAACTCACCCAAGGCTGTGAGCCACTGAAGCCCCTCAAAAGGACCAAAAACCTCCACCCTACGTAAAGTAAGACAGCATGTCACACACATAAAAATAATGGTGTTTGGAGGCCATGGTCCCAATACTAGGGCATTTCCTTGTTAAAAAACACCAGATGGAGCAGAAGCCTACCAAGTGTGGGACACTGGGAGTGGTCATTGTCTACTGCAGGCAATAAATGAAAGCATAGTCTACAAAGAAATCGAATACAATTATACAAGTAAAAGTTGGTATTTTCTTTATCACTTTCATACACTAGCATTTCTTTTTTCTTTTTTATTTATTTTTTATTACATTTTAAGTTCTGGGGTACATGTGCAGAACCTACAATTTTGTTACATAGGTATACATGTGCCATGGTGGTTTGATGCACCCATCAACCCATCATCTACATTAGGTATTTGTCCTAATGCTACCCCTCCCCTAGCCCCTCACCCCCTGACAGGCCCTGGCATGTGATGTTCATCTCCCGGTGACCATGTGTTCTCATTGTTCAAGTCCCACTTATGAGTAAGAACATGTCGTGTTTGGTTTTCTGTTCTTGTGTTAGTTTGCTGAGAATGATGGTTTTCAGTTTCGTTCATGTCCCTGTAAAGGACAAGAACTCATCCTTTTTTATGGCTGCATGGTATTCCATGGTACATATGTGCCATATTATGTTTATCCAGTCTATCATTGATGGACATTTGGGTTGGTTCCAAGTCTTTGCTATTGTGAATAGTGCCACAATAAACACACGTGTGCATGTGTCTTTATAGTAGAATGATTTATAATCCTTTGGTTATACATCCAGTAATGGGATTGCTCAGTCAAATGGTATTTCTACTTCTAGATCCTTGAGGACTTGCCACACTGTCTTCCACAATGGTTGAACTAATTTACAATCCCACCAACAGGGTAAAAACATTCCTATTTCTTCACATCCTCTCCAGCATCTGTTGTTTCCTGGCTTTTTAATGATCGCCATTCTAAATGGCGTGAGATGGTATCTCATTGTGGTTTTGATTTGCATTTCTCTAATGACCAGTGATGATGAGATTTTTTTCATGTTTGTTGGCTGCATAAATGTCTTCTTTCAAGAAGTGTCTGTTCATATCCTTTGTCCACTTTTTGATGGGGTTGTTTTTTTCTTGTAAATTTGTTTAAGTGCTTTGTAGATTCTGGACATTAGCCCTTTGTCAGATGGATAGATTGCAAAAATGTTCTCCAATTCTGTAGGTTGCCTGTTCACTCTGATTATAGTTTATTTTGCTGTGCAGAAGTTCTTTAGTTTAATTAGATCCCATTTGTAAACTTTGGCTTTGTTGCCATTGCTTTTGGTGCTTTAGACATGAAGTCTTTGTCCATGCCTATGTCCTGAATGGTATTGCCTAGGTTTTCTTCTAGGATTTTTATGGTTTCAGGTCTTACATTTAAGCCTTTAATCCATCTTGAGTTAATTTTTGTATAAGGTGTAAGGAAGCGGTCCAGTTTCAATTTTTCTGCATATGGCTAGCCAGTTTTCCCAACACCATGTATTAAATAGGGAATCCTTTCCCCATTGCATGTTTGTGTCAGGTTTGTCAAAGATCCAATGGTTGTAGATGTGTAGCGTTATTTCTGAGGCCTCTGTTCTATTCCATTGGTTTATATATCTATTTTGGTAACAGTACCATGCTGTTTTGTTTATTGTAGCCTTGTAGTATAATTTGAAGTCAGGTAGTGTGATGCCTCCAGGGTTATGGAAATAAAGGAGAGTGAATGTAAATAAACGGGAGAGGGTCTTGGGGAATTAACTCAAAGAATATAACTCAGCCTTCCACACTGGATGCCAAAACAACTCTATTATATTGCCTTCAAAAAAAACAGTATTTTTTTCAAGGGAAGAATTTTTAATCATTGACTCATTCACTCTCCTTTATTTCCATGGTCCAGTTTTATTTCTCTTGTCTACATTGGCAATCATTGTATTGAATTTGATGTGTATCCTTTTCTCTGTATGAGTGTTAATACATGTTTCTTATTGTTTGTGGACATTTGTTTTCAATTTACATTTCCATTGTCAATACTTGATGTTTCACTCAGCCCTGTTTTTAAGATGCTTCTATATATGTATAACCTGTTCTTCCCTTGTAAATGAATATATTAGCTATATTTTGTGTTTTGTAATTTTTAGAAAAGTATGTTGATTTTTAATATTTGTACCCACCTTCTGGTCTGTGTTTTGTTTAATTTATACACCAGTATTACATTTTCTTTCAAGTGACTGTAAATAGTATCACGTTTTTAATTTTGATTTCCACATGTTCAATGTTAGTATATAGAAGTGTGACGGATTTTTTAACTTTATTTTAAGGAAATTTTATTGTGTATATTTTAGGTTTACAACATATAATGGAATACATAGAGAAAGTAAAATGGTTACTATGGTGAAGCAGATTAGCAAATCTCTCTTCTCAGTTCCCTTTTTTTTTTTAGACGGAGTCTCACTCTG
>NW_012119432.1:1525157-1525504 GCF_000951035.1 Colobus angolensis palliatus | reverse complement strand
CTCCATACTGTTTTACACAATAGTTATACCAATCTACATTTCCACCAACAGTGTACTAGGGTTCTTTTTTCTCCACACCCTCATCAACATTTGTTATTTTTTATAATAGTCATCTTAACAAGTGTGAAGTGATAGAGTGGTTTTAATTGGCATTTCTCTTATGATTAATGATGTTGAATACCTTTTAATATATCTGCTAGCATGCCATTGTAAGAAATACTATGGAGAGAAACCACACTGTATCTTTTACTCAGTTTCCCCCAGTGATAAGATCTTGCAAAAGTATAGTATAACATCACAACAAGAAAACTGACATTAGGCCAGGCGCGGTGGCTCAAGCCTGTCAT
>NW_012119432.1:1512671-1517362 GCF_000951035.1 Colobus angolensis palliatus | reverse complement strand
GCCTTTCTGGAAGGTGTGTCCTGATATCTGATTGTGGTCTTAATTGGCATTTTCCTGATGGCTAATGATATTAAATATCTTTTTATGAACTTATTTGTCATCCACACATTCTCAGCCCTCTCTCTTTGACAGATTCATGACAATGGGTTAGAACAAAGATGTTGACAGTATATGTATTAAGTCTGAAAATGACACAAAGATTAGAAGATTTTTCTAACAACAAGATTTAAATGCAGTAAGAGTTTAAACAGGCTACACTGTGGACCACTTGAACTATGATTGTAATCAGACAAGAGAAATTTACTACAGAACATTGGCATGCTGTGATCTTGGAATCCCAATACTAATATCTTGTGAATAGAACGAGAGACATTTGGTTTAACAGTAGTATCAAAAAATCAACATAGAGGTTTTCAATTGACAGTGAATAGATTGTGAACCAAGCATGTGAAAAGGCTGTTCAGAAGCTACTAGTATCTTTGAGTAACTTCCATGGAAATGTAACTAAAGCAAGAGGTGACTTTCTCTTCCTGTCCTGTGTTGATCAGACTACACTTGAAGGAGTAGTTCCAGTTGTGGACCTTTAAGAGGAAGAGAGACAAATTAAATAGTCACCTGAGGAAGGAAGAAATCTGAGTGATGTTGAGACTTGAAATGGTGTCGTGGGACAAATGATGAAAATAACTGTATCAGGTATCGTTCTGATGGGAAACAGACTGTACACTCGAATAGGAAAATTAGAGGAAGGTTTAATAAATGTCTAACACTTAGTGATTACAGAGGAATGGGACAGTATAGGGAAACCAGAAGAAATAACTTGGAGTTGGAAACAGGAGGGCAACTGCTACTAACCCTAAGTTTGACAGGGAGAAGGAGGAGACTATTACTGGAACCTAGAGAATTAGGGAGCTGTGTGTAGAGAACTGTCAGACAAAAAGTGATCATCTAGGTCAAGAAATGAAATAGAAATTTCAGAAATTACAGAAATTCTTCAAGGAAGGAGCCAGATAAAGAAATACTCTGGCTTCATTTTCCTCCTCCTCCAATCATCTGTAGGGACCTACCATTCACTAAAACTAACCCAAGGCCGGAGAACAAGACAGCCTGTTGTCAGGCCTCTGAGCCCAAGCCAAGCTGTCATATCCCCTGTGACCTGCACGTATACATCCAGATGGCCTGAAGCGAGTGAAGAATCACAAAAGAAGTGAAAATGGCCGTTTCCTACCTTAACTGATGACATTACCTTGTGAAATTCCTTTTCCTGGCTCAGAAGCTCCCCCACTGAGCACCTTGTGACCCCCCGCCCCTGCCTGCCAGAGAATAACCCCCTTTGACTGTAGTTTTCCATTACCTACCCAAATCCTATAAAACGGCCCCCACCCCTATCTCTCTTCACTGACTCTCTTTTTGGACTCAGCCCACCCGCACCCAGGTGATTAAAAAGCTTTATCCCTCACACAAAGCCTGTTTGGTGGTCTCTTCACCCGGATGTGCATGACACTTGTTAATACAGTCCATGGTTTATATGAGTCAGATTTTTAGGAGCACAAAGCAGAGTGAAGAAGAGTGGAGAACGGATCTGGTAAAGCAAATGGATGATATATTAAGAACACTGAACTCAGAGAAGCAGAAGTCTCAGGAGAAATCAGTGTCTTTCTTCAACTCTCTCTCATAGGCGTCATGTGGAATCAGGTCAGACTTACACTTTTTGAGTGTCATGCCTATGATTAGTAGGGCCACAGCAGGGAACTTACGGGAAAGTGGCATAAACTCCCTTAGGCAGTTGATGTGGATGAGTTTGTCCTGGAAAAGCTGTTTACAAAATGATCAACTGCAATTTTGCTCTTTTGGAGCTCGGAAAACAATACCCCAAAATGAAGACCTCAGGAGCAAAAGTCTTTCTGATCTTTCTAATCCAGTCTTTCTAATCCTGTCTCTCACTCTCATTCTCCCCCAAGGCTAGACATAGAAACTAGAATTCTTCTTCCTTAAGGTGTGTCACAGAAACCAAAACATACTTTCCCCAAAGCCAGCAATAAAACCTAAAAATATGGCTGGGCACAGGGGCTCACACCTGTAATCCCAGCACTTTGGGAGGCCAAGGCGGGCAGATTCACGAGGTCAGGAGATCGAGATCATCCTGGCTAACACGGTGAAACCCCGTCTCTACTAAAAATACAAAAAAAAAAAAAAAATAGCCGGGCATGGTGGCGTGTGCCTGTAGTCCCAGTTACTCAGGATACTCCGGAGGCTGAGGCAGGAGAATGGCGTGAAGCTGGGAGGCGGAGCTTGCAGTGAGCTGAGATCACGCCACTGCACTCCAGCCTGGGGGACAGAGTGAGACTCCGTTCCAAAAAAAAAAAAGCTGAAAATATTGCTCTCATTTTCCCTCCACTTTTCTGTGTAAAAACTAGCCATAAAGAAATTGTCCCATTACCTTGCTTGACTATAGGTCAGAAGACCCCCATTTCAGAGGGGTCTCTGCCCCACACCCAGAAGGAAGAATGCTGCTCAAAGAAGCCAAGAATAATCTTGACATACAGGCCTTTCTGTGTTTTCCCACTCAGTTCATTATTAGTTTATACCCTTTTTGTCCAATCCTATTTCTGCGCCTCTGTCCATACTTCCTTAAACCTAGGCATAAAATTCACAATTTCCCCTGTATCTTTGGGTCTTCATTCTGAAGGCTCCCATGTACACCCCTTAAACAAATCCGTATACTTCTTCTGCTATCAAGTTGGCTTTTGTTGGTGATATCTAGTGAGTCCTCAGAGGGCCTTGCCCGCTACAGCTCTTCCCTGTGGGTGTGAATATCTCACCATGCCTGTTACTCTCTACACCAAAATGTCTAACACTTGCTACCATATTTCCCTGGTGTAAAGGAGAAAGTTTTTGTGTTTTTTAGGCTTGATATCATTTGAAAAATAAGAGTTATGAACAGTGGCAAGGATGTGTGGTAGCTTGACTGCTAATTTCCTGAAAGTTCAGACTTGACCTTGTTTGCTGTGGTACCATCCGGAAATAGCATGGAGCCTGACACACAATAGGCAATTAGTAAATATTTGCTGAATGATGGCACAAGCGTGGAAAGTAAAGTGTAGCACGGTCACGAAAAAAAAGACTGATAGTGACTCATAAAATGTTCTAGCCCCAGCTGTGGTTATAACTAAAAATATAATCTTGAGCTAGTTAAAGAGACACCCTTTCAATGTGATGTCCAAGTACCTAATTCCATTAATTTAGATGTAATTGCTAAACGTTTGGGTCTATGTAGCACATCAATCTAACTGCAAAAACATCCAAAATATCCAAGATTATGGTATAAGTCTCTCTAGTTGAAATTTTAATACAATGCTGATGCTGATATCTACTCAAAAAAGTTGAGAATGATAGCTACTCAAAAAAATTTCTAGGCATAGATAGTAGATATAATGATCTTAATTATATTATTATTTTTGTTTTATACAACCTTAATTTTTTTCTCGAGTTTTATTTTAGATACAGGAGTACACGTGCAGGTTTGTTACATGAATATATTGCACTCAGGTAGTGATTCTAGTACCCAGTAGGTAGTTTTTTCAGCCATGCCCTCCTCCCTCCTTCCTCCATCTAGTAGCTTCCAGTGTCTAGTGTTTCCACATTTATCTCCATTTGTGCTCACTATTTAACCCCTGCTTGTAAATGAGAACATCTGGTATTTGGTTTTCTGTTTCTACATTAATTCATTTAGGATTATGGTCTCCAACTCCACCCATGTTGTTGCAAAGGACATAATCCCATTGTTTTTTATGGTTGCATAGAATTCCGTGGTGCATATGTACCACATTTTATTTATCTTTCTGTCTGTCTTTCTGTCCGTCTTTCTTTCTGTCTTTCTGTCCATCTGTCTGTCTGTCTTTCTGTCTGTCTTTCTTTCCGTCTGTCTTTCTGTCTGTCTTTCTGTCCGTCTGTCTTTCTGTCTGTCTTTCTGTCTTTCTGTCCGTCTGTCTGTCTTTCTGTCTATCTTTCTTTCTGTCTGTCTTTCTGTCTGTCCATCTGTCTGTCTGTCTTTCTGTCTGTCTTTCTGTCTTTCTTTCTGTCTTTCTTTCTGTGTGCCTTTCTGTCTGTCTTTCTGTCTTTCTTTCTGTATTTCTTTCTCTCTGTCTTTCTGTCTTTATTTCTTTCTTTCTTTCTGTATTTCTATATTTCTGTCTTTCTGTCTTCATTTCTGTCTGTCTTTCTGTCTTTCTGTCTTTTTGTCTGTCTTTCTGTCTTTCTGTCTGTCTGTCTGTCTTTCTTTCTTTCTGTCTTTATGTTTGTCTGTCTTTCTGTCTTTCTGTCTGTCTGTCTTTCAGTCTGTCTGTCTGTCTTTCTGTCTTTCTGTCTGTCTTTCTGTCTTTGTGTCTGTCTTTCGGTCTTTCTGTCTGTCTCTCTTTTTGTCTCTTTCTTTCTGTCTTTCTGTATTTCTTTCTGTCTTCCTGTCTGTCTTTCTGTCCATCTGTCTGTCTTTCTGTCTGTCTTTCTGTGTGTCTGTCTGTCTGTCCATCTGTCTTTCTGTCTTTCTGTCCATCTGTCTTTCTGTCCGTCTATCTTTCTGTCTGTCTCTCTGTCTTTCTGTCTGTCTTTCTGTCCGTCTGTCTGTCTGTCTTTCTGTCCGTCTCTCTGTCTTTCTGTCTGTCTGTCTTTCTGTCCGTCTGTCTGTCTGTCTTTCT
>NW_012119432.1:1510887-1512449 GCF_000951035.1 Colobus angolensis palliatus | reverse complement strand
TCTGTCTGTCTTTCTGTCCGTCTGTCTTTCTGTCTGTCTTTCTGTCTGTCTTTCTGTCCATCTGTCTGTCTGTCTTTCTGTCTGTCCGTCTTTCTGTCTGTCTTTCTGTCTGTGTGTGCTTCTGTCTGTCTTTCTGTCTGTCTGTCCGTCTGTCCGTCTTTCTGTCTTTCTGTCTGTCTGTCTGTCCGTCCGTCTGTCTTTCTGTCTTTCTGTCCGTCTGTCTGTCTTTCTGTCCGTCTGTCTGTCTTTCTGTCTGTCTTTAGGTCTGTCTGTCTGTCTCTCTGTTTTTCTGTCTTTCTGTCCGTCTGTCTTTCTGTCTGTCTTTCTGTCTTTCTTTCTGTCTTTCTGTCCGTCTGTCTGTCTTTCTTTCTGTCTGTCTGTCTGTCTTTCTTTCTGTCCGTCTGTCTGTCTTTCTGTCTGTCTTTAGGTCTGTCTGTCTGTCTCTCTGTTTTTCTGTCTTTCTGTCCATCTGTCTGTCTTTCTGTCTTTCTGTCTTTCTTTCTGTCTTTCTGTCCGTCTGTCTGTCTGTCTTTCTTTCTGTCTTTCTGTCCGTCTGTCTTTCTGTCTGTCTGTCTTTCTGTCCGTCTGTCTGTCTGTCCGTCTGTCTGTCTTTCTGTCTGTCTGTCTTTGTGTCTTTCTGTCTGTCTGTCCGTCTGTCTGTCTGTCTTTCTGTCCGTCTCTCTGTCCGTCTGTCTTTCTATCTGTCTTTCTGTCCGTCTGTCTGTCTTTCTGTCCGTCTGTCTGTCCGTCTGTCTGTCTGTCTTTCTGTCTTTCTGTCTCTTTCTGTCTTTCTGTGTTTTTCTTTCTTTCTGTCTCTCTGTCTTTCTTTCTGTCTGTCTGTCTTTCTATCTGTCTTTCTGTCCGTCTGTCTGTCTTTCTGTTCATCTGTCTGTCTTTATGTCTGTCTTTCTGTCTGTCTGCCTTTCTGTCTGTCTTTCTGTCTTTCTGTCATTCTTTCTTTCTTTCTGTCTGTCTTTCTGTGTTTGTCTTTCTGTTGTTCTTTCTGTCTTTCTTTCTTTCCATCTGTCTTTCTGTCTGTGTTTCTTTCTCTCTGTCTGTCTGTCTTTCTGTCTTTCTTTCTGTCTGTCTTTCTTTCTGTCTAGGATGAATTTGCTACAGTAATAATATTCTCTGGTTTGTTTCTATCTTCCATGTAGTTACTCAGTAGCTACTGTCAATTCCATCTCTGAAATGTATCTTAGATGCTTTTCCACATTTCTTTTCTGATTTCACTTACCTAGGTCATCATATTTTCCATGGAACTCTAGCAATGCCATTCTAACTGCCTTCTCCATTTTTACACGTTTTCCTATGTTCAGTCTCATTCTTTTCAAATTCATCTTCCACACTATGGCCTAAAGAATCTCTCCAGCAATCAAGTCTGATCATATGCCACATAAGACTTTTTGTGTAAAACCATCAATGACTTTTCACAACAGTTGGAAGTAAAAGGGGAGTGTGAGTGATTTAACGGGCAATGTGTGAGGCTGATGAAGGGGGCTTAATTGTTAGACATTCAGGGTGGGCACTTAGAATATCCCACAGACAAAGAGGACAAAGGA
>NW_012119432.1:1496126-1510352 GCF_000951035.1 Colobus angolensis palliatus | reverse complement strand
GTCAGTAAGCATTTGCATACTGTCTTATTAGATGTTGGGTGAGGTGTAACGCCGGCCAAGTATTCCATATAGAAGGGGGAGAAAATACAGGGAGATTCTGGAGGATAAAGGGGCATTTGTACATGAGTTTAAATGGGTGTTAACTGAGGGGCTTTTGGGAAATGACACATAAACGCATGAGGAACAGTGGGAGAAGTGAAGTCCAGGCCATTTTAACCTTTAGGGAGAGTTTGGTTAGTTGTTTTTTTTTAATAAAATTTTTCCTGAAGATTCCGGGTGGTAAGGAATATGCAAAGCCCATTTAATGTTTAGCGCCTTTATCAGCTGTTGGTTAAACTGTGAAACAAATTGGCCCACTGTGTGACTGGATGCAAGAGGGGAGTTTAAACCGGTGGATAATATGGGTGGAGAGAATAGAAGCGATGGTGTGTGCCTTTTGGTGGTGGTAGGAAAAGCTTTTATCCATCCAGAGAATGCATCGCCTATTGTCAGAAGGTATAGGAATCATTTTATGGGGGGCATGTGAGTGATGTTGATTTGCAAGTCCTGCCCTGGTAAGTGTCCCCGGGCCTTGTGTGTTGGAAAGGAGGTAGTTTGATAGCTTCCTGAGGGGAAGTTCTAGTGCAAAGGGAAGATGCCTTAGTAATATGTTTGAGATGGGCAGCCATGGTGGAAGAATACATATAAGTTTTTAAAAGCTGGAGTAGGGGCAGTAACCAGCATGGAAATGGTTGTGCACATATAAAAGTACAGAAGGTTTCTTCAACTTGGGTAAGACACTTTTATCATTGAGGTAGAACCATTTTTTCCTGAATGGCGCCAGCCCGGGCAAGAGGGGTTTGTTCCTCCTGGGTATATACAGGGTGTATGCTGGGGAAAATGAGCAATAATGATGGGGTTTTAAAGGCTGCCTGCCAGGCTGCAGGATTTGTTGAAAGGTTTTTCTTGAGTATGGCATCTTTAGACTTTCGGCGTCCCTTGCAATGGATAATGGTGGCCATCAGAGGTAGTTTATCCACCCCCAGCAGCTTATGTATAAGTTTGCCATTTCTTATGGGGGTTCCTTTTGCAGTTAGGAAACCCTGTTCCTGCCAGATTAAGGCATGAGAGTGTAGTTCATGGTATGCATATTTGGAATTGGTGTAAATGTTGACCCTCTTTGCCTTTGCTAGGGTGAGGGCCCTGGTTAGGGCAACTAGCTTTGCCTGTTGAGAGGCAGCATGGGGTGGGAGAGCATTGGATTCTAGGAGTTTATTTTCAGCAATGATGACATAGCCAGCTGCTGGACATGGCTGCCTAAAAGAGCTTCCATTAATTAACCGTGTGTGTTCCCTGCAAATGGGCATCTGAAATGTGCTGGAAGGGGGAGGAGAGGGAGTCTAAGGGGTCCAGACAGGAGAGAGAGAGCTTAGATACGTGTAGGGGACTGAGGGATAACCAGGAAACAGTGGGTGAAGGGGGGTGTTGAATAGGTTGTATAATAAAGGACCAGTCTGGGGGCCGGGCGCGGTGGCTCACGCCTGTAATCCCAGCACTTTGGGAGGCCGAGGTGGGCAGATCATGACGTCAGGAGATCGAGTCCATTCTGGCTAACACGGTGAAACCCCGTCTCTACTAAAAATACAAAAAAAAAAATTAACCAGGCATGGTGGCGGGCGCCTGTAGTCCCAGCTACTTGGGAGGCTGAGGCAGGAGAATGGCGTGAACCTGGGAGGCAGAGCTTGCAGTGAGTGGAGATTGTGCCACTGCACTCCAGCCTGGGTAACAGAGCAAAACACCATCTCAAAAATAAATAAATAAATAAAATAAAGGATCAGTCTGTTTGCGCCTAGGGAGGATTCCATTGATTCTCACAATAGAGATCGAAGAACTGAAAAAGGGTCCAGAATATTCTGGTAAAACTGAGTAAGTAGTTGTCCTATTGAGTATCCAATAGGAAAGATATGGGTTTACCAGAGACTGATAGCATTACCCTGGGTTCTGTGGTGGTGATGGCGGTGGGAGCGGTGGACTCCAGGCCCCATCAGACTTCAGGTAAAGGTGGTGAAGCAGGATGAAGAGTTTCACTGAGCACAGTCTGACTTCCAGTGTTACTTGATACCACAGATGGGTCAAGGTTTCCAGCATGTCCTGGGATTAGGCCAGGCTTTTTGGACGCACTTACAACAGGCTCCTGGAGTTGACCGTTGCCAAGTTGAGGAATTCTGTATGCCTTGGGAACCCTGTTGAGTGGCAACTATCAGCATGTGGTATTTAGCCTGGTCCTTTTTTAGGTTTGGGGTTTTTAGTTCTTCCTCTCTATTCTTAAAGACCTTGAAGGCCACTTTGATTAAGTCTCTTTGGGAGGTTTGAGGGCTATCCTCCAGTTTTTAAAGTTTTTTTTCAAATGTCTGGGGCTGACTGGGAGATAAATTGTAAATGGAGGTCGATTTTGCCCTTATTGTTATTAGGGCTTAAGGTGGTATATTTAGTTGTGACCTTTGAAAGGTGGGAGAGGAAAAGAGCAGGGGTGACTTTATTTATGCCAGCTAGAAGGCATGATATCATATGGCCTGGTTTCTGTCTGTCTACGGAAGTTGCCTGAAAATTCCAATTGGGGTCAGTTCTGGGGACAGCTAGGGTTCCCACTGGGTTATGAGAAGCATCTTGTTGGTGGAGGGTGTTCTCATGGGCCTGGGTGCCAATAAAGATGTGTTCCCTGTCCTCCAAGGTGAGGGTAGAGGAGAAGATGACATATATGTCATGGCAGGTAAGGCCATAAGATTTAGAGAAGTACAGAAATTCCTTGTGGAAGGAGGTAGGATCCATTGAAAAGGAGCTAAGTGTCTTTTCACTATGGGAGAAGTCAGCCAGAGAGAAGGGAACTTGAATTCAGATTATGCCTTTAGCCCTTGCGACCTCCTGCAGGGGAAGGACTTTGGAAGGCCTTTGGGCATGTGCCTGGTTTCTGGAGATAAGGGGTTGGGCATGAGACCTGGTTTGAGGTGGAGAAGGAAGGGGGATGGAGGGCTACAGTAAGGGGGGTAGAGGAGCTGGATCCAAGGAGAAGGTGGAGGGAATGGTGGCGGGCAGGAGGCAGAGGAAAGGGTGTGTTGGCCAAGTTGAAATTCAGAGGAGGAAGCCTTGTCTGTAGGAGGAGGCATTTTGGGGGGTTTCTCCTTGAGGAGGAAGATTTGAAAAGGTGAACAAGATTGGCAGAGAGAGAGAGTGAGGCATGAAAGGAGATAAGCAAAGCACTTAGAGTATTTACCTTTGTGTTGAAGAAAGTTTTTTAGATTATGTTAAATTTGGAGGTTGAATGTTTTGTTTCTTTGGAAGAGGGGAGTGAATACTCTGGATGGGAGTGAATACCCCTGAGGAAAGTGAGTACCCTGGAAGGCAGTGAATACCCCAGCGGGGAGCGAGTACTCCAGAGAGAAGTGAATACCCCAGAGGAAAGTGAGGACTCGATTCCTCCTGGGAGAAGGGACCCGGAGAGTCGGGGCAGCCCCATAACTATTCATGCTCCCCAGAGGCTGGAGCGGCCAGAGTGGCAAACGTTCTGAGGGTGTACCCTAAGAATGTAGGCTGCAGTCACCTGGTGACTGTGGAGACCTCTCCCCCAGCACTGGAATATTTTAGAGAACAGGCAGAAATAGTGAGGAATCTGAAAAGGAGGAAGAGGGAGACTCACCCAATAATTGAAGCCCAGTGTACCATGTGATGTCCAGCAATGGGGGTGATCCTTTTTGCAGCTGCCTGGAAAGGGGAAGAAATGAAAAATAAGGTGGATTGTTTGGTCAATATCTGAAGGTTATCCCAGGGCTGGAGAAGACTAGAGAATAAGGGGAATGGAACTGGGAACAGGGAGTACACTCAGGATCTGGAAGCAGGCCCTGGTCTAGTTTGTGCTGCTTGCTGCTTTCCAGGTTGCAACAGAAAACTTACCCATTAGAACCCAATCACCATTCCAGGTTTTGGCACCAAAATGATAGGTTTTGAAGGGAAGGCGAGGATGAAAGAAAGACACACAGAGAGGGGGCAGCTCAAACAGCAACACAGGAATATTTTAGACACCTGTGGAAGTAGAGGACAAGCTTAATGCCAGTGCCCACCAATGTTTACAGGCTGGGGTCCTTACAGGTATGGGTGGGAGGGATCTGGGCAGTATGGGATGCTGCCTGGCAGGATATTGAGAAGATGTTCTTATGATCAGGTGGTTTGGCCCTTTTTCCAGTGGAATATCATTGTGGTGTTCCTTAGAACTTTGCCAAGCAAGATATGATAGGGATGTTTCTTTAGTTGAGTCTTTATGAACCCTGTGGTCAGGTGGTTAAGCAGGATGTTTCTCCCGGCCTGAACCCCCATGGAATGTTTCACTTTGACCAAGGTCTGCAAAATAGCAAAGAGCTTACAAAATGGTGCAGTTTGGACTAACAGATGACCCTACCCATGCTCCTCTTCTTCTTCCCCATAGATCCCTACCCTATGATTACACCTTGTTCTACTCTGGCAGAAACCCCTTCCTCAACGTGCATTCCTTCTCATAAAGCCCCCCTTGCTATCCAGTCTCTATCCTATTCACCCAAAATAATGTCTTTCTGGTCTTTGCCTGTTTTCTTACCAGATGCAGGAGGCACCAAACAGACTCTTAGCCCCCAAACAGAGCTTTCAAAAGGCAAAAACAGTAGAATTTCTAACAATAATAGTGTATTACTACAGGAAGGGTAAGAAAATAAATTCAAATCAACTGCAGAATGACCAATCCCAAGAGAACTCCATCAATCCAGTCCAAGAGGAAGAGGAGGAAGACCAAGACTCATCTGAATTATCTTCACAGGAGGACGAAGACCTATACTCATCTGAAATATCTTCACAGGAGGATGAAGACCTATACTCATCTGAAGGATCTTCACAGGAGTATGAAGAACTATACTCATCTGAAATATCTTCACAGGAGGATGAAGACCCAGACTTATCTGAAAGATCTTCACAGGAGGGTGAGGAGGACTAGTCAAACATGGAGAAACCAAATTGGACAAATCCTCACCACCAATGGCAATGATTACAATAAAATCAAGTTGGAGGAGCTGATGACTGTGTATATCTCTGCCTGTTTTCTGATGGTGGGGAGGAAGGGAAGGGAAGAGGTAGGCATCTGAGAAGGGAAGGATATGACATCCTGTAGTGTTGGCAGACAGACCCACAGGTTGACAGTTAGCCAGACATTGTAAATAAGGCCTGGGGGAGGACTTATACCTAGAGACAAATTTTCTTCTTAAAATTTTATCTAACAGGAGAGGAAGAAAAGGACTTGGTGTTTGGAGCATGTGAATGTGTAGAAGGGCATTTAAAAAGATCTGTATTGGCTGGGCATGGTGGCTCATGCCTATAATTCCAGCAATTTGAGAGGCCAAGGCAGATGATCACCTGAGGTCAGGAGTTCGAGACTAGCCTGTCCAACATGGCAAACCCCCGTCTCTACTAAAAAAAAAAAAAAATACAAAAATTAGCTGGGTGTGGTGGCAGGTGCCTGTAATCCCAGCTACTCAGGAGGCTGAGGCAGGGGAATCACTTGAACCCAGGAGGCGGAAGTTGCAGTGAGCTGAGATCTGGCCACTGCACTCCAGCCTAGGGGACAGAGCGAGACTCTGTCTCCAAAAATAAATAAATAAAATAAAATACAAAGATCTGTATTGTATGTAGGTGACAGTGACACTCTTTCCAAAATGAAGACATCAAAATCACCATCTCTAGGCCACATACCTCATAGTGGTGTGGGTTGCAACTCAACCAATACTGTGAGCAACTGAAGCCCCTCATAAGGACCAAAAACCTCACCCTACATAAAGTAAGACAGCATGTCACACATACCAAAATAATGGTATTTGGGGGCCATGGTCCCAATACTAGGGCATTTCCTTGTTAAGAAACTAGTGGCCATTGTCTACTGCAGGCAATAAATGAAAGCATAGTCTACAGAGAATTTGAATATAATGATACAAGTAAAAGTTGGTATTTTTATTACCATTTCCATACACCAGCATTTCTATAGAATGTCAATGATTAAGAATTCTTCCCTTGAAAAAAATATTGTTTTTATTGAAGGGAATACAATAAAGTGATTTGGCATCAATGTAGAGGGCTGAGTTATATTCTTTGAATTAATTGCTCAAGACCCTCTCCTGTTTGTTTACTCATTCACTCTCCTTTATTTGCATGATCCAGTTTTATTTCTCTTGTGTACATTGGCAATCATTGTAATGCATTTGATGTGTACCCTTTTCTCTGTATGAGTGTCAATATATGTTTTTTTATTGTTTGTGGACATTTGTTTTCAATTTATGTAGCCATTGTCAGTATTTAATTTTCACTCAGGCCTGTTTTTAAGATGCATCTATTTATATATAATCTGTTCTTCCCTTGTAAATGAATATATCAGGCACATTTTTGTATTTTGTAAATTTTAGAAAGATATTTTGATATTTTTGTACCCACCTTCTGGTCCATGTTTTGTTTAATTTATACCTTAGTGTTACATTTTCTTTCAAGTGACTGCAAATAGTATCATGTGTTTAATTTTGATTTCCACATGTTCAATGTTAGTATATAGAAGTGTGATGGATTTTTTATTTCTATTTTAAAGAAATTTTATTGTGTATATTTGAGGCTTATAACATGATATTATGGGATACATAAAGTAAAATGGTTACTATGGTGAAGCAGATTAGCATACCTCTCTTCTTAGTTTTTAAGTGTGTGACAATAGCAGCTAAAATCTACTTATTTAGCAAAAATTCATGATGCAATTTCATCAGCTTTAGTCCCCCTGTACATTAGATCTTTATGCTTGTTTATCCATATTGTGGCAAATGCCAAGATCTCTTTTCTTTAAGTCTGAATAGTATTTAATTCTGTATAACTATAAATACACACACACACACACACACACCACATTTTTAAATCCATTCATCCATTGATGGGCATTTAAATGGTTTCCATATCTGGGCTATTGTGAATAATGCTGTAATGAATGTGACAGTGCATATATTTATATGAGGCTGTGATTTCATCTCCTTTGGGTATATACCCAGAAGGATTGCTGCGTCATATGGTAGTTACATTTTATTTTATTTAGAAACCTCCATACTGTTTTACATAATGGTTATACCAATCTACATTTCCACCAAGAGTGTGCTAGATTTGTTTTTTCTTCACACTCTCATCAAAATTTCTTATTTATTGTTTAATTGATAATAGCCATCTTAACAAGTTTGAAGTGATATTCTGGTTTTAGTAGGTATTTCTCTTATGATTAATGATGTTGAACATCTTTTAATGTATCTGTTAGCATGCCATTGTGAGAAATAATATGAAGAGATATCACATTGTATCTTTTACTCCATTTCCTCCAGTTATAAGATCTTGCAAAAGTACAAAAGTACATCACAACCAGAAAACTGGCATTAGTACAGTTCATCTGTTCAGATCACCAATTTTGCATGTGTTCATTTGTGTGTGTGTGTGTGTGTGTGTTTAGTTATATTCAGTTTTATCATATGCCTACCTTCAAGGGACAACCACCATATTAATATAGAAGAGTTTCATCAATACAAGGATCTCTCGTTTTTCCTGTAATAGCTACACCCAGCTTTCCCATCAAGTTCATAATCCCTAGTGACCACTATTCTCAGCCTATACAATTTTGTTATTTTGAGAATCTTATATAAATGGAATAATTTAAACTTGAGAAAGATGATTTAGGATATCTGGTAGGGGAAATTTCTAAGCGGCAAAGCATTCAAGATGTAACCTGGATTATTCTGAAAGCATTCAGTTATATGCATTCACAAAGAGATGGTTTGCTATTGGAACATAGACTTGAAAGGGAAGCAGAGCATAAAAGTTTGAAAAATTAGTGGCCTGATGATGTGATAAAAGAGAAAACATCATTTTCTGGGGAGGAATTTAGCACACTGCAGAGATTTGCATAAGTAATGAGGAGCCAAATGTTAATCACCAAGATAATGAACAAAATGTCTTCAGGGCATGTCAGAGCTCTTGGCTGCAGCCCCTCCCATAACAGGCCAGGAAGCCTAGGAGAAAAAATGGTTTCTCTGGGACCAGGGCCCCGGCTGCTCTCTACAGCCTCTGGACATGGCACTCTGCATTCCAGCTGTTTCAGTGCCAGTTGTGGCTAAAAGGGTGGCTTCCATATGGTTTGGGGCCTGCAGTGAACAAAAGTTAAGAATTGAGGTTTGGGAACCTCCACGTAAGTTTTAGAGGATGTATGAAAATGCTTGGATGTCCAGCCAGAAGTCTGCTGCCTTCTTTGTAAAATTATAAAATATCTGAGGCCTTGCCAGCCATGCAGAACTGTAAGTCAATAAAACCTCCTGTTTATAAATTACCCAGGCTCAGGTAGTATCTTTATAGCAGTGTGAAAATGCACTAATACAAATACTTAACTGAGAACCTATTTCAGGTGAGTTGGTATGTAGTGAGAAAACATAAAACTATTCAAAGGATAAAATAACTAGAATTAGATATTTTTCCTGGAGGTATAGCTCTATTTTTATCATTTGGATTACCCTTTGGCAATCTCACTTTACTGTAGTATGCTCTTCATTCCTATCAAGAGCATCATGTTTAGCTATTTACAAAAGAGACAACTTAAGCATAGATATCCATGATTAAAATTGTAACTAAATTGATTATGAAACACATGACAGGGAATCTAAATATTGCTATTTCTGGATTAAACAGGCAATGCATATCCTTAATAAACAACTGTGTTCTTTGATCTATATCTTAGAGTCTGTAAAATATATTAATACTTCTACCTTAAAAATAATACATTATTTTGTGTAGTCATATAGCACTAGATGAATTTCAACTGGGAACACACTACCAGAAATACCAAAATCTCTCACCTGGCTTTCTAGAATATTGATAATCACCCTCCATTTTCTTTCTTGATCTTTCTACCAGGTTCTTTCCATTGCTCCAGTAAACTAAAAAGTTTTAAAGACTTTCATGGAGTACTGACTTCTCATATGCCCCATTTTCTTGACCTCCAGCTCACCCCAACACAGCTTATAAAAACATTATAAGAGGGAGAAGAAGCATAGTACATTGCAGTTAATGGTATGCACTTTGGAACCACTGTCTAGTTTTGTGATTTGGGGCAAGTAATATAGCCTTGTATATGCTTTACTTTCTCCACCTCATAGAGTTATCAGGATAATTAAATTTATGATAACTTATTTGTAAAGCACTTAGAACAATTTCAGGCACGTAACAGGTATTATGCAGAAAGTTTTAAAATCAACAAGTCTCTCTAGGCTTAGCACAGACATGACCACCTCCAAGAATCTTTCCATAATTTTGCTCTCACAAAACCAGGTTGCATGCCCCTCCTCTTTAAATTCCTCCTCCATGTGCTCTGGCTTCTCATTATATTCATCACACTATAATGTAGTTGTCAATTGCTCTTAGGATTTCCCCATTGGAGTAATAGACAGGGAAGATGTTCTACAGCTGATAAATGGAAGTTTCCTTATGGTGGGAATTTTATCTTTTTTTCCATCTATCAGATCCCCAGTGCCTAGGATAGTATCAAGCGCAGACACATGTAACTAAAAAAATTGTTGAATGAATTGTCTAAATTTTTCATCTGATAAGTTTCTTAATCCTTTTATATGTTCACCTATTATAGTACTTCACATTACAGATACACAATAATAATAACATTAATAGTAATTAATCAATATATACCTGTCATGAACTGCCTTGGTCTGTTTTGTGCTGATACAACTGAATATCTAAGACTGGGTAATTTATAAATGCAAAAATGTTTCTCCCACAGTTCTGGAGGCTAGGAAGTTCAAGACCAGGTCATGAGGATCTGATGAAGGTCTTCTTGCTCTATCCTCACATGGTGGAAGTGAAATTTTCTGATGACATAATCTTACATAATTACAAATTTACTGATAACATAATCTTACATAAAAAAATCTAGAGACTTTAATGGAAAACTGTTAGAATTAATAAATGAATTGAGTAAAGTTGCAGGATACAAAATCAACATTAAAAATTAGTAGCATTTCTATGTATTGGTAACAAATAATCTGAAAAGAAAATTATGAAAACAATATGATTTAGAGTAGTAACAAAAAATTAAATACCTAGGTGTAAACTCCACTAAAGAGGTAAAATACCTGGATACTGAAAATGTAAAACACTGATAAAAGAAATTTAAAAGACACAAATAAATGGAAAGATTTTTCCTGTTCATAAATACTATGAAAATGTCCATATTACTCAAAGCAATCTAAATCTAAAGTCTTAGTGCAATCTCTGTCAAAATTCCAATGCTGTTTGCAACACGAATGAAAAAGAAATGTTATGAAATTTTGGGGTATTGCTTTTCTGGTTGGAATCCTCTGTGGCCAGGGGCGCCTATGCCCAAGTTTTTGTCCTGTGTCCAGGAAGAATGAGGTATGCACACAAGCAGAGGGTGAGCAAGATGAAGAGGAGATTTATTCAGTGTTAGAACAGCTCAGAGAAGACCTGCAGTGGGTAGCTCTTCTCTGTAGACAGGTCATCCTGCCATCTCTGCAGCTCTCAGCAGAGCAGGGGCCTGAAGTGAATGGATCCTCTCTGCCAGCAGGGCATCTTGAAGAGTGTTCAGCAATCAGCAGAGAGGAGACCCTGGAGAGGGTAGCACTTCTCTGCAACTGATTGTCCCAATGTCTGCTGCTCCCAGCAGGGAAGAAGCCTTGGAGAGGGTGGCTCCTCTCCCCAAGCATGTCATCCCAGCATCTGCAACATTTATCAGAGAGAAAGCTCTGGAGAGGGTAGCTCTTCTCTCCTGCTGGTCACCTTGATGTCTGCTCTGCTTTGGCTAAGTCTGGGGTTTTTATGGTCTTCAGAGGGAGAAAGTGCGTGCTGATTGGTTCATGGACAACCATGGATGTGCCTGGGAAAAAGTACCATGAGTTCCCTCTCTGGTCCACAGTACTGGCAGAGGAGCCCACACGCTTCAGGACTTTCTGGCCTGAAGGTGGGGCTTCACCTGGGACCTGCCATCTTCTGCCCAGAGTCTGTCTGCCTCCCACTACCATTCATGGTGCCCAGACTGTGCCAATTGGCACCTGCAGGCCAACACTGTGCTGCCCGCTCCCCAGCTGCCTCGGCTTCCCTCCTATATTCATCAGTGCCCAAAATTCAGAGGGGGGCCAAGGTGGCAGGGGCCTAGTGTCCGCACTGCCCCAAGCATGCACTCACCCAGCCGGCTGCAGTAGCACCAGAGCTCAGCCCCAATTTTGTTCCAAGATCAGAGTGGGCTCTGGTAGTGGGGAGAGGTCAGGCAATGGGAACAGGCACTTCTGAGCCTGGAGGGGTAAGGAGACCTACCCAGGTCCCCAAGAGTACAGAGAATCTTGGGTCTGCAGCCAGACTTGGATGGTTAAAGCTGTACCCAGGGACCTCCCGCCAACCCAACTTGAAAGGGGTGGGGCTCCCACTTGTACCCAGCTCCTGCAGGCTCTGGGGAGTGTGCATCCTCAGCCATACCTCTGTTATTGGAGCAGGTGCCAGCAATGGGGAGAAGCCAGGCAGCGGGAGAAGGCACTTCAGAGCATGAGGGGTAGGAGACCCTCCCAGGACCCCAATAGCACAGAGACACCCAAATCTGGAGTTGCAGTGAAGCTCCTGCCTGCTCTATGGAGCAGGAGGCCCCGGGCCCACGAGGACAGGGCTCCTGCATGCTTAATGAAGTGTATAGCCCTGTCTGCAGCTCCCTGCTGCAGTGGCATCTTTGCAATGGCCACTCTAGATGGGCCACTGCTGCCATCAAAAATACTTCAATTACTATAGAACCACAAGAGACTCTACATAGCCAAAACAATCTTGAGCAAAAAGAACAGTGCCAAAGGCAACACTACCTGATTTAAAAATATATTACAAAGCTACAGTAAATAATGCAGCATGATACTGGCACAAAGACAGAGAGACAGACAGATACACAGACAAATGGAACAAAATAGAAAACCCAAAAAATAAACTAAACTATTTATGGTCAACTGATTTTGACAAAGGTACCAGGAACATACAACAGGGAAAGAAGAGCCGCTTCAATAAATGGTACTGAGAAAACGGGATATACACATGCAGTGTAATAAAATTAGACCCTTTTCTCACACCATATATAAAATTAAATAAAAAATGAAGAGTTTTTAAACTTATAAGTTCAGGGGTGTATGTGCAGACTGTGCATGTTTGTTACATAGGTAAACATTTGTGATAGGGGATAGTTACAAAGATAATTTTACCACCCAGGTATTAAGTCTAGTATCCATTAGTTAGTTATTTTTCCTGATCCTTTCCCTTCTCTTACCTTCCATGCCCTGGTAGACCCCAGTGTTCTTTGTTCCCCTCTATGTGTCCATGTATTCTCATCATTTAGCTCCCACTTACAGGTGAGAACATGCTGTATTTGTTTTACTGTTCCTGCTTTAGTTTGCTAAGAGTAATTGCCTTCAGCTCTATCCATGTCCCTGAAAAGTACATGATCAAAGACAAAGACAGAAATACCATTCAATCCAGCAATCTTTTTATTGGGTATACACCCAAAGGAATATAAATCATTCTATTATAAAGATACAAACGTGTATGTTCATTGCAACACTACTCACAACATCAAAGACATGGAATCGATGTAAATGCCTATCAATGATACACTGAATAAAGAAAACAAAGTACATACACACCATGAAATACTATGCAGCCATAAAAAAATAAATACTTAAAGAAAATGCCTGAAACTCTAAAACTACTTCTGAAAACGTGTAAAGAAATAGCTCCGGCCGGGCATGGTGGCTCACGTCTGTAATTCCAGCACTTTTTGAGGCTGAGGTGGGTGTATCACCTCAGGTCAGGAGTTCAAGACCAGCCTGGCCAACAGGATAAAACCCTGTTTCTACTAAAAACACAAAAATTAGCTGGGCATGGTGGCGGGCACCTGTAACCTCAGCTATTTGGGAGGCTGAGGCAGGAGAATTGCTTGAACCCAGGAGGCAGAGGTTGCAGTGAGCTGAGATCGTGCCATTGCACTCCAGCCTGGGCAATAAGAGTGAAACTCTGTCGCGGGGGGGAAAAAAAAAGAAGTAACCCCATGACATTGCTCTTAGCAGTAATTGTTTGGATATAATCCTGAAAACAAGCAATGAAAACAGAAGTAAACCAATAGAATGGCATCAAACTGAAATGCTTCTGCACAGCAAAAAGACAATTAACCAAGTGGAAGGACAACCCACAGAATGGGAGAAATATTTGCAAACCATACATCTCTTAAGGGGTTAATGCCCAAAATATATATGAAACTCAAAAAGTCAATAGCAAGAAAACAAATAATGTCATTCAAAAGTGGGCAGAGAACCTGAACAGATATTTTGTAAAAGACATACAAATGGAAAATCAGCACATTAAAATAAATAGAATTACCAATCATTAGGGAAATGCAAATTACAACTAAAATGAAATATCTCTTCGCACTGTTACAATGGCTTTAATACAAAAGATGAAAGATAACATGTTTTGGAAAGAATGCAGAGAAAAGGGAACTCATATACTGTTGGTGGATTGTAAATTAGTACATTCAATATGGAAAACAGTATTGAAGTTCCTCTAAAACCTAAAAATAGAACTACCTTATGACCCATGTCATATGTACTTCTGGATATGTACTCAAAGAAACAGAAAACAATACATCACAGTAATATCTGCACTCCCATGTCCAGTGCAGCATTATTCGCAATAGCCAAGATATGGAAACCACCTATGTGTCCATCAATGGATTAATGAATAAAGAAAATGTGATATACACATACAACAAAATACTATTCAGCCTTAAAACAGGAGGGAAATACTTTCTTATTTGTATATATTTAGGATGCAGTTTTGTTGCATGGATGTATTGAGTAGTTGTGAAGTCTGGGCTTTTAGTGTAGCCATCACTTGAATAGTGTACATTGTATCCATTACATAATTACTCATCCATCACCCCTGTATTAGGCCATTCTTGCATTCTTGCATTGCCATAAGAAATGCCTGAGACTGAGTATTTTTCTTTTTTTAGACAGAGTCCCGCTATGTCACCCAGGCTGGAGTGCAGTGGTGCGATCTCAGCTCACTGCAAGCTCCGCCTCCTGGGTTCACGCTATTCTCCTGCCTCAGCCTCCCGAG